>NC_089220.1:8384642-8684642 GCF_963924675.1 Phocoena phocoena
AAAAAAGCCTATCAAGATACAGTTTTACAGTTGTATAATATTCTATCATAAATACAAGCTATAATTTAACCATTCCTCTAGAATTGGAGATTTAGGAATGTTGATGCTTTCCTATTATAAACAATGTACTGGTAAACATCCTTGTACATACGTTTGGGTACGCATACATGCTTGCACGTGCATTTTTTTTTTTAATATCAGTTGCTTACCTTTCTTTTATATTTTTTATTTTTTATTTTATTTTTGGCTGTGTTGGGTCTTCGTTGCTGCGCGCAGGCTTTCTCTGGTTGTGGCGAGTGGGGGCTACTTTTCTTTGCGGTGCGCGGGCTTCACATTGTGGTGGCTTCTCTTGTTGCGGAGCACGGGCTCTAGGTGCGCGGGCTTCAGTAGTTGTGGCACATGGGCTCAGCAGTTGTGGCGCATGGGCTTAGTTGCTCCATGGCATGTGGATCTTCCTGGACCAGGGGTCGAACCCACGTCTCCTGCATTGGCAGGTGGATTCTTAACCACTGCACCACCAGGGAAGCCCCGCATGTGCATTTTTATTTATTAGGCAGACCCAGATACAGAGCTTCCCAGTCAGCGGGTATGATGCTTCAGAGCTTCTAATTCACAAGGACAAACTCCCCAGAAGAGTGACTAATTCCCAAGGCCTTGCTTTGCTGTACAAGAAGCGGCTGGTTTGCACTCCAAGGATCAGGGCTTCCTCTTTGCGTTTGTAAAGCCCCTTATTCCTGAGACTCAGATGCGCGGGTAGGGGTGAATTGGGCTGCTCAAAGGGAGGGCCTGGACCTGGATACAGTCCAGAAGACCAATGTCCAGGCCATCCAGGCCCTTCCAGACCCGTCCAGAGGCTGACACGACTTAAGCCCCAGGGTTGGCTCTGTCAAGTGTGAGGCCCATAATAAACATGTTTTTTTTAATGGTACATGAACGAATGAGCACTAAACAGTTAAGCCTTCCTTCAATACACATTTATTGAGCTACTACTACTACCAGCATGGAGGCCCAGCTACGGTCATGGAATGTGCTAGAGATTTTAAAATAGTCTCATTTAATCACTCAACTATCCTGCTGGAGCATACCACGGTACCCCCACTTCAGATGGGTAAGCAAAGGTCAAGGCCACTGTATTCGTCTGTGTTGGGGTCAGGGCTGAGAGTCGGGTGCGTGTGACTGTGGAGCCAGGGTGCTTCCCGTTCTGCCCACAGCCTCTCCGACTCCCAGGTCAGACTCAGTACTGGGCCCCGGAGATGTACCAGTCACTACCCCCAGGGGCCACGCTCCAGCCGGGCACATGTGCACTGCCCTGGGATGGTGGGAGCAGAGCGGGGTCCGCCTCACGCAGCCGCCCATCTGACCTGTATTAGGGATGATTAATTAGGGGCCTCAGTCCTAGACTCTGCAGACAGTGGTGAGCCAGACAGGTGAGGGCCACGCTCCAGGTGGGGATGACAGCAAGGAAGGAGAAAGAGGGGAGGGAGGGAAGGAAGGAGTAAAAAGAAAGAATATCTGAAAGGAACAGGAACCATCGGAGAATTCACACAGAGAGGCTACTTTCAGGCAGCTCCACGTGTGGCCTGCTCTGAATCTCAATGGCGTCTTTTTAAAGGATGCCCATGACTGTGTCAATGGGTGCTTCCGAACACCTGCTTGGGCTGAGAAGAGCAGCCTTTGACAGACTCGTGCTGAGAGGAGCTTGGCATTTCCTCAGTAACACTGCTTGGTCCTTGAGTTCGGTGGGGACCCGGCAGTTGTCAATCTGGGGCTGTAATAACATGAAGAGGCCAACAGGGGGCGCTGAGGATAGGCCACGTGCAGATCCTCGATGGGGCCGCTGGTTACAGGGGCGAGCTCACTTTGTGAGACTTCATCCAGGGCTGCATTTATATATGCGTCCTTCTTATATGTGTATTATAGTAAACAGTATATTAACATATTTAGTATATCTTAAAGAGATATGATGACAAACACAAATGAGAATGACAATTAACGTATATTCTATTAAAAATACAATTGAAAGTTTAAATAGGAGAACTGTGACCTCCTTTTGTCCCCCAGCTGGTGATGCAGATGAGATGGGTTACAGCTGAACCAGGCACATCCGTCCTCAGGGGGCAGCAGAGGCAGCGATGCTCTGGCCTGCAGGGAGGGGCCCGAGCTTTCCCATCAAACCTACTCATCCTTCGAATCTCAGCCAATGGTCCTGTCCACTACAGCCTTCCCTCCCAAGTACCCCCAAGACCACATCCTTTCCTTGGGGGCACCCACCCCAAGATGCAGTTCCCATCTGCGTCCCCCAGTGGCCTGGAAGCTCTGAGGGGGAGCAGATGAGTTCATTCCCATCGTGGAACTCCGAGAGCCTTGCCCAGGTCGGGGGCACAGTCGTGCTTGATAAATCCCTGTTGAGTGACAGATGAATGACACCCACCCTCAACTTGGACCAACATTGCTGGCTGATTCTGCCTCTCCCGCAGCCCCTCACTGACCCCACCCCCACCGGGCAGGTACCCTTTCCTCCTGCTGCCCTGAGATGGCACCACGCTTCTCTCGGGGAAATCGGCAGAACCTTCATCTGACCCACCCATGGCGAAAGCATCACTCAGGTGAGCTCATGGAGGACTATATGCCAGAGAGTGGAGATCAGGCCAGACAGGAAGCTGCCCTTCTCCCTCCCCTGCCGGTTCCACAGCCCCCTCCCTTGGCGCCCCTGCTGCACTCCCCCTCCCCGTTATTAATCCCATGCCCGTTGTCCTCTGCCCATCGGCCCACCTCAGCCTCTCCTCCCTCCCCCAGGGCACTGGGTTTTTGGACAGATGCCCCCGCCTCGACTCCGCTCTCCATCCTGTTGGGATCTCTGGACGTAAGCCTGCGCATCTTCCCTCTCCTCTCTTCGCGACATGTGTGGGCTCGATGAGCATTTTCATCCAATTCACTGGGGGGAGGAAAAGGGGGCACTGGACAGAGCCTTTGGTGGGGGGAGGAGAGAGCAGCCCCCAGGCTGACACAGCCCTGCTGCCAACCTGCACGGGGGCAGCTGCCCTTCCCTTGCGCCCCCCTCCTGCTCTCTGCTTCCCTGTGGGTAGGTAATGCCCTGTGTTAGTTTCCTGTGGCTGCTATAATAAATTGTCACAAACTCAGCGGCTTAGAATGACACACATTTGTTATCTTACCGCTCCGGAGGTCAGAGGTCTGACTGCGCTCATTATATTGGGCTCCCTTGGACCGTCCTCCCATCTCAAGATCCTACACCTTCATCACGTCTGCAAGGTCTCTGGCCACGTAAGGTGACAACCACAGGCTCGGTTAACTGGAGGTAGGTCTCCCACCACACAGGGAACTCTTGAAGGCAAAGCCACGGCCCACTCATCTCATGCTCCCTCAACCCCATTTGTAACACAGAAAGAGTGACAAGTACAACCGTGTGGAATTAATGAACTTGAAATCAGCAGACAGCCCCCCCATCGGCTGCACTTCATACATCCGCCGCTCCCCGGCGATGAGACAGCTCATTCTCCACGCTGAGCGCCTCTCTGCCCTGCACCTCATTGACGGACAGCTCAGCACTGCCAGAGGTCGCAGCCGGTGGTATCTGATTCTGCCGCCTCAGAGTGTCAGGGATGGAGTGGGTTCTAGTGTCAGAAAGACTCGGGGGTGAATCCTGCTTCATTACAGATAGCACAGCCAAGCGAATCATTTAACCGACCTGCTTCCGTTTCTTTCCCTGTAAGTAGCGAAGATGATGTAGTGGAACCAGCAGGATTCTCGCAAGGAGGGAATCAGATCATATATGATAAATAAAACGTGGCACCAGTCGCTCAGTCATTCCTAATGTCCTTTCCTCTTGTTCGTGTAGTAATTCAAAACCGAGAGACGTGCCTCTCTTATCCAATGCTTAAGCTAAAGTGACGGAATCGGGAACCTGCCATTTCCAGTTGTGTGCTTTTGTGCCATCAATTAATCAGATACTCTTCTGCATACAGGCGGCCCTCCACTCCCACCAAGTTCTCTTGAGTTCAGCCAGCACTGTTGCTCAATCCGACTCCTCAGCTTTGTTGGTTTTGATGTTTTTTCCTTTGTAGAACAGATTCTACTTCAAAGTGCCGGGTTACACATGAAAATAACTTTACACAGCAAAATCCCACGAATAGAAAACCAAAAACGGTCAGCCTCAATTCTGCCATTTGGCAGTTGGGAAGATTTGATCAGAAACTGACTCATGGTAAGAACGAAGGAGTGATGGCTGAAGTCACTTCAGAAGCAGGTGATGGCAGAAGCCTCTGGAAGGTCTTTCCGAAAGGCCCTCCAGCCGGCCAGGTCTAATTTTAAGCCATTTTTGGAAATGACCTCTGGGTGTCATGCCCTTACTGAGATGAGCAACTGGGCCTTCTCAACCCCGTGGGCAGGTGTAGTCACTGGACCCCTGAGGATGGGGTTGAGTGGCTTGGATGAGGTTACGGCTCAGAGCAGATTTGAGGGTGATGATTCCTAACTTCAAACACTCGGAAGTCCACCGTGCAGAAAAGAGTGTGACCCGAGGAGGCAGAACAAGAGAAGAAGTCTGCTCTGGCTCAGTTAGACATTAACAATCAGAAGGACACAGCGTGGGGGACTCGTCTCCTCATAAGAGATGATCTTGTCAAGATCAGAAAAACTCTGGTTGGCTTGTTGAAGAGGGGATACCAGGACAGAGTGTCAAGGTCAATGGCCAGTGTTCAAGGTCAGTGTTACCTCTACAGGCCTCCTGACTATAGCTGCCAGGAAGGCAGGGACCTTCCCTCTTTCCCACAGTATCCTCGAGCCTAGAAGAGAGCCAACACTCAAAGCACACTTGGTGAATGAATGAATTCTTGGACCATCGGCCAAGAATCCTGAGGGCGAGCTGAGATTTGGGCCCGGAGCCAACGCTTCCTTTCTGTGGGACCGAGACCCATTTCTTAACCTGAGGCTCAGGTGTTTCATTTAAAAATGGGGAAAATAATACAGACTGCTTCAGAGAAGAAGGGAGATACTGGGAGACGCTTACACTACGTAAAAAACGCTTTCTGGGGAGAAAGGCGAGTCACAAAATAAACTCAGTTGCCATCCCTGAAATTAAAAACACGCCTAACGGTAATATTATATATTATGCGTGGATCCACATATACGTAAACGTACAGACATGGATTGTAAATACATCAGCCAGATTTACAGCAGCAGCTGCCTCTGAGAAAGGGGGAGATGGGGAGAAAGAGACTGCTTTTGTTTGTAACATTTTATTGTAAGAAAAGATGAAGAAACATGATAAAATATTAAAAAGTGGTCTATTGTGATTAGTGGGCATATGGATGTCTGTCACTTTTTGGTGTTTTACACTTTATAACATTAAGAGCAATTCTTTGAACACTGGAGAGCATCACACACGAGACGGTAGGACCAGCCACCCTCGGAAGCAAAGATGGTACCCAGAGCTCCGGGTCGCCATCCTTCGGTGCTGGGGTCACCGCGTGGCATGTGTGGCCAAGCATGATGTGGAGGGGCTCCAGGAGGGCGTGGCTGTCATGGACACTGCGGCACCAGTCTCCAGGGTGCCCACCCTGCCCCCCACAGAAGCGCAGCTCCGTGGAGGTGGGCCCTCCAGGTCTCCATCTGTTCCCACTGAGAAGACGGAGGTTACATAAATCTCCCCTAAGCTGGGCCCCTCCAGGGAAAGGAACAGAAGATGCTTTCAAAAGGAAATCTTCAGAGCACAGTCACCAGAGGTGGCCCAGCCAGACACTTTCCTGAATAACGAGCACCTTTCAGAAGAGGGGAAATGAGAGAGAATGGGCACTTGTTGGTGGCGGTTCTGTGAAGGGGAGCTTTTTGGCTGTACCCTGGGCTCCACCAGACTCTTTTCCCTAGAAGGCCGTCCTCAGGTCCCTGGCACTGCAGGATCCTGGCCGAGCCACAGCTACATTCACTGCTCCTGGGCAGTGGATTTCAAAGTTATTCCGCAGTAAAAGCATTCGTATTGTCCCCTGTCCCTTTGGGACCAGGAGACTTGGGTTCTGGCCCTGCTGGAGCCCTGCCTCTCTCTCTGAGCCTTACTTACCAGGGAGCAGCTCAGATGAGTGACCGCCAAGGTCAAGCCCAGTGCTCAGAAGTCTTGCCAGATACTAAGAAGGCCGGAGTCAGTTATTAATGGCCCTAAAGTGGGAGCCTGAGTGGTGAGGATTGTCAGATAAGCCCTTAGATAAAATCCTCAGAACTAATAAGGACCTACTGTACAGCACAGGGAACTCTACTATGTACTCTGTAATGGCCTATACGGAAAAAGAATCTAAAAAAGAGTGGGTATATGTATAACTGATTCACTTTGCTGTACACCTGAAACTAACACAGCATTGTAAATCAACTCTACTCCAATAAAAATTTTTTTTAAAAATCCTCAGATAAAATACAGGACACCCAGTTAAAACTGAATTTCAGATAAACAACAAAATAATTTTTAGTATAATAACAGTAAAGTAATTTTATATAAGTATATCCCAAATATTGCATTGGACATACTTACAGCAAAAATTTATATTTGTATTAAAAAGTTATCTGACATTCAAATTTAATTGGGCCTCTGCCTTGTGTTTTTATTTGCTAAATCTGGCACCTCCATGCAATCAGAGAAAGAGCTGCAATTTCAGAATTTTTACAAAGAACCAACCCCTCGGTTTTGTCTCTGCAGAAGCCTGCCATCTGTGGCCCAGGATCCTGTGTGACCTAGTTCATCGGAAAATTCCAGGGACGCCTCCAGCCACACTACAAACATTATAAAGATAAATTTCTCTCATCTCTAAATTCTTGAGGGGTCTCTGTGTTCCAAATATAAAGGCTGGATAGATACAGTGTCATTCACCCATTCATTATTCATTCAACAAACGCTGAAGGCCCACTCCACTCCAGGAGGTGTGGGACAGACATGAGGGATACCAAGGGGTAACCCGTGACCTCAGACCTTGCAGGGCTCACACTTTAGAGGAATACAGACTCAAACACACTGTCCTAAAATGGAATTACCTGCACTTTGACAGAGAGAAGAACAAGGCAAGTTGAGGTCAATTCCGTGGGCTGAAGAATCAGGCATGAGGTAGAGCCCCAGCTCTGTCCCTTCCTGGCTGTGTGACACACGCAAGTGGCTGACTCTCTCTGGACCTTAGTTTCTTTATCTGAGGCTAATAGTGGGACTCCCTACGCCCACCCCAGGGTGCTCGTGTCTGAAATATGCAATGTCCCAGCTGTCAGTACCCAATGCTCACGAGCCATAATTGTTAGTGTCACCCTTCCCTTGCTGCCATAGCTGGGTGGACCCCAAGGGCTCAGGGCAGAAAGCCGGGCCTGCTGTCCTCTCAAGGCCTCGCCACAGTGAATCTCTTTTGATTTTCTCCATTTTGTGCCTTTGGATCTGGTTAATGTCCAGTGAATTCCACTGGGAACATGTGAAATGGAATTCAAGGCCCACTGCAGGATAAACCACGATCCCCTTACAATGCATTCTGAAGGTGAGGCTTAAAGGCCCATCAGGGCAGGAGAGAGAAAGGGGCCAAGTTTCCATTTCCTGCCTGTGGATATTACCAATCATAACGACGCCCAGGAGGTCTGGGTTGAAGGGTGCACCACACTGGCCGCAAGGGCGCTTTGCCTCCAGACCCGGGGAGGGGAGTAACCACGCGGCCGTGACTGGGCCGAGATGCCTGGAGATGCCCCAGGAGGACATGCCACCCTGGCTCCAGGCCCAGCTGGGCCACTTCTACTGCTGGGTACATTTCCTGTCTGAACAATGAGGATTCTAGCCCCGGACCCAGGGAACCCTTATAAAAACATTAAACTACAATGAAAGGTTTCTGGTGCCGAGACACAGCACAACTAGGAACTCTGGGCCTGACTCTGCGAGGAGCACAACAGGTGGGCTGGGTGGGGCGGGGCGGGGGGACCCTGAAGGCAGACAGCAGGGGATGCTTTCTGGGGCTCTCCCTCCTTCCCTTCTGGCTTCCACAGAAAAGCCCTGGGAGAAACCCCTCTTTCTAGATGGAGAACTGAAAGGAGGGGGCTCTTGGGAGCCGGGGGTTCTGGTAGAATCTCCAATTTCTTTCTTTTTTTCTCTTTTCTCTCTCCTGGACTTGCCCCAGGGCCGGTCTCAGTCTCTGGACTGTGCTTGGATGGCAGTGATGGTGGCGGCTGTGACACGGGACCTAAAACACAAGAGAAAACCCTTCTTTCTGGCCAGCAGGACAGAGAAAAGGGCCCCCATAGTCTGAAGAGTGTGGAGAGATCCCCTTATCTTTTCTTTCTCTTTTCTCACCTGCTTTGCAGAGCAGGCATCCTGGCTGCGCAGAGCTGGGTGACAGCACAGGAGGAGAAAGTTGACAGAAACATTGACTTTCTAGCTAGAGGGTTAGGAAACACCATTCCTGGAGCCAAAGAGATCCCAGGGAGTAAATTTCAGGGGGGAGAGAGTGGAGAAGGGGTCCCCTAATTCCGTGTGTAAACCTCACACATTCTGGGCTCGCTCCAAGCTGTGCATGCACAGAAACGAACCAAGGAATAGTAATAAAGGCTTTGAGAACCCCCGAGTCTGAACAACGTTGCAAAGGTGTCACAGTCAGAACTGATATCAGGACCACTGCTTACATAAAATGAGGCAAAATTTCCGAAAAAAGAAATCTCCAAATGGTTTCACTGACAAATTCTATCAAACGTGTAAGGAAGAATAACACCAGTTCTATACAATCTCTTCCAGAAAACAGAAGAGAAGACACTTTCCAGTTTATTTTATGGAACACTTCCCAAATTATGTTTACGATGCTAGCATTATCCTGCTAAAAAAATCAAAGATATGACAAGAAGAGAAGATGGAAGATCAATTTCCTAATTGAACACAGACAAAAAGTAGACAACAGATATTAGCAAATTGAATCCAGCAACACATAAGAAAGGATAATGCAAGACTGGGTCAACATTCGAAAATCAATTAACATAATTCATTATACTAACAGAAGTAAGAAGAAACAAAACATAATCATATCAATAGATGCAGGAAAAGCGTTTGACAAAACTAAACATATACTAGTGGTAAAAACTCTTAGCAAAATAGAAATAGAAGGGATCTCCCTAAATCTGATAAAGAGTACCTCCAAAAAAACAAACAAATAATCTAGAGCTAATATCGTACTTAATGGTGAGAAACTGAATGCTTTCCCTCTAAGATCTAAGGAATAGGCAAGGAGGTCATACTGGAAGTTCTAGGCAGTGCAATAAAACAAGGAGAAGAAATAAAAGGTACATAGATGGGAAATGAAGAAATAAAATTGTCTCTAATTGCAGATGACGTGATTGTCTACATAGAAAATCCCAAAGAATTTACAAAACGATCATATAACTCATAAGTGAGTTTAACAAGTTAGGTCACAGAATACAAGGTGAATATTAAAAATTAATTATATCTTTATATTCAAGCAATGAACAATTGGAACAGAAAAATTTTTAAGTTTCATTTACAAGAGTACCAAAAAACTACTATAAATCTAACACTACTATAAATCTAACAAAATATGTACATGATCTGGCACACAGGGAGGGAGGGAGGGAGGGAGGGAGGAAGGAAACACAGACTTTGATTCGAGGGCTGGCAAGTTTAACATCCAAATCCTGCCACCTTGGTCAGCACATAACACGGGTCAGGAGAACTTTCTGATCAAGGAAAGTGACAATCGTGTGAAAAGTCATCAGAATGGGAACTGCTGCCCGTCACCCTCCCCCCAGGGCCCATCTTGGAGTACAGGATCCCGAGGTTGAGTGGTCCCATCCCCTGGGGCTACAGGGCTGGTCAACATGCTTCCCCCTGACCCCACCAGGAGAGAGCACTCAGCTGTGGTGATGAGTTGGCCAGAGGCCAGGGTTCCCTGCTGGGCAGTGTGGTGAGTGTTAGTGGCTTAACTGGAGTGATGCACCAGCTGTGATGGCAATCAGAACACCGGAGTTTATGCCACCAGGTCCAGGAGAAGGCTGAAGGGGGCAGGGGTTTAGCCAGGGCATTTCACCATATGAGGAAGTTCCCTTGTGATGGAGGCATGGAAGCCACATGGGGGCTGGCAGGAGAGGCAGAAAGACATCACAAAACAGACTATACACCTAACAGAAAGGTGTACATGTGCTCAACACCTGTACCCAAATGTCCATAGCGACACCATCTAGAATAGCCCCAAGATGGAAATAATCCAAGTGCCCATCAACAGTACAAGTGTGGCAATAAATTGTGGCGATATTTACACAACGGAATTCTACACAGCAGTGATTATGAACCACAGTTATACACAGCAGCGTGGATGAATCTCACAAACGCAATGATGACAAAAACAAAACAAAATACCCAGACACAAATAAGAACACACAATGTGATTCCATTTCTATCAGTGGTTCTCAACTGGGAGGGATTCTGTCCCTTAGGGGACTTTTGGTGATGTCTACAGACATTTTTGATTGTCACAGCTGGCAGACAGGGGGGTGCTACTGGCATCTAGTGGGCTGCGGGCAGGGATGCTGCTCCATACCCTACAGCGCACAGGACAGCCCCTGACAACATAGAATCATCCAGCCCTAAATGTCAATAGTGTCCAGGCTGGGAAATTGTGGTTTTTATTAAGGTCACAAACAGGCAAAACTAACATCCTGTGTCAGAGTGAGCACTGCTCCTGGGGTGGGGGGTGAGGGCTGGCTGTGCTCTGACCTGGGTGCTGGTCACATGCGCGCGCTCACTTGGAGGAGATGCAGCTGTCCGTTTTCCTGCGTGTCTATCTTCCTGCAAAAGTTGTCCTTTAAGAAGGTGGGAAGAGTGAAGTTTGTACACGAATCTTGAATTTGATTCAAATGACTTTTGAGATGGAACCTCTGTTCAGACAATTCACACTTCATGGGATGTTGTTTCCCTCTCTCAACAGATCAGAGGACGCTCAGAACGAGCTCTCCTTTCCCTGCAAACTGCAGGCAAAGAGCATCGCAGGATGGCAGTCTTTCACCCACACCTATGCGGCTGCCTGCTAGGGACCCGCGGGCCGATGGAGAGACCAAGATGACACAGGGGCATCCCGAGGGTGGAGGCTAGAGCCGGGTGTGGGGTGTGTGGCCACTTCCCCGCACGCCTCCAGTCTGGATCTTCAAACTGCTAACGGACCTGGCGCGGGTCACTTTTATTAAGGCCTTCAACAAAAACGGATACTGCCTCCGAAAAGGATCAAGGAGTTTGCCTGAGGTCAGTCCCTTAGCTAGCAAGAGGCAGGAATCAGAAGTGTGTGTGTGTGTGTGTGTGTGTGTGTGTGAGAGAGAGAGAGAGAGAGAGAGAGAGAATGGCTTCCAGGCCTCCAGACCACCAATCCTGAAGGCCTTCTCATGAAGTCATGTGATACCTGGGGATGATATCCTGGCAAAGAACTGGCCCCCAAACTTGGCTATTTTGTTGAAAATGCACAAGGAGAAAAACAGCTCTGCCCTTTTATCAAACTTGACAGCACACAGCCGGCTGCCCACCTTCCTGTGTGTTTCTTCCATGGAGGCTGAAGTTAACGGCAATATTTGCTTCCTAATGTCAATACCTGCCACTCTTGTTGGCTAGTGTTTACACACTGAAGAGTTTTTAATTAAAAACAAAATGGAGGAAAGATAAATAAAAGCTAATGTTTACTGAGAGCCTGCTCTACGCCAGGTACGCACTGGGCATCTATGCGCACGGTCATATTTTGCCGTGAACAATCCCGCGGGTCGGGTACCATCATCACAGTTGTTGGACAGGAGGGGAGAGGAAACGGAGGCACGTGCTGAGAGGGGGAGAGGAGTGTGGCGAGGCATCGCCCCACAACCGTCTCCAGAGCCGCTACAGGTGGCACACACATGCCTTCGTGTGCCAATGCTGCGCTGGACCAAGAGGAGAGATGCTTCATTCCCTCAAAGAGACAGGTGGAGATCACATCTGCAGCACCCCCAAATGTGACAAGGCACAATGCCATCAGGACCAGTGCTGAGTGCACACGGAGAGCTGTTAGCACAGCTCCTGCGTTTATTTTGGTACCTCCCTCGGTAGCATGGACCCACTGTGATATCAGTCTTGTGCAGCGGTAACTCTCAAAAAGCTTCCTGATCAGGGGTGGTGACGGGTCAGATCCCATCACCTGCATGGGCCACACTGCCCTTCTTACCTCCTGCAGAGCTCTACTCGCCAGGCATTTTCACAAAGCCACCTCCAGGCTCAGGCTGCCCACCTGCCCCTCTACTGCCTGTGGGTCCTCCACCTGTGTTCCTCTCCTGAGGCTCTCCTGAGCACCCAGGGGCCCAGCAGGGATGAGCAGGAAGTCCCAAGGAAGAGCTGCTCTGGGCTGGGTGGGTGCTATTTCACCCTCACACCAGCCCAGCACCAGGGGGATGACTGGGGGCTCAGAGAGGGGCAGTCATTTCCCTAAGCTTGCACAGCTACAAGTAACTGATCAGAAATCAACATTCATGTCTGCCGGCTCCAGCCCTTGTTGTCACTCTAGGCTGAACGGCTTTCTCCACTAATTTATTCCTACAACTGATGAAATAGTTATTATGTTACATTACATTATCTTTCTTATGTTACATCACATTACATTTTCATCATATTGCATTATATTCTATTGTTACATTACCTCATATTATAATTCAGGATGTACTAATATTACATCATGTCACGTTACATTATATTATAGTTAGCTATGTACTACTGTTACATTAGAGTATATAATGTTATGTTGTTACTTTATATTATATTGCATTATGGTGGCTAGCTGTGTACTTGTTTATCTTTTTTAGGGGCTGCGAGCTTTTTAAGGACAAGAGCTGAGTTTAATTTCTCTTTGTATCCCTGATGCCTAGCGCATCAACTCACACAAAGGAGATGCTAAATACAGATATATATTTTAAATGTTTCCTCAATTACTTGCTGCACCTTGCACTCTTCGATACAATATCTACATGGTGGATGAGGTGGGCCTGCTTGCTGTGGCAGAATATTTCTAGACCCACATAAGGCCCAGAAAAATAAGGATATTTTTGGAAAGCCTGAGAGCATTACAGAATTAAGAGGAAAAATCAAATTCACCATCTTTGAAACCGTTGCCATAGGAACTCAGCAGGAGAAAATGCTGTCTCGTCAGAACACATCATCTTTGATTACCAGGAATAAAGGGAACACTTGCCTTGGAGAGAGAAAGGCCAGACATCAGTGTGGTGGTCCCGGGCTCCCAGGACCCTATCCTTCACGGGGCCTCCACATGGACCGCAGTGAGAATTCAGGGGCCATCACTTGTTTTTCGAGGACGGATGAGAACCTCAAGGAGAAACGGGATGATGCCTCCTCCACTGGTTATTGGCAGTTGAGCACACACAAAACAAAGGGGAGTTCTGAAGTTCTTCCTTAGGGAATAGTTGGCAAAGGTTGTCATAAATTAGTACCTGTTCTGCCCCCAATGAATCCAGTAGCATCACTGTAACCAAATGAGTGTCCCCTGTGGGGCCCCGTGGCCTTAGGGTGATGGTGGGAAATTTGTTCCGCTGTTCACTCATTGGCTAAACAGGCATCTACTCCATTGGTGGGGGGGGTGGGGGTGGGGGTGGGGGACGGAGCCCAGGCGGTGTGGAAGCCAGAGGTGCAAAGAGAAAAACCATGTGATCTTTATTTTGGAGGAAGAGAGAAGGAGAAAGGGAAAGAGAGAGAAGGAGGGAGAGAGAGGAAGGGAGGGGGTGGGGACAGAATTTACCAATGAAATAAAATTAAAACAGTACATTTTACATCTGCGAGTGTGTGCACCCCAGAGAGAAGGTAGGATGGAGTGACGGCACACCCAGCACCTCTACCCCCTACGTGGGTCCTTTTGGGTCATTTTTAAAATCTCCCCTCCTCTATAGGACAAAACGACAAAATCATTTTCAGTAGTAACCATGACACGAAACAAATAGCAACACTGGAGGGAGACACTGGGATCTCCACGGAACGTTTTTAAGACACCAGTCTCCTCCAACCTACAAAGGTCCCAGTGAATCGCCACACCCCTCCTCCCCAGGGAAACCTGTGTGTGCAGGAAGAAGGGGAAGACACAGCACAAGGCAGGGTATGACTAGGAAGCTTCCAGGTTTCCATGAGGATGAGAAAGGGACTATTTCTTGCCATATCAGTAAACAAAGGATGTCACAGTCATCAACGATTGCAGCCCTCCAAAGTAAGCCAGTGAGCCCAGGAAACTCAGGTCTGAAAAGAGAGCCTAGTGTGTTGTGAAGAAAACAGGGCACAGAGGAGACAGAAGGCCAGTGCCATATACGTCATCCCTGCCGGAGAGCATGGTGGCTCCAGAGTCAGCCCGAACAGTATCTCAGTGTGCCAGGGAAGCAAATAAAGACCGGGCCGTGGCTTCTGTTCTTCCCCCAAAGTCCCCACAGTCCTGTCCTTGGGTCAAGAGGACTTTTTAAGAAGTAACTGCTTACAAGGAGCCTTAATTCCTTTCCAGCTGGCAAGGCCACTGAGAGCTACTCCTTCTTTCCCCGAGAGTAACCATCCACCGTTGGGGGTCTTGCAGGGACCAGGAGGGCTGAGACCTTGTCTGTAGCTGCAAATCAACAGTTGCTTAAGAACCTCTCTGGCCTCAGCTTACCAAACAAACATCTCCCACCTCCTCATCTCTGCCTCATCTACCTCCCAGGGTTTCTTCACGCATCAGATGAAAAGATTTTTCTTTTTATGCGGTAAGAGTCATGGTTTTACTGTGTACTGACACCCTCTTGTTTTGAGGTTCACGGCAGGGGCACTTGTGCTATTTTTGAGGCTGAGTGTTTTGAAATACAGCAGGCACTCAATAAATGCTCACTGGCTTGTTTGGGCAAAATCACATCTGTATTATGCACCATAGGAAACCTGCCTGTTGGAGAGAAATCATCTTAGAAACAAGGTTGTAGTCTTCCCAAGAGTATTTAAAAACGCTTGAGGACAAACGAGGCCCAGGGCACCCCAAGAGAGGGTGTTTGACAGCCAAGAGCAAAGAAAGCACTTCAATCCTCTGTGGAAAAACCCTGGTCCAGTTTAAGCTGAAAAGGAATCTGGGCCTGTTCCCTAAGGGGTCTGACAGCATGCCACTCAGAGGATTGGCGTTAAGAGCATCTGATTGTTACCAGCAGCTGGAGGGAACACGGTGGGGATGGGGCAGGAGGAATTTGCTCTAAGAAGAGGCAGAAAACGCCTCCTTTCCAATCGAAAAAGACAGTCCTGTTGTTTCAAATAATTAATATAAAGACACACGTGGGTGGCTGTAAACTCCATGTCAGCTTTTGCAACATGCAGGCAAGAAAGAAGAGGGCTTCCCCGGTGGCGCAGTGGTTGAGAGTCCGTCTGCCGATGCAGGGGATGCGGGTTTGTGCCCCGGTCCGGGAAGATCCCACATGCCGTGGAGCGGCTGGGCCCGTGAGCCATGGCCGCTGAGCCTGCGCGTCCGGAGCCTGTGCTCCGCAACGGGAGAGGCCACGACAGTGAGAGGCCCGCGTACAGCAAAAAAAAAAAAAAAAAAAAAAGAGCGAGCAGGTAAATGAAAGGGTAAGACAAAGATCCATTGGTTCTCTCTGTCCTGATGAATTGGGAGCAATCAAAGATTGATGCTCATCACATAAGTGAAGTGGAAAGAAGGGCTGGGGTTCAGGTCAGGGTGCAAATTCAGGCTCTGTCTCCCACGGATGGTGCGGCCACAGGCATGCCACTTCACCCCAAGCTCAGCTGCTTCACCTGATCTGTGGGGCAACACCCCGACTTCCAGACCGTGAGGAAGTTAGAGATGATGTGTACACAGTACTCAATAAGGGAAGCGACTTGCTGGAGAAAAGCAGCAGATAAGAAAGCTGCCTGCAAGGGCTCTTGACTTCAAAACGTGCCGAAGGTCCAGGCCCCTTGGACAGAGGATTTGTCATCAGGAATTTTTTTTTTTTGGTACGCGGGCCTCTCACTGTCGTGGCCTCTCCCGTTGCGGAGCACAGGCTCCGGACGCGCAGTCTCAGTGGCCATGGCTCACGGGCCCAGCCGCTCCGCAGCATGTGGGATCTTCCCGGACCGGGGCACGAACCCGCGTCCCTTGCATCGGTAGGCGGACTCTCAACCACTGAGCCACCAAGGAATTTTGATTAACTCCTCATTAAGGTGGGATGCGGTTACCGAGAGAGAGACTCAGTATTAGAGGAATTACCTCACTGAGAACTAGTGAGAAAGCTAGGGAATTAGGTTGAGGCGTTTACTTCTTTAAATGTTGCTCACCCGCAGGCGTCATCTGTTACATACTGGTTCTACTGTGGCTAACAAGTTCTACTTAAAAGAAAACAGTAAATGAAACAGACACCCACAAACATCATACTCGCTACTGTAGCTTGGATGTTCATCACGCCCAGCGCCAGCAACCACTCTGGGCTCTCCTGCTGGCCCTGTTTGCTATTTGTCAAACACTTTTACCCAAAAAACAGGCAGCTCTCTGAGTAAATTTACGGACTGAAATCTGGGGCGACAAATACACATGCCCGACGGCAACAAGATATACCAAACCCCAGCTACTCCAACAGAGAGAAAGCACAGAACAAGGAGTTGGACCATCTGATGTCGACATCTGATTTGGCTACCAAGCAGCTGTGTGACCACGGACGAATCCCTCGCCCTCTCTGAGCCTTACTTTTCTCACCTGTAAAATGGGACCAATGAGAGCACTTCCCTCCTTGGGGTGCTGTGAGGACTGCATGAGCCCACAGATATAAAGACCTGAGCTCAATGCTTGCAACAGGGTGTAAAGCACAGGGCCTGGCACTGCGTGGATCATCATTTAATAAGCTACCATATTTCTAGTAGCTAGTGCTACTGCTATTATTATTAGCCATAGTAGTTGGTGGTTCTTTCCACTTTATTTTTACTACTTTAAGGTGGTGCATCTCTGAAGAGAACCTTTTCAAACTCTGGAATTAGGAGCTCAGCATTCTCCTTCTAACTCAATAATCTCTAGCAAACAGTGAGCTGGGGAAATGGGCTGGAGCGGTGTGTAGGGGGGTCAGGCAATCCTCTGCCCACCCCTTTCCCAGATGGCATCTTTGACCCTCTGATGTTTGGTGGGACGGATGGGATGTAGGGCTTATCCCTCTTTGGACAGATACGTGTTTGTTGATTGGCTGGTGGTGAGCAGAGGGAAGAGGCGCCTGGCCAAGGAGGAAAGCAAGTGAGTGGGTGAGGCAAAAGGAGGGTGAGTCCCCTGCTAAGAGCAAGAGAAAGAGAGTGGGGAACGCAAACCATCTGCTGGGATAAGCTCAACCTGTTTATCCACGGGCCCAAGAAACACGCACGATGCTGGAAACTTCTACACCCCACAGAGCACATCTCCACTGGCTCTGCCCATTCAGTGCTCACTGTGTACACAGGGCCACTATCCATCCATACCGGCCAAGAGACTGTGGCTCTGCTGGGTGAGGACTTGCCTGAGGTCCCGCACCGAGTGTGGGGGTCCAGCTCAGACCTGGGCCTGCCACCCAGCCCCACCTGCCTTCATGACAGCCCCATGTTCCACGCTGGGGGAGGCTGGGAAGAATGACCCAGTTTGGGCCACAGGACCTGCACCTGACGTCCGTCTGCACCAATGCCAGCCCAGTGATGGGAGGGGGCAGCGCCGAGATACTGGTACAGAAGAAGAGCTGCCTGGAATGAGGGGTCTAAGATAAGGCACCTGGCTTCCCAGAGCGGGGGTTCTGAACCTGGCCTTGAAGGAGGGGAGGGAGCATTCCAGGGAAAGCATGGAGGATTCAGGCGGCATGAAGCGGGGGCCCCAGGTCTAGAGAGGACGCCTGGGTCTGCTCACGGGGATGGAGGGTTAGCCCAAGAATCGGGATGTTATCCCATGGGCCGGGGGGGAGGGGAGGGTCACTGAGGAACCTTAGCAGGATAAAGCTCCTCCGGCAGGGGTGAGGAAAGGAAAATGGATCAGGAAGGAACCAGACACAACCCATGAGTTGAGAGGCACCTGCAATGGTCCCGGGGGGAGAGGAGGCTTGGCCAAGAGCTGCAGCAGCCTCAAGGGAATTTGGGGATGAATGTTCCCATGTCAGGAAACATCCCACTCTGCTAGTGCCCCCTCAACAGAGGCCGCCCCCAGGCAGACAGTATCCTACAAGTTATGCTGCCGTTGCCAGGTGAGGTTGGCACAGGGGTTGAGAGCTAGGAAGTCCAACTGCAGACCTCCAAACTCGCTCTGCCACTCATTCGTTGTAGGACTTGGCCAAGTGATGTAACCTTCGAGTCTCAGTTTCCTCGCCCGCAGAATGGGAGTGATGGTAAAAGCACTTCCTGCTCCAGGGTGTTGTGAAGATTAACACATAGAAAGTGTAGTACTGGGCACTTAATAAGTGCTCAATAAACGCAGGCTGCGTCCTTACTGCCACTGTTATATCTGCAAAGCTGTTTGCATACATTAGCGCATCAATGTTCAGAATAAAGTGGATGGCAGGTAGTCCTGAGCCCATTTTCAGACATATGAATGGACTCAACTTGCTCAGGTACCCAAGGATCGTGGCTGAGCTGGGACTGTGGACTTGGGGCTCCTTGAGCGATCTGTGGCCACTCTGCATGGAGGATGAATGCTGCTAGCAACTCTGCGGCTGCATTCCAGAGGCGCCCAGAATTCTGGGAAGGCTGGTCCTTCCGGCTCCGTTTTATGTCCATTCTATCTGATCCATCATGTGTCTGGATGAGCCAGGTGGTTGTTGGTCCTCACCCCACAAAGCTCTCTGCCCGAGAGAACAGACTCACTTGGCATTTCCCAGTGTCACACGTAAACCTCTGCAATGTGCTTGAGTGTCTGGCTGTGTGGGAAAACCCACAAAGTTAACTTCAATTAAAAACTGTTCTAATAAATCCTGCTCTGTTTTAAAATGTTCTCAGAGCAGGTGAAGGATTAGAGCCTTTTAAGAAGGCTCAAGCAAGAAGACAAACTTTTAAAACCTCTGAGGGCATTTTAATAAGGTGCGTCATTTTCAATAAACCAATATTCACAAGGTTTTTTTTTTTTTTTTCTTGCCGTACGCGGGCCTCTCACTGTTGTGGCCTCTCCCGCTGCGGAGCACAGGCTCTGGACACGCAGGCTCCGGGGCCATGGCTCACGGGCCCAGCCGCTCCACGGCATGTGGGATCTTCCCGGACCGGGGCACGAACCCGTGTCCCCTGCATCGGCAGGCGGACTCTCAACCACTGCGCCACCAGGGAAGCCCATTCACAAGGTTTTTAAAAGTCAGAAGGGGGAGTTAAGGGCTGGGGGTCAGAGGAGAGGCAGGCAGAAATGGTGTCATTAAGAAACATTCTTCCAGTGGATAATGGGACAGGGCACAGCTATTTCCAGGAGACAAAAGATGCGCCCCAAGAACTACTGGCAGGGATGGGGGGATGGCCAGAGCCGTGGGTGACAAGGATCAAGTCCTCGAGGACGCTGGCTGGGGGAGGACATAAGGAAACGTCCCACTTCTTGATCTGGGTGGTAGTTATCGGGGTGTCTACACATGTATGTTGGGGTCCCCAAGACCTTGTAATGGCAGGCTTGAGGGGAAACCTCCTCCAGGAAGGTCTCCTACAAAGCTTGCTGCTGCAAGCCGCTTGAGGTTCGGAGATTCTCTGGGAGGACTCATGGTTCCCACAGCACAGGACACAAAGCCAAACCAACAAAGGGAAAAGGCACGTGGGGTGAAGAGGCCACAGGACACCAAGGACAAGCTTGCAAGATCCCTCCCTGTGGAGTCCCACAGGATGCACATAATTCCCCAACAACAGGTTGTGATGCAACGTCTAAGATGGAGCCAACTCAGGTTACTCAGCACCCAGGGTTTGTACTGGGGGCTAGTCAGTAGGTCCCCTCTGCCCAGCACATACCCAATCCCGACTTCCAGAAGGAAAGCAGGTGCTCGACATAAACTGTACTGTGTGCATGGACAGTGTAGGCACAGAGAACCGTCCTTATCAGTCAGGATAGAGGGGACTCCAGCCAAGGGCCCACCTTGTCAGCAGGGCCTTTCCAGGAGAGCAGTCAGGCTTGTTATGTAAATTATCTGCGCAATATGTAGATTCGCTGGGCTGGGCGCATAAGATTTGTGCTCTGTATTGCCTGTTAAGTCATCCTTTGATTAAAATAATAAACCCAGAAGCAAACAATAAAATAAAATCCACAGTATGTCTGCGTGAAATCTGAGCCACACTTGGGCTTTTTATCTTCGTTTAAACAGATAAAAGACGATTGAACATTTACATAAGTTACCATAACATTTACGTTAAAGCTGTACCAATTCTGCATCTTGTCCTCAAAAGGTCAGGCTTCCTTCTACTTGCCAAGAAAAGCCACCAGCTCTGCTGTTATAATAATGACTACTTTGTTTTAACAATTCTAAGGGCTGCTGACTTACAACCTTGAGTCTATGAGTGTTTGTTATCTGTCAGAATATCTGCTGTAGAAAACTCTGGCCACCCGAGGTTATGAACTGTTTGCTTCAGAAGGATTTTCTCCATCACCCTGGCTGCAAGCAGCCTGATGATGGCCAAATTCTCTCAACTGATGTGAGTAAGTTCAACAGTGCGGGCGCTAATTTTCTTCAAAACCAGGATCACAGCTAAAGGCTTTCTGCTTCCTTGCACACAATCGTTTTGCAAGTAAAACAATGTGGCTGACGGATGAGCTTTTAAATGCAATGCGATTCTTCCCCTACCACCCAGCACCACCTCTGACCTGCAGAAGGAGCTCAAAAAATGGGCACCGATCATCATATTTGAGAAGTCCTGGGAGAAGGGGCTGGCCTGAGTGAGGAGCCTTCACCAGCGGGTGCCAGGCTGGTCAGAGGGAGCACAGGGCAGTCAGCACACCCAAGTATGGGCGACAGGCAACCCCAGTGCCATGGGCTTGTGCCCTTGAACCAGTGATGGCACTCAGCCTTTCCCGCCACTGGGCCTCCCTTCATTGCATCTAGATACGGCTCAGGGCCAGGCCTGCGCCTGGCACTGTACGCCCGGTCTTTCCCATCTTCACCCAATCTTCCAGACCAAGGTCATTCACTCGGTTTTGCAGCCAAGGAAACCGTTGTAGAGCGTCAGGTGGCTGGTTCAAGTCACGCACCAGCCTGGATGACAGAATTTGAAGGCAGGTACGTCTTCCTCCAAAGGCACAATCACAGCTGGGGCAGGGGTCACAGGTGAGTGGCTTGTTTCCCCGAACTAGGAGGCTTTCTAGGGGATTGTGAGGATGGGACAGTTGCTGAAGCTGGTGAAAGGAAGGTAGCAAAGAGCAGGTGGCCTAGGAGGGCACCTCTTCTAGAGGCCAGCTCCAACCCAGGGTGCAGACCTTGCCCCCGGTTCATTCCTGCACCCCCAACGCTGTCGCACGCAGGACTTGCACTGGCTCTGTGCGGACGCAGACCCCAGCACCTCAGGCCCAGGCCCTCCTAAGGGCGGCAGGATGCAAGTGTGTGACTGGCGGTATGAGCCCGACTCGCTTTCCCTTGCAGCGTCTCCTGCCTGAATGGAGAACCAACGTTCCCAGGTGGCAAAAGCCCCAGGGCAGACACCCGGAGACCAAGCATCCACACAGGGCCTCAGGGAGGAGCCAGGCCAATTCCAGAGTGAACCTGGCAGGCATGGGGCCCCCTGGGCTCAAAGCTGGCCTCTGACAGTGGGCCTTGTATATTACAGGGGGTGGGGGGAATGAGGAGTGGGGTACAGGCAGGGGTTCTGAGCCTCACTGGGTGGGAAATGATGGGAGAGACGACCCAGACTTCACTTCTGCCCCACCCTGCCTTCCTTCCTGAGGGGCTCTCAGGGCCCCAATGTCAAAATTTGGGTGCCCCAAGCCAGATAGAACCTGGACTGGCTGGAACCCAGAATACAGAACTCAGGGACCTGCCAGCCTGTTCCCTCCAGAGCCCTGGCCACACCAGAGCTGCCGCGACATATGAGGAGGGCTCAAGCGTGCAGAAGCAGAGCAGCAGGAGAGGAAGCCTTGTAATGGCAGGCTTGAGGGGACACCTCCTCCAGGAAGGTCTCCTACAAAGCCTGCCCCTGCAAGCTGCTTGAGGTGCCCCCTCTGTGGCCCAGCCCCACCCTTCTCTCCGAGTACTGTCGGTTCTCTTGGTCCCTCTGCTGTCCCTCCGGATGGCTGGCCCCTGGGTGGCAGGGACTGTCTTTGTCATTTCTTCTTCCAATACCCAGCACAGAGCCAGGCCCAGGGGACCACTGTTGAATGAATTAAGTGGCTTAAGGAATGAAAACAAGGCTTGGCAGGAAGCCCTGAGTGGCACGGTCGGCTCATGCTGTGGTCTGGGGGGCTCATCCCCAGTGAGCCCTGAAGCCAAAGGATCCAGCATGTGTCCTGTGTTCTGTCCATCAGTGCAGCTCTCTCCCACCAGCCCCCGCTGCCCCTTCACCGCAGGGCTCTTCTCTGCAGGGAGAGAGCACCCTTCAGATGCGGCTCAGGAACCTCCCTGAGCCACTCACCAGTCGTTTCCTGAGCTCCCATGGAGCAACTCCCTGCACATCCCACTTGCTTCCCTTTCTATCCCTGTCTGCCCCCTTCGGAATGGCCGGGATCCAGCCTGGCATGGAGGTGGCATCCCGTGTGGCTAGACGGTGCCCATTTCTCCCCTCTGCACCTTGGTCTCTGCTTTGAAAACGAAGGTGGTAACCCCTGCTCCCCTCTCAGACTCGCCGGACTCAAAGCTCTGTGTTGCAAATCACGGTGGGAATGTAAGGGTGGCCAATTATTGCCACTCTCCGATTCCCCGCTCAGGCTGAGTTCAGGTCGAAAACCAAGCAGCCCAACTGCAGAGCCACCGAGTCCAGAGAGGAAGCCATGAGAAAGAGCCCGTGGGTGCCTGGCGGCTGGTTCAAAACCCAACCATGCTACTACCTCTTCGAGCCTCAGTTGCTTCATCTGAAAAATGGGCAGAATTGGAATTTCTACTTCAGAGTGTGGTGGTGAGGCTTGGCTGTGTTGATCCAGGTAAAGCACTCAGAAGAGAGCCTGGCACCCGGCAAATGGTGGGAGTTATCGTGGTCGGCACTGTCACAGTGACCCGAGGGACTGCCAGATCCTGGAAGGGCCGTTCCTCCAATCCACGTGACGTGAACTGAGAGACAGAAGGAGCCTCCTCTCTGCAATGGATCCGGGAAAAGGAGCCTCATACTCCTCCCCCCAGAGCATCCATGAGCGCCACTTAACTTTCCTGACCAGAAGTATAAAAAATAGACTTCACTCCCTGAGAGCCCAGTAACATCATTTATCAGAAGGCTGAGCAGATTTTCCTTTTGCAAAAGATGCTGTTCTTATCCGTCTGCCCGTGGGATGGTCCGCCCTGCCTGCCACTGGGGTGCCACGAGCTGCAGGGACCATCAGCCTAAGCCACTCCAGTGGCTCCAAAAAACATCCCAAGGACTAATCCTTGGGTAGGGACAGAGCAACGGGCAGCTCCAGCCATTGGGACCTGCCTGTAGCCCACTTTAACAGCCCTGTGTGCTCCTCTGCCCCCCCCCACCCACACACACATTGTCCCGTGTGTGTTTCCTTCCTGCTCGGTACATCCTGAATACACAGGGTGCTCTCTGAAGCTGGCAGCCTTGCAGATTGACAAGCTCAGAGCTGAGAGGGGCCCTGAGCACTGACCAGGGTCCCAGGCCAGGCATGGTGACTAGTGTTTTCACCATACATGGTGAAAGGAGACGTGATGAGCTGGACCCATGGATGGTGCGGTGCAGAGACGTAAAGCGACTTGTTCAGGTCACAGACAACCAGGAAGAGGCTAAAGAGACTTTGGACCAGGATTCTTTGACCTTGATTCCAGGAGTCTTCCATTGCTCCAAGCAGTAAGAGATTCTGTGCTCCCACCCTCCCACTCCATTCTGTAGACCAAGAAACAGGAAATAATGCAGCATCACAGGAGGCACCATCTCCTGGGCAGGCTCTGCACACGCACGGCCTTGTCTGATCCTCCCAACAGCTCTGCGAGGCGGCAAAGGTCATTATCCCACTTTAGAGATGAGGAAACTGAGGCTTAGGAAGCTGTATGACATGCTGGAGCCTTCCAGCTGGTTTCCAACTCAGGATTCAAAGCCAGTTCTGTCTGACTCTGCATCTCAAACATTTAACCATCAAGCTACACTGAGTTCCTAAATGGAGCCCGGAGAGGGTATATTAGTCACCCCCCCACACACACAAGGTCAAACAGTAAGTAAACAGCCATTGCCAAGGCCAGAGGGAAGATCTGTATTCCTGCAGGAGACAGAACACGGAGGATCCTGCCATCCGAATGCCCATAAACTGCTCCTGAGTGCCCCCAGCATGCGGAGCGATCTGCAGGAAGCTTGCAAAACAAGCTCACACCCCACAGCCTTCTTCGTTTTGTTTTTCCTGATCAGCTCCCTCCAGGGAGCAGCTAGAATGGCCACTTTCCTCACCAGGCAGCAAGCTCCAGTCTTTCACCCCACACTGCATTCAGGAGTCTCAGGCTACAGAAACTAAAAGGCATCATAATGGCTTTGCTGAGCGTCTGTCACATGTGCTCCAAACAGTCCCTGTTTATCATCTCCTTTCATTCTTCCTTAAACCCTAGGAGGTGGGTTCTGTGTTATAGATGAGGAAGCTGAGGCTCAGAAACTAACTCATCCGGGAGCCCCGATGAACCAGGCTCTGCTCTGGGCTTCCCGACACCAGTTTCCCAGGCCCTCGCCACTGGCTGGTGGACTCGGGGCCAGGATGGCAACTCTACTCCATTTGACAGGAACCACGAGGACTAGGTCAGGGAGGGATGAAGACAGACGGGACAGAATCACGTATCGGAAGGATGACCTCCAGATCACGGTGACTGCAGTTCTGCTGCCTCCTCTCTGTGGTCTGCTCTGTACCAGGCAGAGTGAGGATGCTTCAAGGAGACTACTACAAAGAACTCCTTATAGCACTTCGGGAAAGTAGGAATTATGCCTTTTGCAGACTGTAGAAACTGAGGATCAGAGAGGCTAGGAGTTTGCCCAAGGTGGCACAGCTCTGGAATGGCCAAGGGAGATGCAAGCCCACATCTGTGCAGTCTCGAAGGATAAGTATAAACACACTGTTGGGAGACAATTCTTCATGGGTCTTCGTGCTCTGCACGCCTTCTGAGTAAAGGCATAACAGCGCTTGCTCCGGACTATCTTTTCAATGTTTGTACAGCAATGTTTGTACAGCAAACTGTGTCTCCTAAGAAAGAGACAGCATCCCCTCTGGACGCATTTATTTCCCAACCAGGAAGATCATCTCCCTCTGAGATAATATCTCCCTCTGAGACAAAGGTTGGGCAGGTTTGCTAGCAGGTCCCTTTGAAAGAGGGGAATTTCCTAACTGAGGGGTTCCTCACTGAGGGGTTCCACCGCACTCACAGAATCCACCTGGCTGCTCTTCCTGGCCCGGGGGGACCTGCGGGGTCAGAGGCGCTGATGTGAACATGAAGTTCATGCTGCTGACTGTGCTGTGAGCATTAAAGCCCTCTGTCTATGAGCCTAAGGTCTTTGGTCAGCATCTTTTACGTCACGGCAGGCTAGCTTGCAAGCAGGTAAAATTCACACCCTTCACCGTTCTTGACGTGTCTGTGCTAAGGTTCACAAAAACCAGCTGCACCAGTCCTGGAAGGGAGAACTGGTTGAACAGCTGCGCTCGGGAAAGAGGGACCTCTCATTAGCACGAGGCAAAGGTACGGCATTACGCAGGGCAAGATGCAGCTCCCAGTGGCCATATTAGTGGGTGTATCAGGGCTAGATCCAAGGAGGTGATAGGTTCTTCTGCGGCATCATGTCTTGTTCTGAGAAGACCGATTTATAAGAAGACTGACAGGCCAGAGCCTGACCTGGTTCCGGAGAGAAGAGTCATTTGCAAAAATAGTTGAAGGAAATGGCCACGTTTAATCCAAAAGCAAAGGGATGATGCAGGAGGATGCAGAATGGTGGTTCAAACATAGTAACTGTTACTGGCATTTGTGCAGTCCCGTGCAGTGTGCACTTTTACAGCCATCACTTCATTTTATTCTCTCGCCCATGCTGTGAGCTCGGTGTTACTATTCCCATTTAACAGACAGAGAAACTGAGGCTCTAAAAGGTTAAGTATCTCGCTTCACGTCATGAGGGGGAGAGCCAGGCCTGGGACTTGGGCATCCGGCTTCCCCATCTCAGGTGCTCTCTGCAGCCCCAGGCAATTACGGAACAGGCTACCACACGCAAGCAGGATTAGACTCGCTTCCGAGGACCAATGGGCAGAGTTAAAGGGAAGATGATCTTTGACTCAAGAGAGGAGGCTCGTAATGAGTAATTCCCATTTACTGACCCCTTACAAGGTGCCACGTGACCCCTTACAAGGTGGTATCGTAAGTTACCACACCGACCATCACCCCACCGAACAGGTACGAATGCCGAGGCTTGGAGAGATGGAGTGACTTCTCCGGATGCATAGTGGCAGGGCCATGTCTGGGCCCAAGGCTACCTGCCTCTAGTGGAAGTCGCTGCCTTGCGAGGTGGTGTGACTCCCCATCGGTAAAGATACGCAGAGAATGACTCAACCTTCACAGGAATGCTGGACAGAGATTCTGGCATTTTAGGGTAGATCTGCCCAGGTGATCTGGCCAGGGTTCGAGAGCAATGCAATGCAAACACATGAGTCAGAATTCACATGCGCACAGGTGAGGCAGAAGCCACCCTTAGGTGGTAGAAGAAGGAGGCAGATGGTGTAGACGAACTTGAGCACCTGCTGAGGGGCAGGCTCTGTGCTTCACGACCCCCCTGTGAGGGCAGTGCTGTTACACACCCATTTTTCAGAGGAGAAAAGTGAGGCTCAGAGAGCGTGAGGGTCTGGCCCAACGTTACCCAGGCAGGAAGGGCTAAGATAGGCTGTCTTGTGCTGAATGGAAAGGCCTAGTCCTGGGCCCACATGTGGCAGATACCCTGCAGAGGGCTAGGGAGGGCCCTGGGGCCTGGGAGTTTGAGGGACAGGATGTGGGGTCACTGGCAGGACTCGGTATAACTGGTGCCTTCGGGGAAGGTACGATGCCGGCCAAGGAGGAAGGGCCGGCCAGCTGACGTAGCCCGTGGTTTTCTACCCAGCTTTTCCCATGCTTTTATCGATTCCCTGCTCTCTTGTGATTCCTTTATTAATTATTTACCATGTCTGGCCCTGGACTGGGCAGCAGCAATGCTGGCATAAATGAGACATGAACCTTTGCCTTCGGGGACCCTCAGACACAGGGATGCTCTAAGACAGAGCAGGACAGAGCGTCGGGGGCTCAGAGGAGGAGGGAGGGCCAATCACTTCCAGAGGGAGCAAGCCTCCACTCCCCCAGACCCCTCCCCGGTTCTTTCAACCTCCTGTGGGCTCTGCCTCTGCCTCTGGCGACAGCCTGTCTGAGCTTTGGAACAACTTGCTGCAGCCACAATCCACTCTGCCCACGCAGGCTAACAGAGGGCTGGGCTGCGGACGTTCGTGACACGGAATCACACCTGCTTGGGGCTCAGGTCCCCCTCCACTCCCACTTCAGCGCTCTGCAATCTGTCAGCTGTTATTCAGCATTGGTGTCCGGGCCCTGGGCTCAGACCCAGCCTGTCTTAGCCCTTCCTGCCTGGGCGACTTCGGGCCAGACCCTCAGGGTCTCCGAGCCTTGCTATCCTCTTCTCTAGAATGGGCGTGCGAGAGCACTGCCCTCGCAGGGGGCTCATGCAGCACAAAGCCTGCCCCTCAGCAGGTGCTCAAGTTCATCCACACCATCCGCCCCCTTCTTCTTCCACCCGAGGATGTCTCCTGCCTCACCTGTGTGCTTGAGGTTGATATCCTGTATGGAATTTGTGCTCACATGACGTTGGTGGGGGCGACAAAGATGACGAAGGCTGGTGATAGCTTCTTTCTGGTTCCTTGACATCCCCCAACACAGCACAGGGGCCGTCCCATGGCATGCTGCCTCCATGGCCCTCCCTGCCTGACTGATTTGGTTACTGGGATACACAGCGGGGCCTAGGTGGGATCTCCAGTGGGAGTGAAGGAGGGTTGGCAGGATGTCAGAGAGGGGGCCGGAGATGCGGGCGGCTCAGCTAAGAGAGGCGAGGGAGCAGGGGGCCCGGGGAGTCCATTAGTCACCTCCCTCAGGTCTCCCTCAAAGCTGCTGGAAGCCAAGTCTTAATACATTTCTAATCAGCTCCCAGAGCTCCGTGCTGAGGAGATGGATGAGGGGCTGTAATGGGGTCTGGAGAGGACAAACAGGGTCCCAGCTGTTGACTGCCACCCTGGGTGGGCCTGAGGCTGGAGCAACCTGCTCCCCGCCCCCTCACTTTCATCCTCCTGGGGCATGAGGCTCCCCCGAGCCCAGGTGCCTGGGATGGAGGCCCAAGGAAAGCAGCCCTGCTCAATAGGCTGCCCAACTTCTGGCTGCCAAACCTGACACCCGGATCACTCGCTGGCTCTCACGACGTCCCGTGGAGCAATCCTGTCACAAGACTCTCTGAAGGAACTCAAGTGACAATGGCAGCGCAGAAAGGAATTTGGGCAGTCCTTGCACCGTCTGGCTTTCTAAGTCTGGTATCAGAGACTCACCGGTGAGCTTCCATACATTACCCACATTTTATGACATTCAGAAGAGGCAGAGAAATGCCAGATCACGGTTCCAGAGGGGAGGGAGAGGCAGTGGGCCAGGTTCAGACTTAACGTTATATTCCTTTTCCCACAACGGGAGGAAAGGAGTAGGGGTGGAAGCATACTTCTCGAAAACACAGGGTTAAGAAAATTCTGCTTCCAGCCAAGATGGAGTAACAAGGACTGGATCTACCCTTCCAACGGAACCAATAAAAAAATGGACAAAACATAGGGAAATGGTTTTCAAGACGTTGGACATCAGGCAGTGAGGGACAGTGACCTTTGAGAGATGGGAAACAAATAATTGACTCTGCTTACTGCCTGGGAAGAGTTTCCAGGCTGTGGAGCAGGAGAGGGGAACCCAGATAGAGCCCAGTGGACTCTGGGGTTGAGGAGATGGGACTGAGAGTCTGGGGAGACCAAGGCAGCTGGAGACCATGAGGGAGAGGATGCAGAGGAGAGAGCTAAACAGAGATCTGCAGAAGGATTGCTCAAATGTTTAGCAGAGGACTGGTGAGCACATGTGCGTGAGAAAAACACGTGAGGCAGCAAAGAGTCACCCTAAAGGATGACAGGGAATAGTACCTGGCATCCATACAGGCCAGAACTAGTACCTGTTTCCACCAGCCATTTTGAAAAATCTCATAATTCACAGGGCATTGGGTAGAATCCTCGGAGCAGCCTTGCCTCGGTAGTGGGAAAATATTACTCTTAGACTAAAGATGGCTCCGGTCCTGCCTAACAGATCTTAAAAGCAAGACCCAAAAGGATCAAACTGCTTCCAAGTAACATAATTGCATCTCAGAACAAAGCTTGAGACTATTTATAAGGACACAGAAATATCTAACATCCAACAAGGTAAAATTCACAATGTCTGGCATCCAATCAAAAATTATCAGGCATGAAAGCTGAGCCCCTGGGAGCTGTGAAAACAAAGAAGAGAAAGGGAAATCTCTCCCAGCAGCCTCAGGAGCAGGGGATTAAAGCTCCACAATCAACTTGATGTACCTGCATCTGTGGAATACCTGAATAGACAACGAATCAACCCAAATTGAGGAGGTGGACTTTGAGAGCAAGATTTATGATTTTTTCCCGTTTTCCTCTTTTTGTGAGTGTGTACGTGTATGCTTCTGTGTGAGATTTTGTCTGTGTAGCTTTGCTTCCACCGTTTGTCCTAAGGTTCTATCCGTCCGTTTTTTGTTTTTTTTAAAATTTTTCTTCTTAATAATTATTTTTTAATTTAATAACTTTATTATATTTTACCCTATTTTATTTTACTTTATCTTCCTTCTTTCTTTTTTCCTTCCTTTCCTCCTTTCTTCCTTCCTTCCTTCCTCCCACCATCCCTCCCTCCCTCCCTCCCTCCTTCCTTTCCTTCTTTCCTCCTTCCTTCCTTCCTTTCTTTCTTTCTTCCTACTTCTACTAATTCTTTCTCTCCCTTTTATTCTGAGCCATGTGGAGGAAAGGCTCTTGGTGCTGCAGCCAGGAGTCAGTGCTGTGCCTCTGAGGTGGGAGAGCCAACTTCAGGACACTGGTCCACAAGAGACCTCCCAGCTCCACGTAATATCAAACGGCGAAAATCTCCCAGAGATCTCCATCTCAACACCAGCACCCAGCTTCACTCAACGACCAGCAAGCTACAGTGATGGACATCCTATGCCATACAACTAGCAAGACAGGAACACAACCCCACCCATTAGCAGAAAGACTGCCTAAAATCATAATAAGTCCACAGACACCCCAAAACACACCACCAGATGTAGACGTGACCACCAGAAAGACAAGATCCAGACTCTTCCACCAGAACACAGGCACTAGTCTCCTCCACCAGGAAGCCTACACAACCCACTGAACCAACCTTAGCCACTGGGAACAGACACCAAAAACAACGGGAACTACGAACCTGCAGCCTGCAAAAAGAAGACCCCAAACACAGTAAGATAAGCAAAATGAGAACACAGAAAAACACACCGCAGACAAAGGAGCAAGATAAAAACCCACCAGACCTAACAAATGAAGAGGAAATAGGCAGTCTACCTGAAAAAGAATTCAGAATAATGATAGTAAAGATGATCCAAAAGCTTGGGAATAGAATAGACAAAACGCAAGAAATATTTAACAAGGACCTAGAAGAACTAAAGACGAAACAAACAACAATGAACAACATAATAAATGAAATTAAAAATACTCTAGATGGGATCAATAGCAGAATAACTGAGACAGAAGAATGGATAAGTGACCTGGAAGATAAAATGGTGGAAATAACTACTGCAGAGCAGAATAAAGAAGAAAGAATGAAAAGAACTGAGGACAGTCTCAGAGACCTCTGGGACAACATTAAACGTACCAACATTCGAATTATAGGGGTTCCAGAAGAAGAAGAGAAAAAGAAAAGGACTGAGAAAATATTTGAAGAGATTAGAGTTGAAAACTTCCCTAATATGCGAAAGGAAATAGTTAATCAAGTCCAGGAAGCACAGAGAGTCCCATACAGGATAAATCCAAGGAGAAACATGCCAAGACACATATTAATCAAACTGTCAAAAATTAAATACAAAGAAAGCATATTAAAAGCAGCAAGGGAGAAACAACAAATAACACACAAGGGAATCCCCATAAGGTTAACAGCTGATCTTTCAGCAGAAACTCTGCAAGTCAGAAGGGAGTGGCAGGACATATTTAAAGTGATGAAGGAGAAAAACCTGCAACCAAGATTACTCTACCCAGCAAGGATCTCATTCAGATTTGATGGAGAAATTAAAACCTTTACAGACAAGCAAAAGCTGAGGGAGTTCAGCACCACCAAACCAGCTTTACAACAAATGCTAAAGGAACTTCTCTAGGCAAGAAACACAAGAGAAGGAAAGGACCTACAATAACGAACCCAAAACAATTAAGAAAATGGGTATAGGAACATACATATCGCTAATTACCTTAAATGTAAATGGACTACATGCTCCCACCAAAAGACACAGATTGGCTGAATGGATACAAAAACAAGACCCATATATATGCTGTCTACAAGAGATCCACTTCAGACCTACAGACACATACAGACTGAAAGTAAGGGGATGGAAAAAGATATTCCATGCAAATGGAAACCAAAAGAAAGCTGGAGTAGCAATTCTCATATCAGACAAAATAGACTTTAAAATAAAGACTATTAGAAGAGACAAAGAAGGACACTACATAATGATCAAGGGATCGACCCAAGAAGAAGATATAACAATTGTAAATATTTATGCACCCAACATAGGAGCACCTCAATACATAAGGCAAATACTAACAGCCATAAAAGGGGAAATCGACAGTAACACATTCATAGTAGGGGACTTTAACACCTCACTTTCACCAATGGACAGGTCATCCAAAATGAAAATAAATAAGGAAACACAAGCTTTAAATGATACATTAAACAAGATGGACTTAATTGATATTTATAGGACATTCCATCCAAAATCAACAGAATACACATTTTTCTCAAGTGCTCATGGAACATTCTCCAGGATAGATCATATCTTGGGTCACAAATCAAGTCTTGGTAAATTTAAGAAAATTGAAATTGTATCAAGTATCTTTTCCGACCACAACGCTATGAGACTAGATATCAATTACAGGAAAAGATCTGTAAAAAATACAAACACATGGAGGCTAAACAATACACTACTTAATAACGAAGTGATCACTAGAGAAATCAAAGAGGAAATCAAAAAATACCTAGAAACAAATGACAATGGAGACACGATGACCCAAAACCATGGGATGCAGCAAAAGCAGTTCTAAGAGGGAAGTTTATAGCAATACAAGCCCACCTTAAGAAACCGGCAACATCTCGAATAAACAACCTAACCTTGCACCTAAAGCAATTAGAGAAAGAAGAACAAAAAAACCCCAAAGTTAGCAGAAGGAAAGAAATCATAAAAATCAGATAGAAATAAATGAAGGAAATGATAGCAAAGATCAATAAAACTAAAAGATGGTTCTTTGAGAAGATAAACAAAATAGATAAACCATTAGCCAGACTCATCAAAAAAAAAGGGAGAAGACTCAAATCAATAAATTTAGAAATGAAAAAGGAGAAGTAACAACTGACACTGCAGAAATACAAAAGATCAAGAGAGATTACTACAAGCAACTCTATGCCATAAAATGGACAACCTGGAAGAAATGGACAAATTCTTAGAAAGGTATAACCTTCCGAGACTGAACCAGGAAGAAACAGAAAATATGAACAGACCAATCACAAGCACTGAAATTGAAACTGTGATTAAAAATCTTCCAAAAAACAAAAGCCCAGGGCCAGATGGCTTCACAGGCGAATTCTATCAAACATTTAGAGAAGAGCTAACACCTATCCTTCTCAAACTCTTCCAAAATATAGCAGAGGGAGGAACACTCCCAAATTCATTCTACGAGGCCGCCATCACCTTGATACCAAAACCAGACAAGGATGTCACAAAGAAAGAAAACTACAGGCCAATATCACTGATGAACATAAATGCAAAAATCCTCAACAAAATACTAGCAAACAGAATCCAACAGCACATTAAAAAGATCAAACACCATGATCAAGTGGGATTTATCCCAGGGATGCAAGGATTCTTCAATATATGCAAATCAATCAATGTGATACACCATATTAACAAATTGAAGGAGAGAAACTATATGAGTATCTCAATAGATGCAGAGAAAGCTTTTGACAAAATTCAACACCCATTTTGACAAAAAACCCTGCAGAAAGTAGGCATAGAGGGAACTTTCCTCAACATAATAAAGGCCAAATATGACCAACCCACAGCCAACATCATCTTCAATGGTGAAAAACTGAAAGCACTTCCACTAAGATCAGGAACAAGACAAGGTTGCCCACTCTCACCACCCTTATTCAACATAGTTTTGGAAGTTTTAGCCACAGCAATCAGAGAAGAAAAGGAAATAAAAGGAATCCAAATCGGAAGAGAAGAAGTAAAGCTGTCACTGTTTGCAGATGACATGATACTATACATAGAGAATCCTAAAGATGCTACCAGAAAACTACTAGAGCTAATCAATGAATTTGGTAAAGTTGCAGGATACAAAATTAATGCACAGAAATCTCTGGCTTTCCTATACACTAATGATGAAAAATCTGAAAGTGAAATCAAGAAAACACTCCCATTTACCATTGCAACAAAAAGAATAAAATATCTAGGAATAAACCTAACTAAGGAGACAGAACACCTGTATGCAGAAAATTATAAGACACTGATGAAAGAAATTAAAGGTGATACAAATAGATGGAGAGATATACCATGTTCTTGGATTGGAAGAATCAACATTGTGAAAATGACTCTACTACACAAAGCAATCTATAGATTCAATGCAATCCCTATCAAACTACCACTGGCATTTTTCACAGAACTAAAATAAAAAATTTCACAATTTGTATGGAAAGACAAAAGACCACGAATAGCCAAAGCAATCTTGAGAACGAAAAACGGAGCTTGAGGAATCAGGCTCCCTGACTTCAGATTGTACTACAAAGCTACAGTAATCAAGACAGTAAGGTACTGGCACAAAAACAGAAAGATAGATCAATGGAACAGGACAGAAAGCCCAGAGATAAACCCACGCACATATGGTCAACTTATCTTTGATAAAGGAGGCAGGAACGTACAGTGGAGAAAGGACAGCCTCTTCAATAAGTGGTGCTGGGAAAACTGGACAGGTATATGTAAAAGTATGAGATTAGATCACTCCCTAACACCATACACAAAAATAAGCTCAAAATGGATTAAAGACCTAAATGTAAGGCCAGAAACTATCAAACTCTTAGAGGAAAACATAGGCAGAACACCCTATGACATAAATCACAGCAAGATCCTTTTTGATCCATCTCCTAGAGAAATGGAAATAAAAACAAAAATAAACAAATGGGATGTAATGAAGCTTTTGCACAACAAAGGAAACCATAAACAAGACCAAAAGACAACCCTCAGAATGGGAGAAAATATTTGCAAATGAAGCAACTGACAAAGGATTAATTTCCAAAATTTACAAGCAGCTCATGCAGCTCAATAACAAAAAAACAACCCAATCCAAAAATGGGCAGAAGACCTAAATAGACATTTCCCCAAAGAAGATATACAGACTGCCAACAAACACATGAAAGGATGCTCAACATCATTAATCATTAGAGAAATGCAAATCAAAACTACAATGAGATATCATCTCACACCAGTCAGAATGGCCATCATCAAAAAATCTAGAAACAATAAATGCTGGAGAGGGTGTGGAGGAAAGGGAACACTCTTGCACTGCTGGTGGGAATGTGAATTGGTTCAGCCACTATGGAGAACAGTATGGAGGTTCCTTAAAAAACTACAAACAGAACTACCATATGACCCAGCAATCCCACTACTGGGCATATACCCTGAGAAAACCATAATTCAAAAAGAGTCATGTACCAAAATGTTCATTGCAGCTCTATTTACAGTAGCCCGGAGATGGCAACAACCTAAGTGCCCATCTTCGGATGAATGGATAAAGAATATGTGGCACATATATACAATGGAATATTACTCAGCCATAAAAAGAAAAGAAATTGAGCTATTTGTAATGAGATGGATAGACCTAGAGTCCGTCATACAGAGTGAAGTAAGTCAGAAAGAGAAAGACAAATACCGTATGCTAACACATATATATGGAATTTAAGGGGAAAAAAATGTCATGAAGAACCTAGGGGTAAGACAGGACTAAAGACACAGACCTACTAGAGAACGGACTTGAGGATATGGGGAGGGGGGAGGGTGAGCTGTGACAAAGCGAGAGAGAGGCATGGACATATATACACTACCAAACGTAAGGTAGATAGCTAGTGGGAAGCAGCCGCATAGCACAGGGAGATCAGCTCGGTGCTTTGTGACCGCCTGGAGGGGTGGGATAGGGAGGGTGGGAGGGAGGGAGACGCAAGAGGGAAGAGATATGGGAACATATGTATATATATAACTGATTCACTGTGTTATAAAGCAGAAACTAACACACCATTGTAAAGCAATTATACCCCAATAAAGATGTAAAAAAAAAAATTATCAGGCATGCAAAGCAGCAGGAAAATACGATTCATAATGAGGAGAAAAAGCAATCAATCAAAACCAGCCCAGAGCTGATGCACATTTACAATTAGTATATGAGGACTTTCGAACAGTTGTTATAACTGTGTTCCATATATTAAAAAGCTAGAGGAGGGGCTTCCCTGGTGGCGCAGTGGTTCAGAGTCCGCCTGCTGATGCAGGGGACGCAGGTTCATGCCCTGGTCCGGGAGGATTCCACATGCCGTGGAGCGGCTGGGCCTGTGAGCCATGGCAGCTGGGCCTGCACGTCCAGAGCCTGTGCTCCGCGATGGGAGAGGCCACAACAGTGAGAGGCCCGTGTACCGAAAAAAAAAAAAAGCTAGAAGAAACACTGAACACGTTAAGAAGAGGACTGAAAGTATAAGAAAGACCCAAATTAAACTTCTAGATATGAAAACTACAATGCCTGACGTCAAAAATATACTGGATAGGATTAGCAGAGATTAGATATTCAAAAACATATTGCTGAGCTTGAAGATATGTAAATAATAACTATCCAAAATGAAACACAAACAGAAAAAAAAAAGCCTCAAAAAAATGAACAAGCATCTGGAAGCTGTGAGACAATGTCAGGCAGCCTGATATACGTGCTAGAATTTCCGAAGGAGCGGAGAGAGACGGGGAAGAGAGAATCTGTAAAGAAATAATGGAAAACTCATAGAACTCAACAATAAAAAATAATCTAATTAAAAATGGGCAGAGGACCTGAATAGGCATTTTTCCTAAGAAGATATTCAAATGGCCAACAGGTACATGAAAAGGTGCTCAACATCACAAGTCATCAGGGAAAAATACAAATCACAACCACAGTGAGATATCACCTCATGCCTGTTATAATGGCTACTATCAAAAAGACAGGGATAACAAGTGTTGGAGAAGATGTGGAGAAAAAGGATCCCTTGTGTATTGTTGATGGGAATGTAAATTGGTGCAGCCAATATGTAAAACAGTATGGGGGTTCAAAAATTAAATTAAAAAATTAAAAACAGAACTACCGTATGATCCAGCAATTCCACTTCTGGGTATGTATCTGAAGGAAATGAAATCACTGTCCTGAAGAGACATCCACACACACAGTACAATAACCAGGACACTGAAACAAACTAAGTGTCTATTAACAGATGAATACTTAAGGAAAGTGTGGTATATTAATATCTACATACATGTATATGTGTGTATATATATGTGTATATATAAAATTCAGTCATGAAAAAGAAGGAAATCTTGTCATTTGAGACATACTGGATGGATCTTGAGGGCATAATGCGAGGTAAAATAAGTCAGAGAAAGATACTCTCACTTATACGTGGAATGTAAAAAAAGTAAACTCATAGGAACAGACCAGATTGGTGTTTTCCAGAGGCAGGAGGTGAGGAACTGGGTGAAAGTAGTCAATTTTTTTTTTTTTTTTTTTTGCATAACACGGGCCTCTCACTGCTGTGGCCTCTCCCGTTGCAGAGCACAGGCTCCAGACGCGCAGGCTCAGCGGCCATGGCTCACGGGCCCAGCCACTCCACGGCACGTGGGATCTTCCCGGACCGGGGCACGAACCCGTGTCCCCTGCATCGGAAGGTGGACTCTCAACCACTGAGCCACCAGGGAAGCCCAGTAGTCAATCTTATAACCTCCAGTTATAAGATAAATAAGTTCTGGGGATATAATGTACAGCATGGTGATTATAGCTAAATACTGTATTGTATATATGAAAGTTGCTAAGAGAGTACGTCTTAAAAGTTCTCATCCCAATAAAAAAAGAATTGTAACTATGTGAGGTGACAGATGTCAACTAAACTTATTGTGGTAATCTTTTTTGCAGTATATACATGTATGAAATTATTGTGTTGTACACCTTACACTTATACAATGTTATATGTCAACTATATCTCAATAAAACTGGAGGGGGGAGAAAGAATGGCAGAGAATTTTCCAAATGTGATGAAAAGCATAAACCCACAGATACAGGATGCTCCCAAACCCTAAGGACAAGAAGCAGGAAGAAAACTACACTAAGGTACAGTATAATCTAAGTGCTCAAAAATCAATAAGGAAAAAACTGTAAACACAGCCAAAGCAAAAAAAAGACACATTATGTTCAAACGAACAAGATAAGGACGGCAGCATATTTCTCAGTAGAAACAAGGGAAGCAGGAAGATGGCTGAATAATATCTTTAAAGTATTGAAAAACAGTCAATCTAGAATTCTATGCCAAGTAAAAAATAAACATTCAAAAATGAAACCAAAAAAAAATAAAGTCTTTTTTCCTCAGACATACAAAAACTGAAAGAATTCATCACCAGCACTTTTGAACTACTAGAAATGTTAAAGTCCTTTAGACAGAAAGAAAATGATAACACACGGAAATATGGACCTACACAAAGGAATAGAGCACTGGAAATAGTACCCATATGGGAAAATATTTAAGTTTCTCCCTTACTATTTAAATCTCTTTAAAAGTTAATTAACTTCTAACAAAAATGATAACAATACAATGTGAGGTTTAAAACACACATAGAAGTGAAATGTGCAACAATAATAGCAAAAAAGTTTAGAGGGGAGAAATAGAAGTGTATTGTTATAAGGTTCTTACACTGAATGTGAAGTGGCATAATATCACTTGTAGATAGGCTGTGCTAAGCCAAATATATACACTCTAAATCCTAAAGCAGCCACTAAAATAATAAAACTATTATAGCCAATAAGCCAAGAGAGGAGACAACACGAGATAATAAAAAATTCTCAATGAATCCAAAAGAAGAAAAGGGGAACAAAGAACAGGTGAGACCAATAGGAAACAAACAGTGAGATAGTAAATTTAAACCCAACTATTAAAAAAACACATTAAACGTAAATGGTTTAAACACTCCTATCAGAAGGCAGAGATTGTAAAATTGGATTTAAAAAATAAGCTGAAGAGGCACAGAGATCTGGGTTTGAATCCAAGCCTGTGTGCCCTGCGGCAAGTGACTTTGCCTCTCTAAGCCTCAGTTTTTTCATCTATAAAATGGATCTTGGGCTTCCCTGGTGGCGCAGTGGTTGAGAGTCTGCCTGCCGATGCAGGGGACACGGGTTCGTGCCCCGGTCCAGGAGGATCCCACATGTTGCGGAGCAGCTGGGCCTGTGAGCCATGGCCGCTGAGCCTGCGCATCCGGAGCCTGTGCTCCGCAACGGGAGAGGCCACAGCAGTGAGAGGCCCGTGTTATGCAAAAAAAAAAAAAAAAAATTGGATCTTAAAATTGCCTATTCCATGGGGGTGTCATAGGATTTAGAAGTGAGATTCTATGTATTATTTAATCCAGGGCCTGCCTGGTACCTCTAAACGTTTGATAAAAGGCAGCTATGATGGGAAGGTACAAGGACATCTTGAGGGGACAGAACCGGGAGGGAGTAAACAGAGATGGGCTTCCATCATCTCAGAGTAGAGAAGCTGGGGTTTGGATCCCCAAAGTTGGGCTGAGTTCACAGCAGGTGCTCCACAAACACTCAAGTGTTCAATTGGAGATTTGCAATCCACTTCCAGACGACCTGGTTCTCTTAGCTCTGTGATATAATTGTTTCAAGTCAGATGGAATGTCTTGACCCTTAAAACACTATCTCGAAATTTGGTCTACAAAATGTACTACAGATTTTTACTTCTTCTTTAACGTCTCATTACACCCCTGCAAAAATGTAGCATTATATGCTTTCCCGAGGCAGGTCTAATTAGAATGATAAAATATTTACATCTTTAAAATCGGAATTCAAAGTTCAAGACAAGCCCTTTGGTTGAAAACATATGAGATAATAGACAATTTGTATTTTAATTATTCTTGCTTAAAGAAAAAGGAGCGGTAGCTGGCTGGCGAAAACATTCTCTAAGTTGCAGATTGCCTGAGTCCCTAGAATTCTATTTCTCTGGGAAGCGCTGTGTTCCTCTGGGGAGGGAAAACTGCTGCTGGTTTCTTGCAAATCTTTGGGAATGCTCCCACTGGCCCCTGAGAATAGCTACGACCATTTCAAGAGATAACAGAATCACCTCTTCAACTTAACCAGAAGTCTTTTGTGGTTTTTTCCCCCTCCATGAAAAATGATTAAAATGCAAATTAACTGTGAGACTGCCAAGGCCCAGGGGGAGGGAGGGTGGGAGAAGGAGGCCTAGCAGTGGATGTTATCAGCATCTCAGCTATGATTAGACCATGCATCTTATCTTCCAGAAAGACCCACTCAGTGGGACGTATGTTCCAGGTGTGACTGTGTCCGCCCAGCAGCAAGGCCAAGGTACTAAGAGCTGGGCTGAGGGGGGGGAAAGTCAGGGGAGGGCCCTGCTCCTGAAACCACGAAGCCTCCTCAGATCTCCCCCCAGCAGGTAGCGATCCCCCTTCCCACGTCTCCTCACTCCATTCCGTGTCCCACAGCTCTTCTTCCCTCCATAACTCAAGGAACCTACTGTCTTTCTAGTTAGTACCTATTAGGCTGAATTATATGAAAGTTTCATTTTGTAGGTCAACAACTTCATATGGTTCAGTCTAGAAAAGTTATGCTGTAGCTCCTTAGTAATAATTTACTTCTCTCCTGGGCCTGGAAATTTTTTACAAGGTTTTGTCAAGCTCCACACACATCTGTCTAGCCTAGAGATACTTATCACAATGGCAGTTCCAGGATGAATCCAGTCCACAAACCTATTCTGTTTGGACCAGGCGCAGCCTGTCTGCAAAGATGTTTGCCATTCACCCTTCCCTCCCCCTTGGACACGCATGCTGCTTCCTGCATCAAGAGGTAGAATCTGGTTCCCTTGTCCTTAAATCTGGGCTGGCCTTCAGATTTTCTTGACCAAACAAATGTGGAGTTAGTGACATTCTGGGACTTCCCAGTCTGGTTCATAAGAAGCTTCGCAGTGTCCTCCTAGGAATGCTGATTCGAGAGGGGAGGCAGTGCTACACAAGAAGTTCGATGACCCTGATACCACCATGCTGGAAGGAAGCCCCACTTGCCTAAAGAAACACTTGCAGGATGAAAGACCAAGTGGAGAGAAGGGTCAGGCTGCACAGAGGTGTCAGACACATGTGTGAAGCTGTGTCCAGCCCCGAGGCCCCAGCTGATGCCATCAGGGCAGAAACAAACTGCCTAGCCCACTTCTTCCTAAATTCTGGTCCCACAAAAGAAATTATTGCTACCACGGTGTAACTGAAATGGTAAGCAATAAGTAATTCTTAAAACAGCCCACATCATGGTTGGTTGGTTAGTTAAAAATTTTTAATTAGTTGCCAACATTTGAAAATCCAGACTGCTTATAAGCATCGGAGTTTTCAGTTTTCTTAAAAACCCACAAGCACCCGCAGCCCTGGGCCTGTGAGTCTGTACAGCATGGGTAAGTCGCTGGAGCTCAGAGCCGCTGTCTGTGCCCCCTCCAGGCCACAGCCCTGCTCTCCAGGTCACCGCAGCCCCCCCACCCCACCCTGCTCCACTCCATGAGGCCACCTGCCTGGCCCTGGTCCCTCCGGCTTCATCTCCGCTCCCTCCCACCTGCCCCTCGGCCCAACCAGATGGTCACTTGCAACCTTCATTCCCAATAAGAGACACTGTTCAAGCCCCTTCCATTTCAAGCCATTTCATGTCATTCCCTCCCCCCACCCCCACCTGGAGTGTCCTCCTTCATCTACATAACAGCTATGCATCCTTCAAACTCAGCTCAATTCAAACCTCCTCCGGAAGCCTTCCCCCCCCCCCCCACCCGTCTCCAGAGCTGGGCGAGGTCCCTCTTCTGCCGTACCAGGGCGCCTTTGTTTACCTCCACCCTGTCACATATCACACAGCAGGGCCTGTGACCCTCTGCCCCCCAGCACTCCACGTAGGGAGGGCCTAGCACACAGGAAATGATTGTTGAATGACTAGATGAACAGTTCCACGAGGTAGGCCATTTGTCCCCATTTCACAGATGATGAAACTGAGGTTTAGAGAAGTGATCTCTCCACTGCCTCTCAAAGACCAGTGGCCACCAACACAAAAACCAAGATCCTTATTCTTCAGGGATCTTCAGACCTAATAAAAGTTGAGCTGTGTCTCCCCAAAAGATATACTGAAGTCCTAATTCCCAGTACCTGTGAATGTGTCCTTATTTGAAAATAAGATCTCTGCAGATGTCATCAAAAGAAGATGAGGTCAGTAGGGTGGGCCCTAATCCAATATGACTGGTGTCCTGATAGGAAGAGAAGAACAGACAAGCTATGGAACACCAATGATTGCAGACCACAACCATGAGGCTGAGATAGTCACAGGCTTATCCTCCCCAGAGCCTTCAGAGAGACCACAGCCCTGTCGACTTTGGACTTGGAGCCTCCAGAACTGGGAGAGATTACATTTCTGCTGTTTTAAGTCACCCAGTTTTTGGTAATTTGTTACAGCAGCCGTAGGAAATGAATAGAGATTCCTTTAAAAACCTGTTTCAAAATGTACATAAACATGCTGCTTTGTGTACCTTGGGGGCTCAATGATTTCCTGAAGCTGATCCATGGAAGGGTCCCGGGTCCTCCCACCGTCCCCCAGCGCTTGGACTGCTCTGGGAGGCGGTATGATGGTGTGAAGGATGCTCCTGTATCAGCCCCACTCATGGCTCCCCAGCCTGTGAGCCGAACCACCAGGGCTCTCCACTTTCTCCCTGTCTGTACCACGACAGTAATACAGGCACCCATTCCAACTCTAGGTTTCCCACCTGTGCCAGGTGTGGTCTGGAGGAAGGGAGAACCTCAATCTTCTTTCTTTTTTCTAAAATTTATTTTATTGATGTATATAGTTGATTTACAATGTTGCGTAGTTTCTGGTGTACAGCAAAGTGATTCAGTTCACACACACACACACACACACACACACACACACACGCACACACACACACACACGCACGCATTTTTTCACATTCTTTTCCATTATGGTTTATCACAATATATTGAACGTAGTTCCCTGCGTTATGTAGTAGGACCTCATTGTTTATCCATTCCATATTATATATTATAGTTTGCATCTGCTAATCCCAAACAAGGACCTCAATTTTGGAGCAAGCTCCCAGGTTACATTATTTTGGGCCTGAATATTTCAATTTGCTGAATTGATATTGGAGTGACTTCCAGGGACGACATGACTTTTTATGACCTAAAAGGGACCAAGGACCTGCTCCATCCAAAGATGGGGGAGGGGAACAGCCCCACAGTGTGGGTTTGGGGTCCGGGCCTCAACCTTGATGGCACACTGGAATCAATTAGGTGATGAAAAGAAAACACTGATGCTGGCTCCCAGCTCCAGACTCAGATGGGAGTGTCTGGGGCAGGACCTGGGCAGCAAGACCCTTAAAAGCTCCCAGGTGATTCTAGTGGCAGCAACATTTGGGAACTACTGGGTTTAAACTAGTCACTGAAAGGACAATGCAAGACAAAAATAAGAGCGAGCTCTTATGTCATAGGCATGCTTGTTCTACAGGGAGTTACAACCTAGAAACATGGAAACGGGGCTCCTTGTCTCTCTAGTTCATTCCATGCGCTGGCCCAGCACACAGGAGGTCTCTTAAATGTTCATTCCCTTCCCGAGGTCTCAGGGTCTCTGAATTTCATGCATGATGCTGGGCTTCCCCCAGAGCAAGAGCTCCAAGGGTCCCAGGTGGAAGCTGCAGGCTTCTTACAAACCTGTCTCACAATGTCACTCACACTGCATTGTCTTGGTCAGAAAAATCACTAAGGCCAGCTCACATTAAGGGGAAGGGAATCAGATCTTAAACTCCCTCATGGGGGGCCAACATGTACCTCCAGGAGGTAGGGAAGGAATGGATGGGGCCGTCTTTGGAGACAGGCTACCCCACCGACAACAAAGGGATTTGAGGATCAGTCTTCAAGATCTGCGATTCTCCCCTCCCCTCTGGCTCCTAGGGGGTCTGGGTAGCCTTGCCCTCCTGGCCGTCTCTGGCCATAGGGAAATGCATGACCCTGTTTACTATTCAACCCTCCAGAATCTCCAGGGACTCAGGGACTGTGTAGAGTGGGGCTGGGGTGTTTCCAGGGTGGGCGAAAGAGAGGCTGAGTGCCTCCAGGGCTCAGGGTCGAGCTGAGTCTTTACATCCTCAGCGACCACAGCCTCTTCTAAGCCCAAACCCACAGCCCGGTGTACCCGCACCAGGGAGGGCACATCTGCATAAGAGGATTTGTTGGATAACTGATGTCCACTCTGTACATCCAAGAAGAGTGTCTTTTTTTTTTTTGCAGTACGCGGGCCTCTCACTGTTGTGGCCTCTCCCGTTGCGGAGCACAGGCTCCGGACGTGTAGGCTCAGCGGCCATGGCTCATGGGCCCAGCCGCTCCACAGCATGTGGGATCCTCCCGGACCGGGGCATGAACCTGCGTCCCCTGCATCGGCAGGCGGACTCTCAACCACTGCGCCACCAGGGAAGCCCAAGAGTGTCTTTTTGAGGTTTAGTTTTTGAGCGAGAAATCTATCTAAAATGGCATATATCCTCCAGGTCTTTTTAAGCCATGAAGAGACCTGGATTTTGGAGCCACAAGAATATGTTTCTTTTATTCCATCAGTGAATCAAACAGGTGTGCAATTCTGACTCCATCCATCCCTCCAGACGTGGCCTCTATGGGCGGGTGGGGTTTTCCCAGGGCACTGCTTCAATTATAAGCTATTCCTGCTCAGTCACCTACAGTGGCTCCCACTGTCTACTGATTAAATGTGAACTTCTCATCCTGGGCAGTTAGCACCTTCTACAACCTGGCCCTGGCCTCTGTCTCCCAGTTCTACTGTGCTACCTACCCTCCAGTTTCCTGAAGGATTCTGTGAATATATTCTGGGCTTTCCTACCTCCATGCCTCTCTGCTTATTTTTTATTTTTTTGGCCAGTCCGCGTGGCTTTCGGGATCTTAGCTCTCCAACCAGGAATTGAACCTGGGGCCATGGCAGTGAAAGCGCCAAGCCCCAACCACTGGAGCGCCAGGGAAGTTCCATACCTCTCTGCTTAGAATGCCCTTATTCCCAGGCCCGCCAGGGGAAATCTGCCTCTAGTTCCCATCCATCAGAACCCCCAGACTCAAGTACCGATGAACAGGTGTTTGGCGCGGGGGCATGTGACACCTCAAACTCACCATCTTTTCCTGTTAATGGCTTTTCCTGCACATACATCTTGTCTTACCCTCATCCAATCATCTAACAGATGCTTGTGGAGGGCCTACTTTATACCAGGCATTTTGGTCACCCTTTCAAGGAATGGCCTGGTCCATCATTTCTCCACTACTCTCCAAGCATCCAGAAAGAAAATCTACATCCCATTCAACTTTGTCCCCCAGCATCCCTGTCCCAGTGCCTGACACAGAGCTTGGCACAAGGCAGGCACTCAACATTAGCTGAACAAGTGGACGGAGGCCTTCACATGTCTCTATCAAACTGCCCTCTGCTGACGTGTGGGGATATCGACTTGGTCACGTGCAGCAGTCACTGTACACCCACAGCATATCCTGCGCGCTCACTGTGCCAAGCACTGCTGAGTGCTACAGACGGAGTAAAAGTTCCCACCCTTGTGGGGATAAGAGGGACAGAGAAACACCAGAATGAAATCCATTAGATCACAACGCACCACGAGGAGAGCACTTCCTGGGGGGAGGAGGAGAGATGAGTCATCTTTAAATATGTCCTTCCTGTCCCTTATTTTGTGTCTTTCTCAGGCGGAAGCAATAAGGTGGAAACCCAGCAGCTTTGCAGATCCTCAGACCCAGATTTGAAACCCATTTTCCTCCTTGCTAATGGTGTGTCCTGGGCAAATTGTTTCATTTCGCTGAAGTTTGGTATCCTGATCTGTAATATGGGGCTAACAGTGCCAATGTCACAGACGTGGAAGGATTTACTGTAATCAGGTGTGTAAGCGCCCGCATCTGGCACATAGCAGACGCTCAGCAAAACGTCAGCATCTCTCCCCGTTTGGTGGCACTTCACGTTTCTGTCCCTGCAGCTAACCCAGGACTGAGTGTGTAATCAATGCCCAAACATCTGTCCACAGTAATAAACTGACCACATTAAACTTGAATTGTAAAAAAAAAGAAAAAAAAAAAAACAGAACTCCATCTCTGCGCAGGCTCTGCCTATATAGATATGCTGAAAAGCCCTATGTTTATTTTGTCAAGTTACCACAGCAACTCCTGATGCTCCAGCCAGCCCCAGGATTAGCAGTTATCAATTTATCTTGTAACCATGGAAATGCCAGCTGTTTAGTGGGATCCAGAGCTGGGAGGCAGAGGTAGATATCGTGTGAGCTCTTCTCCCCTCTAGAAATAAATCCGGTGAAGCCTCCTCCATCCACGCAGTTAACAGTCAGCGCTATCTAAAATGATGTCCATATGACAATATTTATAAACATGGGTTTAGGAACAGGAGACAGAAAATCAGGCAAAAAAAAAAGACCAGCATGGCTCATGGGAGCAATTAGCATTATGGAAAACCTGTTAAGAGACTGCCAAGAGCTGGAATCTGGGTTCCCTTGAGCCAACCTGGGGATTCTGCACCCATTCATGCCTGCGTTGGGAGCTCGCTGTCCCTACAGCCTAGATTTTGCTGTTACTTTTTAAACAGATTTCCACCATCGTGAAGTTTGGGGGAAAAGGAAAGTGTGCCCTGAAACTCCATTCCCTGGAAAAGTAAACAGCAGCCAGTGGGGCCCCTGCCACATGCCCAGAGGACAGAGGGAACCTGGGGGGCCTTCCTACCACTGGGCTCCCAACATAACCAACTCGATAGAAGGTGCAAGGTCTGAATTTGGTACTTGGGGACTTACTCTCCTATAGCCCAAATGCGATGGCCCTTCCCTGGAGCCAGACTGAAACTCCAAAAGGCCACAGACAGCTCCAGCTCCGGAAAGCAGGCGTTTGCCTTTGTTCTGGCTCCAGAGTTAAGGCACCAAACATAAAGATCACTCCACGCTCAGAGCTTCAGGGGATTCCCCTGGAGAAAAAATCCAAGCGATGAGAGGTCATCTGTTTTGTCTGCCACTGGGAACCTGTTTTGTGTCGAGAGAAGAGTTATGGTCGCGCCGGGCACTGATGGCTACAGACTCAGCACAAAGCCGAAAAAGGAGAAAACGAATGCTATGCTCTGGCGCTTGGCTGGTCACAGAGCGGGTCTCGCCGCCTTCCTCGGGCTACAGTCTGTGGTCTCCACCAAACGGGAGAAAAGTGAGGTGGGAGGCGTCCGAGGTCAGCAGCAAGTGACAGATTACCCGGCGCGTCGGGAAGATACAGAATGGGGAAGAGCGAGGTTGCCTGCCCACCCGGGTACGCACGGATCTGGGCTGCCCCGCCTTGGAAAGCTGCGGGGCAACGGAGGGAGGACCGCAGGTGGGGGATGGGCAGGGAGGGGACCCCTGCCGAGGCCCCTCGCACAGGTCGATCCGGGGAACACTGGGCGCACAGCCTGCCCCGCCCCCGGGAGCCATGCTCGCCGCCCCAGACGCGCGCACCCAGTGGGGATGCCAGCTCCGGACAAAGGATCCGCGCTCGGATCGCCGGCGGGCGCCACCGCCCGGCCTGAACCCTCCCGGTGCGCTCAGCCCCGGCGGGGAGGGCGAGACCGTGGCCCCGAACCTGCCCAAACTTGGCGACCCGGGGCGCGCGTGGAAGAAGCCGCATTACCTGTGCGGCCATAAAAGACAGATCCATGGTGTCGCTGCTGCCGCCGGCGCTCGAGTCCTCCCTGCTGCTGCTGGTCCAGCCGCCCGCACGGCTGGCCGGGAGAAGGCCACGCAGCGCGCAGGCCTCCCCGAAACCCCGCGGCGGCGACGCCGACCTCGGCAACCGGGTGGGGGCGGCAGGTCCCGAGCCCGCGCGGCGCCTTCAGCTCCCTCTGCGCTCACTGGGTGGAGGGCTTGGAGCCTGAGGGCGGGGCGGGGTGGGGCGGGGCTCGGGGTGGGGAGGGGGCAAGGCGCCCCTTCACGTGACCACTCCCTGCCCCACCCCCGAGGGCGGGGCTCGGTGGAACCCCTGACGGCTGGCAGTCGCTTCCCTCCGCGTGCTGGAGGGAGGAGCTGAGGCGCGAGGTCGCTTATCTGGTCGGTGCAAGAAGCAGCCCAGAACCCGAGTCCAGTGCTGTTGGCGTCCTGCCCCGTGCTGTTGAGCCCAGTTCCCTAGGGGGCCAGCGGTGCTTTCGTGGGGCTGGCCTGCCAGGGTCAGGGTTAACAGGCTTTTTGTACCGACACTGCGCCCAGAGTCCGGTGTCCTCGGGGCTCTGGAACTGGGCAGAAGAAGGTTTAAGTCCTAGCTCTGCTCTTGCGGCTTGGGCAAGGTAGTGGCTCTCTGAGCCTGGGTTTTGTCATCTGTAAAATGAAGAAAACAGAACCAGAGAATTTAATGAGATCATGAATCTGGTACACGGTGTCTTCAATAAGTGAGAGCTCTAACATGGCTAAAAACATAACCGAGACTAAACTGTGAACGGTGCCTTCTAGAACTGCACAGTGCACAGCTTGCACAACTGGTACCTTATGGCTCTGTTTTAATCTTTCCCTACGTCCAACAAGTATCCCAAACGTGCGGCTGCAATAGCTAAAATGAGGACAATGGCAGAGATGCCGGAAGGAGCCTATTCCCATGTGTGCATGTGTGTGTGTGACACCCCAGACCTGGTGACTGGCCCACAGGAGAGCAGGTGGGAGCTTTGTCCATCTTGAAGGACTCACTGGTAGGGACTGGGCTGTGTGTTACCTGTGCGGTCATAAAGGACAGATCCATATATGTCCCTACTGCTGCCTGTGCTCGAAACCTCGCTGCCGCTGCTGGCACAGCAGCCTGCACAGCTAACGGGGAGAAGGCCATGCGGCGAGCAGGCGTCCCCGAGCCCCACTGTGGTGGCAGCACTGACCTCAGCAAATGGGACCAGTGCCTTACTGACAATGTTTGTGTCCCCTCAAAATTCATATGTTGAAACCAGTCTGATAGTATTTGGAGGTGGGACCTTGGAGAAATAATTAGGTCACTAGGTCATGAGGGTGGAGCTCTGGTAAGGGGATTAATGCCCTTTTAAGAAGAGACACCAGAACAGAAGTTCATTTTTATTGAGTCAAAGTTTATTCATATTTAACTATACACTTAGCCCTTGTTGAAGAAATCCTTTCTCAACTTGAGACCATGGAGATAGTCTCCTGTAGTTTTTAATTTTTGTTTTATTTTTTTCATATTTCAGCCCTTTTCTTACTGATTATTTTTTTGGTACGGGTTAAGGAAGAAATTTCATCTTTTCCATATTAATAATGCATTATCCCATCCCTTTTATTGACCAGTCCATCCCTTTTTGCTTGGTGTTGATTAGCAACACCAAATTTGTCAAGTTGCGATCTAGGTGTGGGCCTGTTGATGGGTTGTCTATTCTAGGCCATTGATTGCTCCTCTGTTTCTACAGTAATGCTATTCTAACTTAGTTACCACGGTGGTTAATTTTACCTGTCAAGTTGACTGGGCCACGGGATGCCCAGATAGCTGGCTAAACATTATTCTGTATCAAACTGGGGAGAAATTACATCTTTACTATGTTGAGTCTTCCAATCCAGTATGTTCAGAGACATACTGAAGACAATATGTTCCTCCATTTATTTAGATCTTTCTCGATTTTTTTTTTTTTTAATCAGTGTTGTGTAGTTTACAGCACACAAGGCCTGGACATGTTTGTTAAACGCTCACCTAAACCTTTCTTTCCTTTTCCTTTTTTTTTAGTGACTATAAATTTTTAGGTATTACACTTTAATTTTGATGTCCATGTGTTCATTACTAGTATATAAAAATATCATTGATTTTGTACGTTTGTCTTGCATTCTATGACCTAGAACTTATTAGTTCTCGGAATTTTTTGGTAGATTCCTCGGGATTTTCTATGTGGGAAATCATGTCATCTGCAAAGAGGGACCATTTTATTTATTCCTCTCTGATCTGTTTTTTCGTTACATCCTTGCTTTGCCTTATGGCAGTGACCAGACGTCTAGGTTCAGTGAGAGTGCTGAGAGCAGGCACGCATGTTTCCATGTTCCCACATGGACCCTGGGAGGCAGGGAGGGCAATGATGAAGGTGGGGAGGCCAGCGCGAGGTGGTGTCAGCTGAAAAGCAAGGCTCACGGTTCTGTACCCTCACTGCTTCATGATGATGGTGTTCTCGGATCGGGCGGCTCTTCTCTGCAGAAGAGCAGAGAAGAAGAAGATGCTCTGCAGACAAGGTTTGTGCAGTTACCAGCCTGTAGACCTGGCCTTCCTCAGGGGAATCCACACCTCTCCCAGAACTCGGCTCTGAAGAAAAAGAGACGGGACCAATGCAAACTGTCTGATGGCTTGTTTTGTTTTTATGTTTTAAACCCAAACGTCCCCAAGCGACACCTTGTAGTCAAAACCTATATAACACTGTGTGTCCTTGGATGAGTCTCTTCTGCTCTCTGAGCCCCAGTTCCCTCATCTCTAAATAAACGGGACCCAGCCAATCTTTTTTTTTTCCTTTGGCTGTGTTGAGTCTTCGTTGCTGCAGGCAGGCTTTCTCTAGCTGTGGTGAGTGGGGGCCACTTTTTGTTGCGGTGTGCAGGCTTCACATTACAGTGGCTTCTCTTGTTGTGGAGCACCGGCTGTAGGCGCGAGGGCTTCAGTAGTTGTAGCACACAAGCTCAGTAGTTGTGGCTCACAGGCTCAGTAGTTGTGGCGCACGGGCTTAGTTGCTCCACAGCATGTGGGATCTTCCCGGACCAGAGATTGCACCCACGTCCCCTGCATTGGCAGGCGGATTCTTAACCACTTCACCACGAGGGAAATCCCGACCCGCCAATCTTGAGTCCATTTTTTTTTTATAAGTATATGACTTTATTTATTTTGGCTGTGCTGGGTCTTAGTTGTGGCACACGGGATCTTCATTGCTGCATTGCTGCGTGCGAGATCTTCATTGCAGTGTGTGGAACCTTTAGTTGCGGCACGTGGGCTCTTAGTTTTGGCATTCAGGATCTAGTTCCCTGACCAGGGATCGAACCCGGGCTCTCTGCATTGGGAGCGGAGTCTTAACTGCTGGACCACCAGGGAAGTCCCCTGAGCCCATTTTTTAACACCCACCATGCCCTGCAGGTGGACAGAACTACTTAGTCATCACGTCCTAAGGAAAAAAAATATTCTTACATCACCACACTCAGCGTGACAAGGAGGACCAGAGGACTGGTTGTCGGCTAAAGCCTGAACTGAGGTATTTTTAAGTCACTCTATTGATGCATAATTTACATAAATGTACCCATTTTATGTAGACAGGTGGATGAGTCTTGATACGCATGGACACCTGTGTAACCAAAACTATAATCAAGGTATAGAACATTCCACTCGCCCATAAAAGTTCTCTTTTATCACTTTGCAGTCAACCCCCAGCCCCCAGCCTCAGGCAAACAATGATCACGTTTCCGCCACTACAGATTACATTCGTGTTTTCTAGATTTTTCTATAGATGGAATCGTACAGATTGTACTTTTTTCTTTGTCCAGCTTCCTTCAGCATGATAGTTTTGAGAATCATCCATATTGTTGCATGTATCTGTAGTTCCATTTTTATTGCTGAAAAGCATTGATGTCTGGATGTACCCCGGTTTGTTTATCCATTCTCCAGTTGGTGGGCACTTGGCTGTTTCTAAGTTTTGGGCTGTTATGGATAAAGCGCCTGTGAACATTTGTGTACAAGTCTCTGTATAGACGTTTTGTTTTCATTTTCTTGGGTAAAAACCTAAGAGTGGAACTGCTTAGTTATATGTTTATAATAAACTGCAGACTGTTTTATAAAGTGTTTGTACATTTTCCCAGCAGCAGTGTCTGAGAATTCCAGTTGCTTCATATTCTCACCAGTCCTTGGTATTTTCATCGGTTTTAATTTAAGCCGTTCGAGCGGCTATAAAGTGGTACTTTTTTACGGTTTAAACTTGCACTTCCCCGATGAATGTTGATGCTGAACCTCTCTTTTACTTGCTCATTATTGGCCATTGGTATATTTTCTTTTGTGAAGGGCCTATTCCAATCTTTCTCCATTTAAAAAGAATTGGATCAATTGTCTTTTTATTACTGAGTTGTAAGAGTTCCTTATGTGTTTGGGGTACAAGTCCTATGTCAGATATATGTACTGCACCTATTTTCTCTCAGTCTGTGGTTTGTTAAATTTTCTTAATGATATTTTTCAAAGCAAAGTTCCTAGTTTTGATAAAATCTACTTGATCTTTCTTTTCTTTTATGGTTCATGCTTTTTGTGTCCTATTTAAGAGATCTTTGCCTATCTCAAGGTCATCAAGATTTTCTCTGTTTTTCGTTCCCCCAAAGTTTTATAGTTATAGCTTCTGTGTTTAGGTCTGTGATCTATTTTTGTTTTTATACATGATGTGAGATAAAGGTTGAGGTTCTTTTTTTTTCTTTCCGAAATGAATTTTCAATTGTGCCAGTACCACTGACTATCCTTTCTCCATTGAATTACCCCAGACCAGGACAAGATTTAAGAAGACACAAAATTTAAGATGGCATGTTCGCTCAGGTGCCAACTTTTCACTTGTGTCACCTTGAGAGTGCCTCCTTAAATTTTAATTCCTAGGCACCTTGCTGGCCTCACCCACTGACTAAGTACTTCACAGGCAGATCTGCATGTTAGAAATATCACTCTGTAACTCTCCCTGGGCGACCGCATCCAGGCATGTAATGATCCAGTGAGGACACCCAGACTTCTGTCCTGAGCTCCAGACAGGCCTGTCCAACTGTCTATTCAGCAACTTCTCCTGGGTGGCTAATGGCATCTCGAATTTAAGCTAGCCAGCGCTGAGCTATGATTTCCACCCTGCTGTATCACAAGCAGGTAGTGGCTCAACCCAGGTCCTCCATGTACAGTTCTGCATGTTGCACACTGCACAGGGGTGCCTGGCAGGGAGACAGGTGGGGTTAAAATCCAGCCATGCTCCTCTTGTGGAATCCGGCACGTGAGTTAAAAGTCGTGGATGTCCAGAGGAAGGTACGCCTTTGCCAATTCTCCCAAAGGCCTCCCAGTAGACCCAGGAGTCGTCCTTCAGTCCTCTCTCCCTTACACCCCACTCTCAGCTCACCAACCCGCTCGTTCACTATGCTCTGGCCACACAGGCTTTTTTTTCTGTCTCAGCACCACACCCAGTATTTTTCCCTGCAGGGACATAGACTTTGCTATTCCTTCAGCTTGGAACTCTTTTACTCCAGATCTTTCTTTTGATGGTTCAGGTTTCACTTCAAAAACCACCTCCTCTAGGAAGCTGTTCCGACCTTAAGTAATCCATCCTTAAAATATAAACAGCTTATTTTATTTTTCCATAGCATCTTTCCCTTTTTGAATGCATTTACTTGTTAGGAGAGGAAATCTGCCATGCGCTCTGAGTGTCCTTGGCCTCAGGCCACCTGCATGCTCTCAGTCCTGGCAGCTTGGCATGGGGACAGGGCAAGGGAATGCGTCTTTGCACTGCAAACTTAGAGGATTTGGGTTCCAGGGACAGTCTCCAGACTGCTGTTCTGCTAAGTATTGGATGCATAATTCACGTGTGCAGAGAACTTGGGATCCTGTGAAGAGGAACATTCCATTCCCTAAAAGGCTCTTGGCCTGTAGGCTACAGCAAGGGGGACCTGACCCTGTCATTTCACCTCATCTGGGACCCAGATGGAGAGGGCAAGGGGCCACTGAGACCCTGGAGCAGATGCCCTCTCTTCCTGGGAACACTTTAAAAAGGGTTTAAGAATTCATGAGCAGGCTTCCCTGGTGGCGCAGTGGTTGAGAGTCCGCCTGCCGATGCAGGGGACACGGGTTCATGCCCCGGTCCGGGAAGATCCCACATGCCGCGGAACAGCTGGGCCCGTGAGCCGTGGCTGCTGAGCCTGCGCGTCCGGAGCCTGTGCTCCGCAACGGGAGAGACCACAACAGTGAGAGGCCTGCGTACCGCTAAAAAAAAAAAAAAAAAAAGAATTCATGAGCTTCTCACTAAGCCACTTGATATATTATTTACAGCACATCACAGGGGTGGAGGTGGGCCAAGACCCACCCCTCTTTTTAGCAGACAGAGAAAATGGAAAGCAGCAGTGGGGACAGCAAAATGTCCAGGAAACTCCTTTGAAGTCAGGCCCCAGCACTCCCTCCCCTGTCAATTCTCACAGCAAGATATGTTTCTTTTGACCAGTCAGCAAATAGGGGCTGATCCAGGATTTGAACCCAGATCCATCTGATTCCAGAATCCACATGTCTTCACTATGGTTCCTGCCCGTAAGGAACCTATATGTTAGACCAATGCAAAACCAAATCACTCTAAAGTGAGGAAGAATTCATCCATTCATTAGTTCTTTAACTCAACAAGTATTCCATCCATCCATTCAGTACGTGTTTCCTGAGCATCTCCTGTGTGCTGGGCACTGCATGTCTGGAAAGGATGGAGAGAGTTGTGTAGAGCTTCAACAGCAATGACAAGGGGTCCAAAGCTCCCTGTGAGGGGAGGCTGAAGAATCGGGTTTGCATCTTGACTATGCCACTTGCTAGCTGGGTGACATTAGGCAAGCTACTTAACCTCTCTGAGCCAGAGTTTTTTCTCCTCTAAAAGTGGAGGATTGAGTGAGATGATGGAAAGAGTGCCTAGCACTGAACCTGCACATAGTAGGTGTGCTGTCCATGGAAGGAGAGAAGGAAAATTAAAGTCCATGGGGAGAGGGGAGGGTGTTAGTTTGATACAGAGATTGCTCGTTTGCTTATGTTTATTCTAGTTAAACACATGTTCGGCTAGAACAAGTACTCCAGGGGGTTACAGAGTGAGAGGAAGGATGGTTTCTTACTTATCCATGAAACATATCAGCACCTAGCAAATGCCTGTCTTGAATAAAGTGCTTTGGGAATGTTTCCCGAATGAACAAACTAATGAGTTAATAAGCATTTTATGGGTCAATAAATGAATGGATGAAATTAAGTAGGAGGATGCAGGACATAAAGCGTCTCCCTCTGTCCCCTCACCTGCTTTCCTTTGCCTGTGCACACACATCAGGCCTGATGTTTAAAGTGAGTGATCGCCAGATACTAGAAGTTCAGCTGCCCAGCCCTCCTCTGTTTCCTCGTTGGTGTGGAGCTCCTACAGCATGGGAAGGAAACCCTGCTGCAGGATTCCTGGGCCATTGCCACGCCCAGAGAGAGCTAGAGACCCACATCTCCTAACATCACTTGTAGATTTTTTTTTTTTTGGCCATGTTTCGCACCTTGCGGGATTTCGTTCTCAGACCGGGGATTGAACCCGGGGCGTCGAGTCTCGGCCTCGTCGAGTCCTAACCACTGGACCGCCAAGGAATTCCTCTAGTATCCCTTCTTAATACAAAGCGAGAGAGACCCCTCCTACAATCATGCATTCACTCCAAAACAATTACTAAGTTCCTCGCAAGAGCCAGGCCTGTGCAGGGCTCCCTGGAGGGGTGAATACAGCCTCACTGGACCATAGTTCCACGGGAGGGAAATGTACCGAGTTGTTAAATGGAGACAAGGCCATCACCCAATGTCAACACAATACAGACCCACACTATCTAATACAGTAACCAGTGACCACATATGGCTATTGAGCATTTGAAATATGGCCAGTCTGAATTGAGATTTAAGAATAAAATACAGGATTTGGGGGGGACTTAGTATAAAAAGACTAATGATTTTTGACATTGATTACATGTTGAAATGACAATATAGTGGCTATATTATTAAAATCAATTACATCTGTTTCTTTTGGATTTTTTTCATGTGCTACTAGAAAAATTTAAGTTGCTTGCATTGCGGCTTTTTAAATTTTAAGTTGTATGTGGCTTGCATCCTATTTCTATTGAAGAGCACTGGCAGAGACAAGTCAGAGCAAAAAGCTCATCTGTGATGCAGCGGGTGGGATACAGGAGAGCCGGAGGGGTCTGGCCCAGCTTTGTGGCCTTCAGGGATGGGCTGGTTTAGGGCAGGCGAGCAGAAAGGGGGACAGACAAGGTGCTTCAGCCAGGGGACAATTTTAAATAATTCTCCTGTTTCCCAAGTAGAAAAACAGAGAGGCATTTCATGATTGGAGAAGATAACAGCCTGCTCCACGCTGGCATCACAGGGCCGGACCAGGGGTTTTGACAGGGAGCTGGGGTGGGGATGACACAGCCTCAGAAATCCCCTGTGCCCCGCCCCTAGAAATCCACACACATCTGCCTGTGTCTCCCATACGGAGAGGAAAGTGTCTCCCTCTCCCCAAACACCCAGGTGAATTCTTCCACGCCACTCAACACTTGCTTCTCTTTGCAGGAAACTTCCAAAGCTCCAGGCACCGTCCCCAGGAGGTAATTGTCGTTTTTGCTTCCTTTGTTGGGTGCGCCTCCAGAGTCTGATGAACTCATTTTAATTAAAGCTCTGATTGCGTTGGGAGGGAAGAGGTGGGGATGTGCGGGTCTGCTGGGGAGGGCAGCAGGGCTGTGTGCAGAAAGAGGCTTCTTCCTGCAGCTCTGCCTGCCCAAGGCAGCCACGTCCACGCGTCTGCCAGGAACAACCACAACCAGAATGAGGATGGTGAGCGTAGTCTTGTGGTTGCCAGACTGCTCCCGTTTTCCTGCAGGTGGATTTCCCAGGTCCTTTGGGTCACGGCCGATAGCAGCCCCGCCAGGATGAAGTGTCTGCATGTTAGAGTCACTGTGCAGAGAGAAGCAACTTCCTAAAGTCCTGAGCTAATGAGCAGAAGGGCAGGACTTGAGCTCAACGCTCTGGTGATCTGTCCACTGTCACCGCCTCATATCCCAAGTCCCAGGGGTAAGAGGATCCTCAGAGCTTTGGCCACATTCTGCCTCCGCCTCTACCTAGCCCACTTGATCTCTGGGAGTCTCAATTTCTATGTTGTATAAAATGGGGTTCACGTGACCGACTTCACAAGACAGTAAGGATTCAGTTCAAACCGGCCCTTCCAGTGGAACCCCCCACGCTGGTCCTCGCACGGCTCCTGGGGATGCCCAGGACAGGGTGTGGCTTCCTCAGCATGACCCACCCGCCCTCCCAGTTCTGCCCCCACCGGCCTCTTCAGCTTCCTCTTCCAACTTCCCTCCTTGACTTCTCTGCCCTGGCCATGCTGAACTCTTTGGACAGATCCAAGCAAGCCCCATTCCCTCTCTCCCCCAGCCTCTGCCCGTGATTTCCTTCTGCCTGGAACACACCCCTCCCTTCCCATCCCAGCCCCCCTGCTTGCATTCTGCTCGTCCCTCACGGCCCCATGCAGTCATCCCCCCAGCTGGGAACCTGCCCGGGACAGAGTAGTGTCAGTTTCCCTGACCACCCTCATCAGCACCTTCATTGCTTGCTACACAGACAGTGTCTCCTTAGAATGCAAAAGCCCCTGAGAGGTACACACTCGGCTTTCCCGCTGCTGTGACCCCAGGAGCTGTGTCCTAGACTTGAGGCTAGAGACAAGCAGGGACTCTGGAGCCAGACCTGGCTTGGATGTTGCTGTAGGTTGATCTGTGTCCCTTCCAAAGATATGTTGAGGTCCTAACCCCCGATACCAGTGATGTGACCTTACTTGAAAGTAGAGTCTTGCAGATGTAATTAAATTAAAATAAAGTCAATGGGCCCTAGTCCAATATGATTGGTGTCCTTATAAGAAGAAGCGAAGACACAAAAGAAAGACACACGGGAAGAGAATGGTCATGTGATAATGGCGGCAAAGACTGGAGGGATGCAGCTTCAAGCCAAGGAAAGCCAAGGATTACCGACCACACCGGAAGCCAGGAAGAAACAAGGAAGGATTCTCTCCAGAGTCTCAAGGGAGCAGGGCCCTCTGACACCTTGATTTCAGACTTCTAGCATCTAGAACTAACAATAAATTTCTGTTGTGTTCAGCCACCCAGTTTGGGGTTCATCGTGACAGTAGGCCTAGGAAACTAATACAGATGCCCATCTCTAGCTAAATAATTTGCTCTCTGCTTCAGTTTCTTGTAAAATGGGGCTATAATTGTAGTATTTACCTTGCAGAGCTGTGAGGTTTACATAAATTGTGAACCCTAGTAAACAATAGATGCTATATAAGAATTAGCTGTTATTATTTATCATAATAGGTGTTCAAAAATTTATGTTGAAAAACTAAGCAGATAAAAGACACACAGTAGGGGGCTTCCCTGGTGGCGCAGTGGTTGAGAGTCCGCCTGCCGATGCAGGGGACCCGGATTCGTGCTCCGGTCCGGGAGGATCCCACATGCCGCGGAGCGGCTGGGCCCGTGAGCCATGGCCGCTGAGCCTGTGCATCCGGAACCTGTGCTCCACAACGGGAGAGGCCACAGCAGTGAGAGGCCCGTGTACCGCAAAAAAAAAAAAAAAGACACACAGTAGGTATTCCAGAATTTTTCATTCCTTTTTCTTTGTACTCTCCAGGAGGAGCTGCCGTTTAATTCCGGAAACTTACTGTGCATATGTGTTCTTTGCGCCTTGCCAGCATTCCTTCTCTTCCTTCCACTGACAGTGCCCCAATTTTTCTTGGGCAACCCCCAGTCCATGTGGCTCAGCTGGGGCTGTTCCTACCTCTCACTACCAAGGAATTTGATTCGGGGGAGGACATGTAATCCCAGGTTGGTTCAGTGAGAGTTAGCCCTGGAATTTTAACTGGAAAAGGGAAGCTGTCTGTCTGTGAAGTTGCTAAACTGGTAGAACGTAAATCTGGAGTTGCTAGTAGCCATCTTCCTACCAAAGTTAACCCACAGGGAAGCAGAGATGAGAGACAAAGAAAGAAAGTACCCAATACCATCACATGAGCACCTGGATCCAATGGTGCCTGAAGGCACGTCTACCTCTGGACTTTTCAGTCACTGGAGGAAGTCAATTGGAGTTCTATCTCCTGAAGGCAAAATATCGGACTCAATATTGAAATTAGCAGCAGAAATGGGGTGTTGTGACAGAACCGAAAATGAGGGATCAGTTGAATGGTGAATGGCATGGAGCAATGAGGGAAGCTGGCAGCCCTGTGACACAGGAAAATACCAGCTGGCTGAGAGTCACTTGCTTGTCTTGGGACTGGGTCCATGTTCCCATGGGTACTGGACTTTAGGACACATGGCAGGAAAAAGGATATTAGAGTATGTTGGCTGCTTCTTGTGGATTTCAGTAAATTCTTACAAGAAAGAGACAAACTTTGATGGAAACTGGCCCATTCAAATGATAAGTGAGAATAAAATCTGACTTTCCTCAAAGAGGTTTATTCTGCCTGTGGTCAATAATCCAAGTTGACTGAGTCAGATAAACTTCCCCCTCATAGGATTAGAAAAGCCAGATCTGCCTCCAAAGCAAGTTCATTTCGGGGAGAGAAACAGAGCAAGCCATGTAGGGATCCTAAAAATGGGTGACACTCACCTTCCGATCCCTCCCAAGGACCACCTTCATGTCCTCTGTATGCCACTGACAAGGGTGAGCCTTGCCCTGGGATAAAGAGATATCCCTGGGATGCAGCCTGAGTACAGAGAAGATGAGCACACCTGTCTGCCTAAGCTTTGCTGGCAAGGTTACCTGGCCAAATGGGGTACACAGAGAATGGAGGGAGACTTGTTTCTGATCTGTAGAATTTCCCAAGCCACAGCCTGGCTGCAAAGACCCCGCTTCAAGCAGAGTTCCGGCTTTGGATGCTGGTCCAAAAAGTTGTCCTGAAACAAGCAGGATCTTTTTTTTAAAAATTGAGATAGAATTGATATGTAACACTATATCAGTTTCAAGTATACAGTATAGCAATTTGATATTTATATATGTTGCCAAATGCTCAACACAATACGTCTAGTTAACATCCATGACTCTACATAGTTACAGAATTGTTTTTCTTGTGATGAGAACATTTAAGATCTAGTCTCTTAACTTTCAAATACAAAACACAGTATTTTTAACCATAGTCACATGCTGTACATTATATTCTCATGACATTTATTTTGTAACAGGAAGTTCGTACCTCTTGAGCCCCTTCACTCATATTGTCCTACCCCACCCCCTGCCTCTGGCAACCACTACTTTGTATCTATGAGTTTTGGGGTTTTTTTTAGATCTCACATGTAAGTGAGATCATATGGTGTTTGTCTTTCTCTGTCTGACTTATTTCACTTACCCTTAATGACCTCAAGGTCCATTCGTGTTATTGCAAATGGCAAGATTTCCTTCTTTTCTATGGCTGGAGAGTATTCGTATGTATATACACCACATTTTCCTTATCCATTTATCCACCAATGGACACTTAGGTTGCTTCCATGTCTTGGCTATTATAAATAACGCTGCAATGAACATAGGGGTGCATATATTTTTTTCAAGTCAGTGTTTTCATTTTCTTCAGATAAATACCCAAAGTGGAATTGCAGGATCATATGGTAGTTCTATTTTTAATTTTTTGAGGAACCTCCATAATGTTTTCCATAGGGGCTGCATCAATTTACACTCCCAACAAAAATGCACAAGGGCTCCCTTTTCTCTATATCCTCACCAATACTTGTTATTTCACGTCTTTTTTTTTTGCGGTACGCGGGCCTCTCACTGTTATGGCCTCTCCCGTTGCGGGGCACAGGCTCCGGATGCTCAGGCTCAGCGGCCATGGCTCACGGGCCCAGCCGCTCCGCGGCACGTGGGATCTTCCCGGACCGGGGCACGAACCCGCGTCCCCTGCATCGGCAGGCGGACTCTCAACCACTGCGCCACCAGGGAAGCCCCTGTTTCATGTCTTTTTGATAGCAGCCATCCTAACAAGTATGAAGCGATATCTCATTGTGGTGTTGATTTGCGTTTCCCTGATGGTTAGTGAGCACCTTTTCATGTACCTGTTGGCCATCTGTCTTCTTTGGAAAAATGTATATTCAGATCTCCTGTCCATTTTTTAATCAAATTGTTTGGGGTTTTTTGCTATTGAGTTGACTAGAATCTTAATGAGATTGTAATGTCATTGAGTTTCTAGAGAAACACCAATCCGGGAAACTAAAAGCCTGAGTTGCTCAACCCTCAAGGGCACCATGAAGCCTTGTACCTACACCAGCAGAAACTGGATTGCCAACGACATATAGCTTCCTAAGGAGCAGTCTTCACAATCCAGTAGGGGAGCTAAGCAAATGAGTGTGGTGGGTCTTCTCAGGTAGTAGAAGCAGGGCAGCCCAAAGTGGCTGACCGAGGAACTCGTGCATCACCAGGAGAGAGTCCTTGCTATTATCCATAAGCTAAACACCATGGATAGTGACAGTCCTATAGTTTCTCCTTATCTTCTTTCCCAAAGGGAGTTTTGTTGTTATTTTTCTTTTCCTTTCTCCACTGTTGTTTAAGACATGTGTTAAGACAGGGAGTTAACACATTCAACCATATGTTGCTGCACCTCTAGAAACCATACTCAGATCTAATTGAGATTAATGAAATTTACCCAGAAACAATGGATTCAGGTCTAGATAAAGACATGCCTTTAAGTTGTCTCTATTTGGGGGTGAGACAGAGGACAGTGTTTGATTGTACATGATTTTGTTGCATTTTGGTAGGTGGAGGCATTTTTGAAGGGGTGGTATGTGGAAGTGGGTAGTCAAAACACAGGCTATAATTGACATCTATTATTTTATTTGCCCAACATCCACCCTTGCCTTTTTTACTCTCAAAACCCTGTTTTCACCTTGGGGAACAGACTTTCCCAACTGTCACACAGAATGATTAGACCAGGTCTACAACTCCTCCACTTTCCAATTTCTCTGCCTTAAGGATTACTCTATGACCCAAACCTGGACGATCAGTTATCCTAATAGATCCCACAATCTATTAGGGATAGACATGTTATTCCAATAAGAGTCAAGCAAATACATTTTCTGGAAATACCAGGAAAAAAGAGATTCCCTCTCCCCTGAGGCTATGAAGGTGGTAGAAGGCAAGTCTGGATTTGCTGGTAGCAGCTCAATCCTATGAAGGGAAATCCTGCCTGGAAACAGAAGTCACAGAATTGAAAGACCGAGTGAGACAGACTTATGACAACACCGTCTGGACTCCTGGCACTCTGGAGCCCTAGAACTTGCTGTTAAGTGAGCCAGTAAATCTCTCCTGCTAAGCAAGTTTGAACTGAGTTTCTGCTATTTGCAGTTGAAAGAGTCTTGACAAAGAAGAACTCAACTGGATTCTTGGAGTGGGAGTGGTTGGCATATAAGAGCACTGGGAATTTTTGTAAGACTTTGGTTTTCAGCATTTGCCTCCCGCTGCATGCAAATGACTTGGGAAACTCCCCATCGCCAACTGTAGTATTTCCACAGCTGTGTGAACCCAACAGAAATGTGGACCTAGTTAGCTACTGAGGTGTGGAAATCTTCAGTTTGACTGAATTTAGCTTTTTTTCCCTTACATGTTGGAGGTGTATAGGTGAATATAGTTAACTTTGGACTTTATTGGTAGCTCTCTATTCTGATAGGTATTTTCAAACACCAAAAATTTGCAATAGTACCAAAAACTCCCTATATATGCTTCACCCAGATTCACCAATTGCTAATATTTTGTTGCATTTGTTTTCTCATTCTCTTTCTGTATATAAATATACAAATTTTATTTTCTTCTGAGCCATTTGAGACTAAGGTTGCAGACACCATGCATCTTTACTCATAAATAGTTATTGTGTGCTTTTAAGAACAAGGATATTCATCTTACAGTACAATGATCAAAATCAGATAATTTAACATTAATATAATACTATTGTTTAATCTCTAGGACTTATTCAAATTTCACCAATTGTCCCATAATAATGCCCGTTATGATCATTTGTATTCTTATCCAGGATTCAGTTTTGGGATTAAGCATTGCATTTAATTTTTGTTGCTTTTTAGTCTCCTTTAGTATGGAATGATTCTTTAGTTTATTTTTGTTTTTCTTTTCTTTCTTTTTTTTGGGGGGGAGTTAAGTTTTATTTGGGGTAAAATGAAGACTATAGCCCAGGAGACAGCATTTCCGATAGCTCTGAGAAACTGCTCCAAAGAGGTATGGGGGAAGGTCAGTTATCTTTGTTTTTCTTGACATTGACTTTTTTTTGTTTTGTTTTTTTGTTTTTGCGGTACGTGGGCCTCTCACTGCTATGTGGCCTCTCCCGTTGCGGAGCACAGGCTCCGGACGTGCAGGCTCAGTGGCCATGGCCCACGGGCCCAGCCGCTCTGCGGCATGTGGGATCCTCCAGGACTGGGGCACGAACCCGTGTCCCCTGCATCGGCAGGCAGACTCTCAACCACTGCGCCACCAGGGAAGCCCAGCTTTTTTTTTTTTATAGTGTAGAATATTTGTTAGTTGGTGTCTCAGTTCTTTTGAGCTGCTATAACAAAATGCCATGGAATGGGTGACTTATAAATAACAGAAATTTTTTTCTCACAGTTCTGGAGGCTGGAAAGTCCAAGAGTAAGGTGGCAACGTATTTTGTGGCCAGTGAAGGCCTGCTTTCTGGCTCATAGATGGCTGCCTTATTACAGTGGAAAAGAGAGCAAGCTCTTTCTGGTGTCTCTTCTTATAAGGATACTAATCCCATCATGAAGGCCTCACCCTTCTGACCTATCTAACCCTAATTACTTTCCAAAGGAGCCACCTCCAAACACCATTACATTGGGGTTTAGGGCTTCAACATATGGATTTGGGGAGACACAACTTAATCCAAAGCAACTACATTATTTTGATGTTCACCTTGTCTCAGATTTGGTCGTCAGGAGACCCTCCCCTTCAGGTTAGTTCAAGTTGGTTTCTGTGTCCTTTTTACATGTTCTCATTTTTTTCTTTTTAGCACTTACTTACTTTTAAGATACAATTTGATGTTATGCACCCATCTCATACTTTTTTGGACCAGCTTGGGGACCAGACATTCTTCAAAGAAGCCTTGGTTTCCTTCATTGGGACTGATGTTTAAATCAAGATCTAGCAATTGTTGGGCTTTTGAACCTAAAGTGGGACAACTGGAAACTCTGATGAACTTCTCTGGAGCTCAGAGATCTTGGGGAAACGCTTGGTCTCTCGTATGTAAAATGCAGACAATTTCCCGTTGTTTTAACCATTTTATTTCTAGCATGGTACGTTGCTCAAAAAAAAAAAAAAAAACCCAATGGGTAAAACATTTGTAACAGAGTGACTGTTTGAGAAATCAGTTGGTGTCTGGCTTCTTTGGTTGGTGAGGACACTTCAGGAAGAGTGAAAAGGGATTTGTCCCCTCCCGTCCCAATATTATTGCTTATGCTTTCAGTGTCATATCTAAGAAACTATTGTCTAATCTAAGACCACAAAGACTTAGACCTGTGTCAATTTCATCTAGGTTGTCTAATTCGTTAGCATACATTTGTTCATAGTATTCCCTTATAATTCTTTTTATTTCTCAGAGGTCAGCAGTAATGTTCCCTCTCTTTCCATTTCTGATTTTAATAATTCAAGTCTTCTTTTTTCTTGATAAGTTTAGCTAAAATTTTGTCAACTTTGTTAATCTCATCAAAAAAACACTTTTTAAAAAAAAAAACTTTTGATTTCATTAATTTTCTCTATTGTTTTTCTATTCTTTATTTTATTAACTTCCACTCTAATTTTTATTCCTTTTTTTTTTTTTTTTTTTTTGCTTTGGGTTTAGTTTGCTTTGCATCTAGGCATTTAGAGCTATAAATTTCCCTCTAGCACCATTTAGCTGCATCCTGCAAATCTTAGTATATTATGTTTCCATTTTCATTCATCTCAAAATAATTCTTAATTTCCCTTGTGATTTATTCTTTACTCCATTAATTATTTAGTAGTATGTTGTTTAATTTCCACATATATGAATTTCCCAAATTTCCATCCTCTATTGACTTTTAATTTCATTCCATTTTAGTCAGAGAAAATACTTTGTATGATTTTGATTCTTTTAAATTTGTCAAGATTTATTTTATGGCCTAAACTTATGATTTATTCTGAAAAATGTTACATGGAACATTTGTCTTTCTCAGGGACAGACCCAATAGAGCTTATAGTATTATTCAAGTCTTCTATCTCCTTGTTGGTCTTCTGTATAGTTGTTCTATCTATTATTGAATATTAGACATTGAAGTCTTCAACTATTATTGCTGAATTAGTTAGTTCTGTCTTCAATTCTGTCATTTCTTGGTTTATGTATTTTGGGATTCTGTTCTTAGGTGCATATACGCTTATAATTTTTACGTCTCTTTGATGGATTGACGCTCTTACATAATGTCCTTCTTTGTCTCAAGTTACAATTTCTTGTCTTAAAGTCTATTTTGTCTAGTATAGCCACTTCAGCTCTCTTTTGGTTACTCTTTGCATATTATATCATTTTCCGTCCTTTTATTTTTATCCTGTTTGTGTCTTTGAATCTAAAGTGTATTGTTTGTGGATAGAATGTACTTGGACCATGTTTTTTATTCATTTTCCAATGTCTGCCTTTTGTTTGCAGTGTTTACTCCATTTACAATATAATTACTGATAGGGTAGAGTATGTCTGCCATTTTGGTATTGGTTTTCTATATGTCTTAGGTCTTTTTTATTCCTCCATTATTTTGTATCAAATAGATATTTTCTGTCCTGGAAATTATAACTAAAATCTTAATTTATAATAATCTAGTTCAAATTAATATCAATTGAATTTTAATAGTGCACCTATTTGGCCTGTTCATCCCCCACTTTTGTGCTATTATTATACAAATTACATCTTTATACATTTTATTACCATAAACACAGATTTATAATTTTGACTCTTCTGCAGTTTCTTTAATCAGATAGAAGGGGAAAAAAGAGTTATTATTAAAAAATTAATTTATACCATCTTTTTACTTACTATGCAGTTACCTATACCAGCACTCTTTACTTCTTCATGTGGACTTGAATTACTGTCTAATGTCCTTTCCTTTCAGCTGGTGGGATTCCCTTTAGTATTCTCATAAGGAAGTGCTGCTACTGACTGATTGTCTAAATCTTTGTTTATCTGATAATATCTTAACTTTCATATCCATAGTTTTGGATTTTATAGCAAATTATATCCATAGTTTTGCTGGATACAGAATTCTTGGTTGACAGTTTTTTGCTTTCATCACTTTGAGTGTATCATCCCATTGCCTTTAGGGCTCCATGATTTCTGATGAGGAATCAGCTGCTAATATTATTGAGAATTACCTGTACGTGATGTGTCACTTCTTTTTGCTGCTTTCAAGATTCTCCCTTTGTCTTTGGATGTTGAAAGTTGGATTATAATGGGTCCAGGTGTGGAAAGTTTTGAGTTTATCTGATGTGGAGTTTGTTAAGTTTCTTGCATGGGCATATTAATGTTTTTCATCAAATTTTAGCAGCGAGTGTTAGTCCATTATGTCTTCAAATACACTTTCTGTCCTCTTCTTTCTTTTCTCTTCTTCTAATACCCCAGGATGTGCATATTGGCACACTCGATGATGTTTCATACGTCTCTGAAACTCTGTTCATTTAACTTAGCCTTTTTTTTAACTCTTTTTCCTTTCTGTTCCTCAGAATGGATAATGCCTATGAAACTATCTTGAAGTTTACTGTTTCTTCTTCCAGTTACTTGACACTTGGTGGCAGGATCAACTACACAATTTGAAGGGTACAGTGAAAAATAAAAATGTGGAGCACCCTGGTCAAAAACTATCAAAAATTTTAAGATGGCAACAGCAAAGTGTTAAACAAAGTGCAGGACACTCTGAGCATGGACTCCATGTGACTATACAGGTCACATGCCCATAAAGTCACCCCTGCCTCTGGTGGGGATTGGGGGGGGCGGCATTAGTTCTTGTTCTGCCTAAGCCTCAGTTTTAGGCAAGAGCTCCGTCCCTTGAGATGGGAGATATGGCCTTCTCAGTCATCCCACCCACCTCCAACTGTAGGTCTGGTCAATGGACAGTCACCATGCACCTTCCCCAAAAGTAGAGGGCATTTTTTGGTCCCCTTCCCTTAGCGATGATGGGTTTTCACCAGTGCCCTGAGGGTGACAGGATTTATTGCCCTGTGGCACTAAAGGGTCACCCTCTGACCTCAGTTCTCTGAGGGCTCAAGAAAAGTTATGAATTTACAGATTGTTTTACATTTTTTGGGTTCTTGTTAAGGTGGAAGCAGTGCTCTTTCCATTCTCCCACATCCTAAGTGGAGCCTGAAAGTTGATGAGTACATAAAAAATTTTTAGCATATGATAAATTGCAGTACAGTGAACCTCATCACCCAACTACAACAATTATCAACTCAAGACCCCTCTTGTGTCATCTCGTTTCCTTCCACTCCAGTAGATTATTTTGCAGCAAATTCTATAAATCATCAAATTTCAAATATAATATGTCAGTATAAGATACACTTTAAATCAATAAAAATACCACATCAGTGAAATAATAATTCAGTGTGAACTCATTTGTGTTCAAATAAGTATCTCTATATTTTCAAATGCATGGACAGGATTCTGGAAAGGAACACAACAAACTGATATAAGCATTTATCCTTGAGAGAGGAGTGGGATTGGGGGGGAGTCAAGGGTGACATATGTTTTATCTTGAACATCTTTGTTAACAATGAGAATGTCTTTTTGTATTATTTGTGTAATCTAAAAAGTGTAAAAAGGAGAAAGGAAAGAAAGGAAAGGAAAGGGAAGGAATAAACACAGACTTTGGAATCCAACATGGGTTTGAAGCTCAACTCCCCTGCAGACCATATGTGTGACTTTAGACAAGTCACATCACTCCTGAGGCTGAAGGGTATGTAGGGATGGGGAGGGAATTGGGGGTTGAAGGCACAGATAAGAATCCCTTACAGGATTAGTTGCACTAGATAAATAGCTGTAAACTTTCTGGCACATAGTAGGCACTCAATAATGTGAGGGACCTAACTTCCTTCCATGTCTTTACCCGATGTAGAAGCATGAACAGCAACAAACTCATTGAGGATTAAATCCTAATTCTAATGAGCTTCTTCTGCCCCTGTGTGGTGTGTTTAAGTTACTGCTAGGATTTTCCTAACTCGGAGGGAAATGAAAGTGAACATTATTTTCCCCTTAAATTGGAATTTTCTCTTTTACCTCTTGATCTACAAGACCCATTCTGCAGTATCTTATTTAGGCTTTTATTACTATTAAGTGTTACCATATCTCTTTGCCCCACTAGTTTGTAAACCCCTTGAGGGCAGGAACTTCTTCTTTAATTCTCTCTCTCTTTCTCTCTCCCCTGTCCCCATCCCTGCACTCTCTTTCTGTCTCTCAACTTCTTTATTTCCAAAGAAAAAAATGGGATAACACAGTATCAAGCCTGCATGTCTGTTTTAATGATTAAATCACTTCAACTCTGTGAAAACATTTTGTAAATACTAACTGCTTTCCAAATCTCTTCATGTGCCCATTCACAAACTTGTGTTAACAATGTCTACAGCTTCCCACAGCACAACTTGGAGGGCACAGCTCATTCCCTTGAAGAATCTGTAGGCTCATGGATGGTGGGAAAGAACAACTGTCAAAAACTTCAGAAAGACTGTGGTCAGCGTTGTACAAAGCACCGCAGAAACCTAGAGAACGAAGAGGAACTTTGTTGGGGACAGAGGGCGAGACAACAGTTTACACAGAAAGAGGATCTGAGCTGCAGTCTGAGGTCTCAGAAGTAGTTCACTGTGTAGAGAAAGAGGATATGAGAGGGAACCTCATCCACAGTATGGAGGGTGGGAGACAGGGAGACACATCTGGGACCATATCAGGGTCCTATGCGGCTGCACTTTATGGGGCATGGTGGGTGTGGCTGGAGAAAAGTCTAAAATGGTAGGCTGTGCAGGAGCATGGAAGGTCCTTGGTTGCTGCATAGAGGAATGTGGGCGTAAAGCACCCAAACTTAGCCAGGTGCCTTCCAGATGGCAGAGACTCAGCAGTCACTTGTGGAACTGAATTAAACTGCGTGACAACAGGAAGTGTCATTGTTTCTATCTTTTGTTTCTATCTTTGTTTCTATCTTTCTCAGAGAGAGGCGATTTTCAAAGTTTTAACTTCACCAAGCCTATTTTAACAAGAGCGCTTCTCAAAACACTTTTACTATACCAACATGTGAAATTTACATTCATTATAAAGAAAAGTCTCAAGTCTTGACAATGTGATGATCTTTTTTGCTCAGAAGGTAAGCCTTTAAAAAAAAAAACAACTTTTTTTTTTTTTAAGAGGCTAGTACACACATACAATTTTGGGGGATACAAAAATTTGGTAATCAAATCTAGATTTTGGAATATCCCAAAGGAGCTAAGTGCCTTTTGGCTAGAAGATAAATTTCTCTCAAAAGATCTTGATTCTCATTTTAGCAGTTGACAGCCAGGATTCATCAAAGTTGTTGCCTTTGGGCTTTTAACAAAAAGGAAGAGAATAGGATCAAAATGAAATACGGCTGGTTGGAATGGAGGGTAAGAATAAATGTGGATGTAAATTTTTTCTGTTCTTAAGAATACACTTAAAGCTTTACAACAGATGATGAGGGAAGACGACATGCCTTCTTCCACTCGGAGTTTGCTCTCACGTTACCTCTGTTGATTGGTTGTCCCACTTTATAGGGAAGCCACATTTAGTAGAAAAAGGAGCAAAGCATTTGACTAGGCATGTCACATCAGATGGGGAAAATCAGTAAATATGGGAACAAAAAGATGATGTAAATTAAAACTCTCTTCGATTTCTTAGCCATGAAACTGACAATGGTTTCAAAATATCCATTGTTAATGTTGCCAAGGGTAGGATGCAATGGGCAAGTCAAATATTGGTGTATTGGATGCTGTAGTGTGCCACCCAGATTCTCAAGGCAGGATAGAGGCACTCATTTCCCCAGCTGCTAGGAGGGCTGCTGATGGATGGCTCACAGCTCTGTCCTACCTGGGAACTGACTCCCTAGGGCATCTCACATCCAGTGACTGGTCCATATGGGAGCACAAAAGCCTGAGCCCTTTGCCTTGATTCAGGACAGCTGGAGGCTCTCTCCTATTTCTAGAATTCCCTGTGTGGTCATCTCTGTTGCAATTACACTGCAGTTCAGCTTTCCTTTCTGCCAGTCTTGCTTGTCGCACTCCTTCCCTGACAGGTGAGAGCCCTTCGCAATAAACCAAATCTCTGTCCTATGTCTGTTTCAACCCAAGACAACAGCCATGAGGAAATGAACACGGTCCTCCTTGTCAAATCTATTAATGTTTTCCTCTGTGAAATCTTATTTTGGTTCTGTATTTATAAAGCATTTTCCACCATGAATCAAACAATGTGCATATTTTCTCCTAGTTCTTTTAGTAGTCCATACTTTTATGTCACTCTTTAATTCATCTGGAATTCGTGCCAGTGTAATGTGGAATCTAATTAAATCCTCTCCACCACTCCCCTCCATACTGTTCACCCTCAGCACTCATTATGGAATAAACCACCTTCTTCTCCATGGATTTTGAGTGGCGTGTGTTTTGATTTCACAAGTAAAAAGTCTGAACATCTTAAACTGGGAGCTTTCTAACTTAGAATGTTCAAGGACCAGCAAGATTCATATGTAGCCAGCAGGGAGCTCTAGTGCCTAAGAAATGGGCCTCTGCTAACCAGCTAAATTTCCCCAATAAAGAGTTTGCTTTCTGTGAACAAAATGAACTCTGATGAAGAAAGAGCTAGACTCTTCCAGCTCCCGGCTGGGGCCCAGGGAAAGAGGCCTCTTTCTGCTGTCCGGGGTATAAAGACCAGGCCCTAAACAGTCTGGTGGAGAAGGAGATGGAGCTCCACTCCCAGGCATCCCTACACAGAATAGTCTGTGTTAAATAGTTTCCTGTTATTGGAAGGGCTCAGACAGAGGTTCCAGAAATGTTTCCATTAGCATTTCAGAGACCCGAAGTCCAAACATCAGTGTCACTCCAGTGTGCCTTTATATAAGCTACTGTACTTGAGTTTATAAAATGCAAAGCACTTAATGACATTGTTTGATGACATTTTCTCAGCCGTGACCCAGTAATTCGACGCTTGGCAGAAGGACCTTACCTGCCCCCAACTCTCTTATTGTAGCACCTGCCTTGACGTCACCATGGATTTATTCTACTGGCTCCCAAGGGTGCTTTATTCAGTTAAAATGCTCTGCAGGAAGAACAGCAGGGGTTCCACCAGCTGACCAGTCCTGGGCCTTGAAGGTCAGCTTAGAGGTTAGAGCCAGAGATGGCTTTTCCGCCGTCACACTTTTGTAGATAAATGGCCATGGCCATGGCAGTGTGGGCAGGGAAGGAGTGTGGATTCTAACCCCAGTTCTTCCACTGGCAGACCCAAGCCGCAACTGCAGGCAAGTGAAAATGGGAAGCTGAAATGAGAAGGGCACACGGACCATCTTGGCCTTTATCTCACATTCAACTGAGATCATCTTTGGCAATTTGGATGGTGCAAATTTCAGGAAGTTCGTCTTCTTGCCCTTTGTCGCTCATGCCTTGGTCGTCCCAGATTTTTGACGGCACACAGTGCCTGGTACACAGGAGGCAGTGGGTAATGGCTGAGTGAGTAGGGAAATTAGAATATCGTGGAGCTGTCTTTAACAGGGAGGGGACAAAGCAGCAGGTGCAAAGCGAAACTGGAAATAGAAATAGCATAAGCTTTGGAATCCGACAAACCTGGGTTCAAATCCCAGCTCTGCTATTTGCCGTGGATCTCAGGCCAGTCACTTAACCTCTTTGAGCTTCAGATTTCTCCTCCATAATCAGAGCTGGGGACCTCAACCATTGCTGGAATGATTGGAATATGTTTATGAAGTGCCTGGCACAGAGTAGGTGCTCAATAAACGGTAGCCATTAGCATGTGAAGAGCCTCCTTTGTCTGTGTGGATGTAAGGGAGAAACACACGAGATGGCCATAGCTCAGTATACGTCCAAGCTCTGTTTTCATATTGGTTTTAGTAAGAGCCTTTTGGGAGAAAGATATCCTCACATGTCAGGAAAGGCATTCCAGATAGAGGAAATAGAGCAGCAAAAGTTTAGAAATGAGACAACCTGGTTGCCTTCACCCTTGAATATTGGAGCTTGCGTAAGACCAAGCCCCTGCTCTTGAATTCCTGAGCTGAGACCACAAGAAATTCCAAAGATTTCATTGAATGTCGAGGGGCAATGACAGGGAGCAACTCGAGTATAAATCTAGTTTGCCCACCATATTCAGATGTCTAACCTTGGCAGAATTAGTGTCTTCCAGGGCCTGTCCTATTCCATGAGGATTTCCAAAGAGAGAGCTCATTCAGGAAATCCTCCCTTTTTAGTTCTTAGGTTTCTTTCCCCCAACTTTCTCTCTAGGCTCCCTTACTTGTGAATGTTGAACCAGGCTTTCATACCTGGGATAAATCCCACTTGGTTGTGGAGTGTAATTCTTGTTATATAGTAATAGATTCAACTTGTTAATATTTTGTTGAGGTTTTTTGCATCCACATTCATGAGAGATATTAGTCTGTAGTTTTCTTGTAATGTCTCTGTCTGGTTGGGTAATAGGGTAATGCTGGTCTCATAGAACGAGTTAGGAAATATTTCCTCTGTTTCCATCCTCTGGAAGAGATTGTAGAAAGAGATTGTAATTTCTTCCTTGAACGTTTGGTAGAACTCACCAGTGAACCCATCTGGATCTGATGCTGTCTGTTTTGGAAGATTCTTAATTATTATTGATTGAATTCCTATAATATATATATGGCTATTCAGATAGTCTATTTCTCCTTGTGTGAATTCTGTCAGATTGTATATTTGAAGGAATTGGTCCATTTCATCTTGGTTATCAGAGTTGTTGGCATTGAGTTATTCATAGTATTCGTTTATTATCCTTTTAATATGTGTGGGATCTGTAGTGATGTCCCCTCTTCCATTTCAGATATTAGTAACTTGTGTCTTCTCTCTGTCTCTGTTTTTTAGTTAGGCTGGCTAGAGGCTTATCAATTTTACTGATCTTTTCAAAGAACCAGCTCTCGGTTTCATTGACTTTCTCAGTTGATTTCCTGTTTTCAAATTCATTGATTTCTGCTCTAATTCTTATAATTTCTTTTCTTCCACTTACTTTGGACTTAATTTGGTCTTCTTTTTTTAGTTTCCTTAAGTGGAAACATAAATTATTGATTTTAGATCTTTCTTCTTTTTTAACATTTGTATGCAATCTATAAATTTCTCTCTCAGTGCTGATTTTCCTGCATCCCATAAATTTGATGAGTTTAATTCAAAATATTTTAAAATAATATTTTAATATTAATGTTTAATTCATTTAATCCAAAATATTAAAAAATTTCTTTTGAGATTCATTTTTGACCTGTGTTAGAAGTGTGTAGTTTAGGCTTCCTTACTTTTAAGGACAAGACTCCCTGAGAGCAAGGAATTGCAGCAGGGTGTGGTTGGTTGCCCAGACCTGAGGACCAGTGTAGCCCCAGCTGCCCACTTCTCATGGTCTCTCAACACACCAGGAATCTTCAAGCAAAAAGGGCTCTTCTTCCTAAATCCAAAGTCACACAAGCCAAGGCTCGTGAATAACTCAAAACGATATATATTCTGGTTCAGGGGATACAGAAACAATGAAACACAGATCTTGGGCTCAGAGAGCTCACAGCTGAGAAGGCAAGGCAGTACTTATGACAAGCTGATGGACAGAAGGCTCCATGGGCTCAGGGTAGAGGTGGTCTATTCTATCTGGAAGCAAAGGGAAAGCCCCATTTGTAAAAATGGACTCGTGTGCATCAGGTGAGTTTGGGGGATGGAGAGGCAGGGAAGCAAGCACATGTCAGGAAAGGCATTCCAGATAGAGGAAATAGTGCAGCAACAGTTTAGAAATGAGACAACCTGGTTTCACAGGAAACCTCAAACCTGACCGTAACCCAGTGTGGGAGTAGAGAGTGCAATGAAAACTAGGTTGGGTTTGCCTTTGAAAATAGTACTATTTATAAATACATTTATAAATGTATTTATATATAAACAAATATTGTTTATAATAAATAAAAAATATAAAACAAAGTAGACCTACAAAGTAAGGCTCACTTTATCCTAGAGCCCAGTCTGAGCCTCAGTTTCTCCATTAGTAAGTTGAAGGTCATTTAAATGAGATCAGTAGTTTAACTGTTGAGCAACTAAACTGTATTTTCACCCCCACCTCTAGAGAACCCTATGCGGTCCTCCACAATATAAAAGAGATCAAAATGAATCAGTTGTTTGAAATAATGAGAAGATGAGGCTCCCAGCATACTTCGTACCTCGTTATGGCTTTGAGGTCACTGCAACTCCTTCAGACACACCCCTGTTTCATGGATAGTTGATCCCTAAGAGCATCTCTACTGCTGAAACACTACGATTCCAAGTTTAATGGATGGAAGTTGTGTACTTAATAATAAAGAAGGTCCAAATTGGCAGCATTAAGAAAGTCTTTGGAGGACCTTTTATATATTTAACCAAAAGCCTAAAATATGAGTGTCTTTTTTCCTCTCTAGGTAAAACCTTTTAATCCCTAAGGGGCCCATGATAGGGCTTTAGGGAACCTTTGAACATCCTGAAACTAAAGGCAGGTTTACACGCAGGTTGAGGACTACTGGATAAGTTAGATGATTCTGTACTTTCAAAAGCCAAAGTTTATTCAGGGAGGAATGGGAAAGTCTTGTTTAAACCGCATGCCAGTTGATGGCTGGCTTCAGGGGGAAACCGTCTTTCGCGGAAATGGATAAGACTTCTCAATCCAGATATGGCAGGTATCTGCAGAGCCTGGATCCTGACCTGGACACTTTCTGGAGCTGAGCCTGGATCATTCCCCTGTACTTTCCACACTCCTAAGTATCAGAGTTGGGAAGAAGAAATACCTTCAGGCTTTCATGTTTAAGGCTCTAAATCCTGAGATTCTTAACTTTAGGTAAAGAGATCCTTAGAATGGGGAACAGATGCTCCTCAAAGAGCTCTATGTCCCGGAAAAGTTCAGAGTCTCTTGGTCTAAATGCACTGGAACAAAGCTATAACAGTGTGGAGAGAAATGCCCTAAGAAGGCTGGCTCTGGGTGGGGCTGCGGACCCAAGGAGTGGGCTCTTTCCTAGACTGACTGTCTTCAGAAAGGGTAATGATCATTGTCTGGGAACCTGTCACTCTTTTCTGGTGAGACAAACAGTGGGAGAGTGGCCTTCATAGGGGAGTCTGGGCCACACGGTTTGTGGAAGGGCTGGAGTCAGAAAGAGGAGGGAGGGTATCAGCTGGAGGATATCCTCCAGCCCCCCTCACTCCTCAGAAATAACAACAGAGAAAATGAATCCAACCAAACCTGTGGACTGGTCCAGAAGAGGTTCCAGAAGTCCAGGGACCAGCAGCATCAGATTTTGGAAATTTCTTAACTACTTAAATGCATTACCTTTTTATCTACTGTTACTGCTCAGTGACTTGAGGAAAATAGCACATTGTAGGAATATTAGTCAGGACAGCCTAGGCTCTGCTGCAGAAACAAATAAACCTAGGAATCTCTATGACTTAATGCAATAAAGGTCTATTTATTTCTTGTGTGAAGTTCAATGTGCTCAGGGGGCCCTCTTGCACCTTGTAGTTATGTCATTTTGTGCATACTCCCCTGCAAGAAAGACACACATCACTTCTTTCACCAACCATTGGCCAGAACTTGTCACATGGCCCCAGTCTAACTGCAAAGATAGCTGGGGAATGTAGGAAAGCACACAGAACACTTGGTGAGCACTGTCTCCACTGAGTATGCACTCTGGGCTCCAAATACCCCTTTGATCTCTTCCCCTCCTACACACAACCCGCTTAACCCCTCCTCCAAAATCTCTTCCAGTTGCTACATCCAGTTTTAAGCCCAGGATTTGCTGAAAATGTTCAGCCATTTTCCCATGATGTCTACATGTTTCCTCTTGGTCCAGGGATCCCTGAACTGAAAAAACTAGTCACTTGCCAATCCCACACCCAGGATATAATGTTGGAACTGGGACAATATGACCTCAATAAGCACTTCCATCGGAAGACAGGGAGGATGGGAGGTACCCAGCAGGCTCTGTCCATCGTGGCTCTGAAATCCCACAGGGAAGACCCATCAAAGCTCCTATTTTAATGACTCTGCTCTTTGGGAGATGTTCCCTTGTTCATTGTTCTCTATTAGTCCTAGAAGAGCCTTCTAGGGGGCTCTTCTTTTCTTATGAGCCTTCTTGGTAACATGTGAAGTGGTCATTGAGAAATAAGCCCTCTCTGGGGACTGCTTGGCTCCTTGGCCCACTTGGTGTTTTGGAAGTTTTGGCATAAGGATTGTTTTAAGACTTGAACAGTGAAAGGCTTCCTCAGCCTGGCTGTGTGAGTTCTTTGGTAATATGATCCTCAAAGACAGTACATTACTGATATATTTGTTTCCAGATGGGTCCATGAATCAGTAACTGCACCTAGAGCTTGCTTTGAAACTAGTTCCCAATCTGCATTATTCCTTTGCTCCCTTGCCCCATGCTACACCCAACTTAATAGAAGCCCCATTGAGGTTATCTGGAGCAGCAGGTTGGCAACTCACACCCTTACTCTGATCTTTGTTATGGATTGATCTTTCCTGGGATGTTTGGCTGGACTTTGTACCTTAAAGGCTCTTTTGATCCCATCTCTTCCTGTTTTGGATCTAGAAACAGTTGGCTTTTTCATCCCTGAAAGGCCCCGATTTTCTGGACTCTCTATTGCCCTCTTTTTGGCTGAGCTCATCTCTTCTTATAATATCTTGTCAAATCTAGTCAATAGCAACCAACATGTATCACTAATGTTATTTTTCCAATCCTTGCCCTGGAGTTGCCATTTCAGTAAGCCCATGGGCTGCCTCCCAGGTAACTGCAAGCAACAGTTTGACCCTATGTTGTGCTGTTTTATAATACAATGAATTGATATATTTCCATCCTAAGCCTTGATTTTCCGCAATGCCCGTCACACTACCACTAAGGAAGAGTCACACATTTTAGGTTTGTTGCTCCAACAGAAGTCTACTTCCTGTCCCAATTTCTGTTGTACTTAGGATAATTAGTGCCAGTTGGCACAACAAACCAACTCTGAGGTTTCTTCATTTACATGACCATTATAAAGTCTTGGGCAGCAAAGACCAATGTCTTAGGTTGAGTTCCCTGGAAACAGGCTCTGAGAAGAAGTTGTATGTGAGATTCCATTGGAGGGTGTTTTGGGGAGATACTCCTGTAAGGAGGTGAGGAAGGAAGGGTCAGGTGGAGGGAGAAGTTGACTTGTAATGAGGTTACCTGGAGGCCTCAGCCTGTCCTATGGGGAGCTCTGGAGCTGGGATGGCCCTTCATTGTCCCAAACTGGAGCAAGAGAGTAGGGCCTATGTATCTAGGCACTGACCATCTGTTGGAGAGGACATAAACTTGGGTATGGCTTTACCCAACTTGGAGGGCAGTTCCCAGTGAGGGACACAGCTGTAAGCCATCCGAATCCAGGGGATGTGTTTATCATCCTTGAAGAGGGGACATGCCGGGGACACCATAGTGTCCATCTGAGATAATATGAAGGTTCTGGCATTACAGGGGAGGCGCCATCCCTGATTCTAGCTGCTTGTAGCACTGGAGCAGGCTGACTCCAGTGGACACCTGAAATGAAGAACATTTGGTACTGATGATCCCAACTGTATCAAAGAATAACGGATTCTTCTCTTCTCTCTTTCATTCTCAAGAGGACCTCTGTTTTGCTAAATAGGAATCATCTTGGAAGAGGATTCTGGGAATATTGGTTGTGTGCATTTCCCCTGAGATGCAGTGGAGAAGCCAGAAGAAGATGTTGCCAAGCTGAAATAGACCACCTGATGGTGCAGAGGTGCTCCATAAATGCTCCAAGAAATAAATGATCCCAAAATTGGGAAAACCTCCATGCCCAAAGAGATTAATCTTAGAATCATTTACAAAAGGGGAAATCTGAATGAACCCAAGCATCCAATATCAGGGAATATTTGGGTAAGTGTGGGCATGAAATTGTAAAATCAGGCTGCACGCTCCCTGGAAGCTGAGATGGACCTGGCATGGTGCCCACCTCTGGCACTCTGAGTGTGGATACGCAGTCCAACCAGCCCTCATGCCAGGGGATTTGTTGGTATTAGAAATAACATGCAGCAAATAAACCCAAGCGATGATGTTAAATGGACATGATATTAGTGGAAAAGCAGAACTCAAACTCTTAAGCTCACAGTAATTCAATAATTAAAGTATATATGCAGGTGAAACCATGCAGAAAGGGAAATGTTTTAAAAAGCCATTATAAAAGTGTGGGTGCTGTCTTTGGAAGCTGAGGGGCTGGTGGAAGCAGAGAAAGAATTGTGGGGGGTGACATCTCAGAGGGAAGGAGTCTGAGGGGAAGTCAGGGGAGGCAGGGAGGTGACACCAGACACAAGCTTGTGAGGTGTAGGAGCAGGGTAGGCCTCTCAACCCACATCAGCTCAAGGTCAGTCAAGTCAGCTTAGCTCAGGAAAGAAGTTCACTGGGTGTAGGTGACTGTTTGCCTTCTTCATGCAGCTGGTCAGAAAGCCTTCTCTGTCTGCTTCTTCTCTGAGCCAAAATTTTCTTCAAAGACTTCCTGGGGAGTCGCAGCCAGTCAGGGGCAGAATTTGACTATCCCTTGGCTCTTTGGGTAAATCTTGTCTAAATATCTTGGATGAATGAGGCTTAGGTAGGTTAAACTACTCACTATAATGTGATAGAACAGGGATGAGAACTCAGACGTGATCACATCAAGTTTGTATCCTGTCACGGACCATCTTTGCCTCTGTCCAAACTGGGTATTATTAGAGCAGCATCCATGGGTATGTACACGCTTCATCATCCCATCATTATCCCATCAATATAATGTCACCATCATCATCATTATCATCATCATCATCCCAGCACCCCCATCATGCCATCATCTTCATCATACCATTCGATCATTTGAAGGCCTTAAAGAGTAAAACTGAAGTTTCCTGGAGAAGAAGAAATTCTGCTTTCAGACTGCAGCATCAACTCCAGCTTGAGTTTCTAGCTTGTTGGCCTGCCCTAAAGATTTCAACTTCCACAACCATCTGAGTCAATTTCTAAAATAAATCTCCTTGTATATCAATATTGATATTGATATAGATTATATAATAAAGGTACATATAAAGATATAGATATATGGATATATATGCATATATGTATGGATAAAGATATATATACACATATGTAGATAGATATATAAAGATATATGTAAGGATATATATAACGAGATATAAATATATATATTTTTTATACCTACCACATTGGGGTTACTGAATAAAAATCAAAATATGTCTCTAAAATCTTTACCCTTAGAGTAAAAAGAATTTTTCTACAATAAAGTTATTATATTCATAATTCCCATATATTTTTTTGAATTGTATTTTATTTATTTTTTTATACAGCAGGTTCTTATCCATTTTATACATATTAGTGTATACATGTCAATCCCAATCTCCCAATTCATCACACACACACACACACACCCTCCACTTTCCCCGCTTTGTGTCCATACATTGGTTCTCTGCATCTGTGTCTCAATTTCTGCCCTGCAAACTAGTTCATCTGTACCATTTTTCTAGGTTCCACGTATATGTGTTAATACACGATATTTGTTTTTCTCTTTCTGACTTACTTCACTCTGTATGACAGTCTCTAGATCCATCCATGTCTCTACAAATGACCCAATTTCGTTCTTTTTATGGCTGAGTAATATTCCATTGTATATATGTACCACATCTTCTTTATCCATTCATCTGTCGATGGGCATTTAGGTGGTTTCCATGTCCTGGTTATTGTAAATAGTGCTGCAATGAACACTGGGGGTGCATGTATCTTTTTGAATTATGGTTTTCTCTGGGTATATGCCCAGGAGTGGGATTGCTGGGTCATATGGTAATTCTATTTTTAATTTTTTAAGGAAACTTCATACTGTTCTCCATAGTGGCTGTAACAAGTTACATTCCCACCAACAGTGCAAGAGGGTTCCCTTTTATCCACACCCTCTCCAGCATTTGTTGTTTGTAGATTTTCTGATGATGGTCATTCTAACTCGTGTGAGGTGATACCTCATGGAAGTTTTGATTTGCATTTCTCTAATAATTAGTGATGCTGGGAAGCTTTTCATGTGCTTCTTGGCCATCTGTATTTCTTCTTTGGAGAAATGTCTATTTAAGTCTTCTGCCCATTTTTGGATTGGGTTTTTTTTTTTTTTTTTATTGAGCTGCATGAGCTGTTTATATATTTTGGAGATTAATCCATTGTCCGTTGATTCGTTTGCAAATATTTTCTCTCATTCTGAGGGTTGTCTTTTCATCTTGTTTGTAGCTTTCTTTGCTGTGCAAAAACTTCTAAGTATCATTAGGTCCCATTTGTTTATTTTTGTTTTTATTTCCATTACTCTAGGAGGCGGATCAAAAAAGATCTTGCTGTGATTTACGTCAAAGAGTGTTCTTCCTATGTTTTCCTCTAAGAGTTTTATAGTGTCTGGTCTTACATTTAGGTCTATAATCCATTTTGAGGTTATTTTTGTGTATAGTGTTAGGGAGTGTTCTGACTTCATTCTTTTACATGTAGCTGTCCACTTCTTCCAGGACGACTTATTGAAGAGACTGTCTTTTCTCCATTGTATATCCTTGCCTCCTTTGCCATAGATTAGTTGACCTTAGGTGTGTGGGTTTATCTCTGGGCTTTCGGTCCTGTTCCATTGATCTATATTTCAGTTTTTGTGCAAGTACCATATTGTCTTGATTACTGTAGCTTTGTAGTATAGTCTGAAGTCTGAGAGCCTGATTCCTCCAGCTATGTTTTTTTCCCTCAAGACTTCTTTGGCTATTTGGAGTCTTTTGTGTCTCCATACAAATTTTAAGATTTTTTTGTTCTAGTTCTGTAAAAAATGCCATTGGTAATTTGATAGGGATTGCATTGAATCTGTAGATTGCTTTGGGTAGTATAGTCATTTTCACAATATTGATTCTTCCAATCCAAGAACATGGTATATCTCTCCATCTGTTTGTATCAGTTTTAATTTCTTTCATCAGTGTCTTATAGTTTTCTGCATACAGGTCTTTTGTCTCCCTAGGTAGGTTTATTCCTAGGTATTTTATTTTTTTTGTTGCAATGGTAAATGGGAGTGTTTCCTTAATTTCTCTTCCAGATTTTTCATCATAAACTTGTGTGTATAGGAATGAAAGAGATTTCTGTGCATTAATTTTGCATCCTGCAACTTTACCAGATTCATTGATTATCCCTAGTAGTTTTCTGGTGGCGTCTTTAAGATTCTCTATGTGTAGTATCATGTCATCTGCAAACAGTAACAGTTTTACTTTTTCTTTTCCAATTTGTATTCCTTTTATTTATTTTTCTTCTCTGATTGCTGTGGCTAGGACTTCCAAAACTATGTTGAATAATAGCGGTGAGAATGGACATCCTTGTTTTGTTCCTGATCTTCGAGGAAATGCTTTCAATTTTTCACCATTGAGAATGATGTTTGCTGTGGTTTTATTGTATATGGCCTTTATTAGGTTGAGGTAGGTTCCCTCTATACCCACTTTCTGGAGAGTTTTTATCATTAAATCGGTGTTGAATTTTGTCAAAAGCTTCTTCTGCATCTATTGAGGTGATCATATGGTTTTTCTTCTTCAATTTGTTAATATGGTTTATCACATTGACTGATTTGCATATATTGAAGAATCCTTGCATCCCTGGGATAAATCCCACTTGATCATGGTGTATGATCCTTTTAATGTGTTGTTGGGTTCTGTTTGCTAGTATTTTGTTCAGGATTTTTGCATCTATATTCATGAGTGATATTGGTCTGTAATTTTCTTTTTCTGTAGTATCTTTGCCTGGTTTTGGTATCACGGTGATGGTGGCCTCATAGAATGAGTTTAGGAGTGTTCCTTCCTCTGCAATTTTTTGGAAGAGTTTGAGAAGGATGGGTGTTAGCTCCTCTCTAAATGTTGATAGAATTCACCTGTGAACTCATCTGGTCCTGGACTTTTGTTTGTGGGAAGATTTTTAATCACAGTTTCAATTTCATTACTTGTGATTGGTCTGTTCATATTTTCTATTTCTTCCTGGCTCAGTCTTGGAAAGTTATACTTTTCTAAGAATTTGTCCATTTCTTCCAGGTTGTCCATTTTATTGGCATAGAGTTGCTTGTGGTAATCTCTTAGGATACTTTGTATTTCTGTGGTGTCTGTTGTAATTTCCCCTTTTTCATTTCTAATTTTAATGATTTGACTCCTCTCCCTCTTTTTCTTGATGAGTCTGGCTAATGGTTTATCAATTTTGTTTATCTTCTCAAAGAACCAGCTTTCAGTTTTATTGATCTATTGTTTATTGATTTATTGATCTATTATTGATCTATTGTTTTCTTTGTTTCTATTTCATTGATTTCTGCTCTGATCTTTATGATTTCTTTCCTTCTACTAACTTTGGGTTTTGTTTGCTCTTCTTTCTCTAGTTATTTTAGGTGTAAAATTAGATTGTTTATTTGAGATGTTTGTTGTTTCTCAAGGTAGGATTTATTGCTGTAAACTTCCCTCTTAGAACTGCTTTTGCTGCATCCCATAGGTTTTGGATCGTCGTGTTTTCATTGTCATTTGCCTCTAGGTATTTTTTGATTTCCTCTTTGATTTCTTCAGTGATCTCTCGGTTATTTAGTAACGCATTGTTTAGCCTCCATGTGTTTGTGTTTTTACGTTTCCCCCCCCCCCCGTAATTGATTTCTAATCTCATAGTGTTGTGGTCAGAAAAGATGCTTGTTATGATTTCAATTTTCTTAAATTTACTGTGGCTTGATTTGTGACACCAGATGTGATCAGTCCTGGAGAATGTTCCATGTGCACTTGAGAAGAAAGTGTAATCTGCTGTTTTTGGATGGAATGTCCTATAAATATCAATTAAATCTATCTGGTCTATTGTGTCATTTAAAGCTTGTGTTTCTTTATTAATTTTCTGTTTGGATGATCTGTCCATTGGTGTAAGTGAGGTGTTAAAGTCTGCCACTATTATTGTGTTACTGTAGATTTCCTCTTTTATAGCTGTTTGCAGTTGTCTTATGTATTGATGTGATCCTATGTTGGGTGCACATATATTTATAATTGTTATATCTTCTTCTTGGATTGATCCCTTGATCTTAAGTAGGGTCCTTACTTGTCTCCTGTAACATTATTCATTTTAAAGTCTATTTTATCTGGTATGAGTATTGCAACTCTAGCTTTCTTTTGATTTCCATTTGCATGGAATATCTTTTTCCATTCCCTCATTTTCAGTCTGTAGGTCTGAAGTGGGTCTCTTGTAGACAGCATATATATGGGACTTGTTTTTATATCCATTCATTGAGCCTGTGTCTTTTGGTTGGAGCATTTAATGCATTCATTTTTAAGGTAATTATCGATATGTATGTTCCTATGACCATTTTCTTAATTGTTTTGGGTTTGTTTTTGTAGGTTCTTTTCTTCTCTTGTGTTTCCCACTTAGAGAAGTTCCTTTAGCCTTTGTTGTAGAGCTGGTTTGGTGGTGCTGAATTCTCTTAGCTTTTGCTTGTCTGTAAAGCTTTTGATATCTCCATCGACTCTGAATGAGATCTTTGCCGGGTAGAGTAATCTTTGTTGTAGGTTCTACCCTTTCATCACTTTAAATATGTCATGCCACTCCCTTCTGGCTTGTAGAGTTTCTGCTGAGAAATCAGCTGTTAACCTTATGGGAGTTCCCTTGTATTTATTTGTCATTTTTCCCTTGCTGCTTTCAATAATTTTTCTTTGTCTTTAATTTTTGCCAGTTTGATTACTATGTGTCTCAGTGTGTTTTCCTTGGGTTTATACTGTATGAGACTCTCTGCATTTCCTGGACTTCAGTGGCTATTTCCTTTCCCATGTTAGGGAAGTTTTCGACTATAATCTCTTCAAATACTTTTTTGGGTCCTTTCTCTATCTCTTCTCCTTCTCGGACCCCTATAATGAGAATGTTGTTGCATTTAATGTTGTCCCAGAGGTGTCTTAGGCTGTCTTCATTTCTTTTCATTTTTTTTCTTTATTCTGTTCTGCAGCAGTGAATTCCACCATTCTGTCTTCCAGGTCACTTATCCTTTCTTCTGCCTCAGTTATTCTGCTATTGATTCCTTCTAGTGTATTTTTCATTTCAGTTATTTTATTGTTAATTTCTGCTTGTTTGTTCTTTAATTCTTCTAGGTCTTTGTTAAACATTTCTTGCGTCTTCTCAATCTTTGCCTCCATTCTTTTTCCGAGGTCTTGGATCATCTTCACTATCATTATTCTGAATTCTTTTTCTGGAAGGTTGCCTATGTCTACTTCATTTAGTTGTTTTTCTGGGGTTTCATCTTGTTCCTTCATCCGGTACATAGCCCTCTGCCTTTTCATCTTGTCTACCTTTCTGTGAATGTGGTTTTTGTTCCATAGGCTGCAGGACTGTAGTTTTTCTTGCTTCTGCTCTATATAAGGATATATTTATAAACATATACACATATATAAAGATTCATGTATCTTATTGGTTCTGTTTCTCTGGAGAACCCTGACTGATACACCTGGTCTAATGCCTTCATTTGACAAGTGAGGAAAGACTAAGGGCCACTGGGGGGAAGTGACATGCCCAAGGTCACACTTTGAGTTGGCAGCTGGATCTCAGTAATCCAGACCCACAGTCCTGGGCACTGTTGTTCCCCAAATGAAACGTTTTCTGCGACCTGTAGTAGTGATAAAGCTGAGCCCCAGGAGGCCTGCACTGCCATCTGTCATCCCTTTCAAGTGCACCCTTTCATCCTGTGCAGAAGCGATGAGGTGTGTGTTAAAGTAGATTGGTTTTCATGTCTTAGAACTTCAGCCCCAGAGGGAAGGAGGGTGGTGCAAGGTGAGGGACATTTTCCCTGAGATTTTGCATAATTTTTGTCATTAACTTTGGGGAGCATTGTCAGACTGTTCAGTCCCCTGGGGGACAGTAATGATGTCTGTGGTGCATGAAATGCTGTTCCAGGTAGAAAACTCCAGGCAAAGAGGGCATGCGGCATCGGGAGCTGACCCAGTTTTTCAAAGAGCCGGAGAGGATTTGCTGTGCTTAAAATCCTGCATTTCCATTGTCCCTTGCCAGGGAAATTTCCCCTTGTTGTCGCTTGTGCTGTCCTTGCCCTGGACAGCACATCACTTCCCAGGAAATCCATGGCTTCTCTCGCACCCCACCTAAGGACAAAGAGCCGGGGGCCTGTCCTTTGCTTGATGAGGCAGGAGCACTGGACTGGGAGTCAAGAAGCCTGGTGTTCCACCTCAGCTCTCTCCCAACTTAGCTGTGCAACTTTGCTGGAGTCACTTACCCTCTCTGGGCCTCCCCAACTTTCCCCTTTTCTCTTGGAGCTCTTATAGCCCATGGTTTATACTGTATAGTAGTTGTCACGTGGTTTGATCAGTCATCTCTCTAAGAGATGCAGGGCTGCATGGTGGTAGAGAGCACCCACTCTGGTCAGAGAGATTCAGTTTGAGTCCCACATGGCACTTATCAGCCGTGTGATCTCTGACTTGTCACTAAGCCTCAATCTCCTTATCTATAAAGTGGGGATATCACAAGTATTACCCCAGAAGGCATTTGGGAGAATTAAGTAAGCTAATGCTCTGGTGGCTCCTGAGTTTTCCTCGTCATGATCAGTATCCGGTGTCTCTCTCTCTCTCCTAGTAAATTGTGGGCCCTATAGCAGGGGCTTGCTAATCATATTTTACATTTGATGTCTAGCCTGGCACATAAAGGATCTTCAAAAAGTGCTGAATGATTAAATAAATGAAAATACCCACTCATGGATTATTAAATGCGTGAGAATATGCATTAATGAACAAATGAAAGCTGAATAGGAATATTCTTAGGAATAATTTTGACCTCCAATGTTCAAACATGTATTTAGCAGTGCCACTCTTTACTGAAACAAGATGGACTGCAGGAGTCCAACACATAGAAGAAGAAAGCAAGGCTCCAACTAAAGTGGAGGTGGGGTTGCCTAGACCCTCCCAGCTCAGCCCATCTTTCGACCTCTCATTTTCTTGTATTCAGCAAGCATAGCATCTCTCGATTTCCCTGAGGGTCCCACAAAGAGGAAGCTTATAAAACAGTTTTAACCCGACCTTTCCCATCGCCCACCCAGTGACCATCCATTCATCCTTAACAGTAGAACCCCACTTCACAAAAGTATTCTCCGTGCTGTTATATATGGTGGCAAAAATTTGCAAACTAAAAAGATACAGCAGTAGGGGTATTTATACAACAAAGTAAATTAGGAAATCCCACCCGGTGGGACTAAACTCTGGATGATAACAAAAATAACTCTGAAAGTAATCTGCAAAGCAGGAAAAGATTGAGCAAGAAAGGATTGGAGCTTTGCCAGAAGACTCTCCATCTGAGGAAGATATGCAGAGAAACATGGGGGAATTAAGACAAAGTGTGGCTGGACTAGAGGGCTTCTGACCAAATGTTTCCCCTTCTTCCTCATTTCCTTTACTGCTAGCATAAAGCTGCTTGCGCAATATATAGAAATCAGGAATTTTTAAAGAGACAATTTTTTAAGCGTTAACTGGGAAGTGCTTTTTTTTTTACTTCCATATTAAATCTGTTTCATAAGAGTCTAGCATACTTCACGTTGGAGAAGGTATTAAACTGCATTGTGTGTGTGTGTTGTGTGTGTATGGTGTGTGTATATGTTCATATGTGTGTATGCGTGTGTGCATGAGGATATGTGCCTGTGTGTGTGAATTCACGTGCATGTGTGTTTGTATGTGCACGCATGTGTGCATATGTGTGTATATGTGAGTGTGTACCTGACCAGCACCTCTGAGAGGCAAGCCCAGGTGATCTCCCTCCCTGCCTCAGCAAAGTGGTCACAGGCCTCTCTCTGCCTCCCTTGCCAGTCTCATCCCATTAGCCAAGGTGATGCTTCACCAGGCTGGTGCTCCCAGCTCAGAGTGTTATTAAATACACAGATGGTCCCTTGCCTATTCTTAGTTCTGACAGATTCCGGAGGAGGAAAATGAGTTCTGTCTCTGCTCAGGAACAGCAAGTTCATTCCAAGTAGCGTCACCACAGGGAGAAGCAAATGCTATAAAGCCTTACAAAATAACCAGCAGTCCTGGACAGAGCACTTTTGGGGTTTCTTGGTTTGTCTTTCTACGAAAAATTTTAAAAAGGAAGTCTGTGCTCATCATGGTGTAGCACAAAGATTATGACCCTTGGAATAATGGAGACCTTGGTTTCAATTTCACCACTGCCACTTCTAGCTGCTGAACTTTGAACAAAATATTTATTCTACTTGAATCTTTCATTCATAACTTTTCTCACTATAATGGTGTTATGGAATGAATGTTTGTGTACCCTTCCCCCCACCCCCACCCCCAACTCACATGATGAAACCTCAACCCTAAATATAGTGATATTTGGAGGTAGGGCCTTTGGGAGATAATTTGATTTAGATGAGGTCATGAGAGTGGGGCCCCCATGAAGGGATTAGTGCCTTTATAAGAAGAGGAAGAAACACCAGAGCTTCTTCCTGTCATGTGAGGACACAAAAAGAAGATGACTGTCTGCAAGCCAGGAAAAGAATTCTCACCAGGAACTGAATCAGCTGGCTCCTTGATCTCAGACTGTGCAGGCTCCAGAACTGTGAGAAATAAACATCTGGTGTTTAAACCATTCAGTCTGTAGTATTTCATTATAGCAGCTTGAGCTGACTGAGACAATTGGGGATGAATGTATTTAATTCTAAGTTTGATGGGAGGATGAAATGAGGTAGTGTACAAGAGCATTGATGTCTGCCTGTAGGCACATAGTAGGTGCTCAATAAATATTAGTCCCAAATTCCTTCATATCTTTTTTTAAAATTGTTTATTAATTTTAAAATTTTTGGCTGTGTTGGGTCTTCATTGCTGTGCATGGGCTTTCTCTTGTTGCGGCGAGCGGGGGCTACTCTTCATTGCACGGCACAGGCTTCTCATTTCAGTGGCTTCTCTTGTCGCAGAGCACGGGCTCTAGGTGCACGGACTTAGCTGCTCCGTGGCATGTGGGATCTTCCCGGACCAGAGCTCGAACCCCTGTCTCCTGCATTGGCAGGCAGATTCTTAACCACTGCACCGCCAGGGAAGTCCTCCTTCACATCTTGATGAATTGCCGAATGCTCCTCCCTTCTGCTAATTTCTTTGTGCCATCTTCCCTCCTAATATTTAATACAAATAATAATAAAGAGGTAGAATCAGGAAATATGTGACCTGACCAGGCCCTTCTCTCCCTTCTCCATTCTAGTTGCCTCACCTGTGGAGTCCAGAGACAGCTGAATTCCAATAGGGCCCCGGGCTTTGTGGCAATTACAAGTGTTATGCCTTGTGGGATCGAGCAAGGACGTAGAGACCACCTTATGGGAATTCCAGGGTGAGAACTGGACATTTTAAGATGCCCAGTGGGAAGAGCTTGGCCCTTTGAGACCTGAGGACTCTGGGGTGATGAAGGAAAGGCCAACATTCACCTACTTGTATGGGCTTGGTCCCCTTGGCAATCAAGTGCCGAAGAATTAATAGAACAATGGACTAACACCCCCTGCCCTTGATGCTGGGACAGCATATGACGGCTTGAGGTCAGGGAGGCTCCTCTATCCAGGAGCCTTACTTAGCAGGGGGCTGCTCATTGGTCTACTGCCAGCTCTACCTTCTCACCTGCAAAACTTCTGCTGCTTAGGACACATTAATAATCAAACTAAACAGAAGTTCTAAAGAGTGACAAAAATTAACCTATCTAGGGGACCCAGAGCCAGAGAGAGGGAGATAAGTCATGATACATGGAGCAGATGCCTAGTGAAATGGAGGGTTGGCGGAGACAGATGACAACTTGAATTTTAAAACAAAAAGTAACATAATGAGATGTAGGTGATAATGTGACTAAGACTCCCTGGGACTGAAAAATGTGATCTTGAGGTTGAAAAACAAATAGGAGATGTTGATCAAGACTGAAACCCAGGTTAGAGGCTCAGAGGAGCAAGTGTTCAAAATATTTGTATTCTCAGAACAAAATTATAAAGACTTGGAAATCATGAGAGAAAAGAGAAAAGACTAGGAGGAGAGATGCAGAGAACTTAACACATGAACAGTAAGGACTTCAGAAAATGACAAAGGGGTAGATGAACAAATAACAGAAGACAACTTTTACGAGTCAAAAAAACTCTCCTGAGTCTGTGGATTGAAAGCGTTTGCCAAGTTCCAGTTTGGATTAATAAGAAAAGACACAGTCTTAAGCATATCCTGCTAAAGTCCTCCAACTCTAAAGATAAAGAGAACACTTACAAGCTTTGTGGCAGAAATACAAATTACCTACAAGGGAAAAAGAATCCAGCTGACATTGGACTTCTCCTCTGCATCAACTAGAAGATTGAATACAGTGGAGTACCATCTACAGACAGTTAAGCGCAAAGGATGAAGACACAAATCCTAGGTTCCATCAAAGACATCCTTCACCAGAAGTGTATACCCACATGATCCATCTGAAAAATGATGCTCATTAAATAATAAACGAACTCAAAAAGAGACCTCAGGGTGGAGGAGATGAAGAGAAAGGAAGCAATGGTGAGCAGTGGTGTGTAATAAACTATATTATATATACAATTGTGTGTAGTTAAATATAAATAAATAAGTTTAAACTATCTGAGGTATGTAATATGTTTGTTGAATAAAGACTCCTGAAATAGAAAGGACAGGCTATGCCTGTATGTGTGTATGTTATGTATGTTACTCAACTGAAAGTATGTAAAACCAACTCAGCAAAACCTAAGAGTTGGGAGTGGTGGGGTGAGGGGGAAGAGTGAAAGCACCCTCACAGTCTTCTGTGAAGTGGAAGGAAAAATAGAAGAGGAAATTGAAAACATTTCCAGCACCCATCTCACTGTGTGAGGAGGAAGTATGGGTGACACAGAGCATCCTGGTGGGGACACTGTGCATCTTTGGTGTGAAGGAGACTAGTTAACATTTTAGTTCCAAATATTTATAGCAAATATATACGTGGTGAAGAGAGCAGGCAAAGGATAAGTAGACACTGATGAAAGGGAAAAGAATAAGAGAGCTTCCAAATTAACAATGGGAGAAATGAATAATAGCTTTTTATTCGTGTGACTTAAAATAAGAAAACGGAAAAAGGAAACAGGGTGAAACAAATAATAAGCATAAAATAAACTGTAAGGAATAGAATAAAGTCTATCAGCTATTACACTAAGTTTGAATGGTTGGATTTTCACACTCAAAGACGAAGGCTTTCATATTGGGTTAAAAAAATAAAGTCTAACTAGTAATAAATATTTAAAATAAAGTAGATGGCAAAGATGAAATGGTTACAAGATAAAAATACAAGAATCAGTAGGCTTTGTCTCTTCCAATAATCAGCATCTAGAGATGGAAATAAGAAGAAATATTTCATTTGCAATAGTGATTAAAAAAACTTCTAGAATATTTTGAAATAAATATAATAAGAAAGGACAGATCTTTATGAAGAACATTAGAAAATCTCATTGAGGGATATATAATAAAATCAAGATCTGATCAAATGAAAGAATATTGTGGGTTAGAAAAGGATGTTTTATCATAAAAGTGTCAGTTTGTCTAAAATAAATATGTAAATGAAATAAAATTTCAATTAGAATGTCAAAGTCTTTTTCCCTCCCTGGGGTATGTTATTGAATAATATAACATATAAATTTTTGTGGAAAAATAAATGCCTAATCGTTGTCCCCACACATACAGTACGTGGGTATAGGCATGAAAAGAAGACCCACCAGATACATCAAAGGTATAGGTGAAGAATGAATGACTCACCTTACCTGATGTCAGAATATCTACAAAGCCACTGTAACCAAATCAATCTGATACTGGGTTAGGATTACATCAATAGATCAGAGGAACAGAATCTTGCATGAGAATGCAAAAAATAGGTCCCACTTAGTATGAGACCTTAATATATAATCAAACCAGTGTCTCAGTATGGTGGAAAGAATGATTTTTTGAACAAATGATGTTGACACAACTGGTTTTCCATTTAGAAGGAAACAAAATTGAATTGCTATTTTTGATCCTACAAAACATTTTAGAGCATACAAACATTTTAACTTATCTTTTGAAACACAGTTACAGACTCTGTCTCAGAAGATAAGTTAAAAATTTGCAAGATGAACTCTAAGTATCATCTAGGGGTGGGAGAAACTTTCCGAACAAAGACCAGAAATCTGGATGGTATAAAAGAAAAGGTAGACGTATTTGGGTACATAAAATTTTTAAACATATATGGTAAGAAAGGTCTCGTGAACAAAGTAAACATACAAATGGTAGATTTGAAAAAAATGTATAGCGCAGGTGACAGTCAATATATATACAATATATACACAGTGCTTTAAAATTTGATAAGAACAAACAACACAGTTGAAAATCAGGGCCACCTATATGAAGAAATGATGTCTACAACAGCAACTCCAAATGGCCAAAAATTGTATGGAAATTCACCGGCAGTCAAGAACATGCAGATTAAAGTTAGAATGATAGAACACTTTATCCCCCAAAGCCTGGTAGGGTGATAATTGTTGCCCGAGGGTATTCAGGAAGAAAGGCTCTCTCATACATTGTGGGTGGAAGTGTGAGTTGTTACAACCTTTCAGGAAAGCAATCTGCCAACATCTGTTTAAATTAAAAATTCAGGGGCTTCCCTGGTGGCACAGTGGTTGAGAGTCCGCCTGCCGATGCAGGGGACACAGGTTCGTGCCCCGGTCCGGGAAGATCCCACATGCCACGGAGCGGCTGGGCCCGTGATCCATGGCCGCTGAGCCTGCGCGTCCGGAGCCTGTGCTCCGCAATGGGAGAGGCCACAACAGTGAGAGGCCCGCGTACCACAAAAAAAAAAAAAAAAAAAAAAATTCATATGAACCTTAACCTTGCAACCCCATTCCGGGGGAATCTATTTCATAATGATGAAGCCACTAGCATGGCAGCTCAGATGTCATGCCAGCTCATGCCAGCTCATGAGCATGGCAGCTCAGATGTCTGAGGCAGCTTGATTCACGAGGGGGGATGGGCAAAACCAACCGGAATTAAGCAGACGCCTTCTCTTCTCTCTGTAATTAATCAGCTTCAAGGTCCTAATGCTCATAAAATCTGGTAACGCTCTCCATTTGCATCAGCCTTGGTCCATGCTCCCTTTCTGGGGCATTTGCCCTTTAACAGGGTACCAGAGACCAGTGGAAATGGAGCTGTCTTTGGGGCCAGAGGGTGGCCAGTGATCCTCCCGGGAGAAGCTGCAGGGAGGTGGGTGTTAGCCTGTGGGGTCTCTGAGTCAGCAGGGCCTTGCATGCCAGGCTGAGTGTGGGACTCTGCTGCAGGCAGCAGGATCCTTACGGCCCTGTGATGAACTGTGTTCACAGAAGGAGGGACTGGGCTCAGTGAGACCGTCTACCCTGGCGTTCTGTTCTCTGCTTTCTGAGGTCGTCTTAACTAGTCAACATGAATGGACTTCAGAAGGTCACATTCACAGCTTCCAAGTAGACATAGCTTTTGAGGGAGGGGACTACCATTCAACCCACCGCACCCCCATCCCCTCTTGGGGCCTCAACTTCCACCAACTGTGCCATGGGGGCTGGACCAGGTCCTGATGCTGACAGATGCTGCGGAGCTGGGGTCAGGGCCTGGCTTTGCCTCCTGCGGGAAGAGAGCAGAGTGCATCCTGCAAACAATGTTTCTCATAGTGTTAGGGGTCCCTTGGGTGTGAGAAGCACAGAGCTCCCCAAAGTTTCTTTTTCAACCCATCTCATTTTCCCCTTAGGCTTTTATTCCCACCAGACCTAACAGAGAAAATCAAGTGTGAAAAATGAGCTGCTTCCATCCTTTCCTAAGTACCAAGAAGATTTTTAAGTGTTTGGTAAATATTCCAAACATGGGTAAAAGTCCAGAACAAACGTGATGCAGCATCCATGCACAGCAAAGAGATTTGGAGATGCCTCTTTCAGAGAAGGATGGAGGGATGGCAGGCCTTGCATGGCTCCTTATCTTCCAGCTCAGAGGGGACTATCTGGCATCCACAGCAGTTCTCTGCACCTGCCCAGGGTGATCCTCAGAAGCCCTAGGCAGGTGAGTTTTCAGGGTGATTCCTAGTTTTTAAATTTTTATTTCATCCCATTTCAGGTTTTCTTCCTCCTTTATCCTCTATTCCCAATCCACGTTTTTCACTCTACTTTCTGGTTTAGAAATCGAGCCAACTCCTACGTAAATGTGTACAATGCATGTTCATTTCCATCCTCCAGCGATGGAAGCCTGGGCTACTTTCAGTCCTTTGCCACAGTGCAATGAACATCTTTGAATTTGCCTCCTTGAGTCTCTGTGGACAGTTCCTCTGGATTTGAACATGAAGGTGGACTTGCTGGGTCACTGAATAGAAACTCACGAGGATGAACATCTCCAGGCTTCGGCTCCACAGAAGGACTATTACACATGCCACTCACATCAGCACCTCATGAGGGCGTCACTTTGCTCACATCCAGGTCTGCACTTATATCACCCAACGTTCTTGTTTTGCCAGTCTGAGGAGTGGAAGTGGTACTTCATTTAGATTTGCACTTCTCTGAGTACTGGACACTAGTTGTCTGGTCCAGAGCTGGTTACTTAAGCTCTTGTGCCTCAGTTTCCTCATCTTAGGAGGTGGTGAATATCCACTGAGTTAACTCATGTAAAGTGCTTATACTATGCTTGGCATATAGTAAACGCTCGATAAGCACCGTCAGTGATGTTTTTCAGCTTGATTATGTCTAGTGACAGGGAGCTCATTACCGAGGCACAATTTACCCAAGGTCAGAGAGCAGTGGGTGGCAGAGCCAGGTTCAAATCCGAGGGTCCAGCCTTTGAAGAAAACTGCCCCGCCTTTAGTACTGGTTGAAGAGACAGACGTTGGTGGCTTGGTTCATAACACATAACTCCCCTCACTACACGTCTGCCACAGATGAGCACAATCCCCCAGGAATTTCAGCCCAGGATCAATTGATGATGGGACTGGATCGGAAGGGCAGTGTGGACTGGGGGCCTGGTGGTAATGGAGATGCTCAAGAGACAGAAAGAGAGAGACAGAGAGACAGATTGACAAAGAGAGAGACAGGCAGAGAGAGAAGAGAGGAGACAGAGAGAGGGACAGATAGATAGAGATAGAGACAGAGAGACAGATTGATAGAGAGATACAGGGAGAAGAGAGGACAGAGAGAGGCAGAGAGAGACACAAAGACAGACAGACACAGAGATATAGACAGAGGGGCAGATAAGGAGAAACAGACAGGTAGAGAAAGACAGAAGACAAAGAGAGAGAGAAAAAGGGACATAGTAAGAACAGAAAAAAATGTAAAGAAGGTTCCTAGCTGCTCCCTTGAGGCTTGGTTCCCAAGAGTCCTCCTCTATCCCTACACTAAAATTCCCCTCTCTTTACTTCTGCTGACTTGAGTGAGTTTCAGTCCTTGCAAACAAATGCACCTTGATTGAAACCAATGGGTGGCAGGGACTCAGGATCCCTATTTTTCATTCTATCCTCTGGCAGTCACCAAAAAAAAAAAAAAAGGTACTGGCAGGTTAACATCTTGAGTAGCTGTTCTATCAGTACTGGATTTTTCCAGCGACAAACCAGGGGCAGTCCACATGCCCAACGGCAGAGGCTGCCAAGTCAAGCTATTACAAGACATTAAAAATGATAAATACGATTATCATATTTATATGACCAATCACAGTGATTTCATTCACCTCCCTGTGAATGAAAGAGGTAAGTGAAAAAACTTAAGAAGCAGGAAGAGATATTGATTACAAAGACATAAAGGCATTAAAACAATGTTGACAGTTGATAATAATCAACAGAGGCTCTGGAGAAATAAGCCTGGTTGTTTTGTTAAGATAACGGAGTTTTTGTTTTTGTTTTGTTTTTTTTTTTGGTAATTCTGATGCACAAAAAATACAAAATAATATTCTTTGGGCAAGTTCTAAAATATACCTTTAAAAAATTTCCTGATAAAGAACCTCGAGTATGGAGTACACAGTGTGTCCCAATAATGCCCTCCATGTGCTCTGGGCCTCCAGGTGGGACCAAAGGTAGAAATATGCCAGGCACTTGGAACCAGGGAGACCCATGGTGAGTACTAGCTCCACTGTTGAATCTGTGTGAGGGGGTTGTTATTATTGCCCTTCATCCATCCCAGCCTGGTGGTTGATGGACTCACTGCACTCAGCTGATTTATCTCCTCTTTCTCATTCATTCCTTTCCTTAAGCAGCAACAGAACCTGGCCACCCGATGCTGACACTTTTGTTTTTGAGCAGTTACCATGCTTCCTGCGGGCTGCTGGGCGCTAGGATACAAAGCTGACTACACTGGATCACTCAGGGGTGTCAGCTATGAGCGATGGACAACCCAGCCCAGACTGGTTCACATAGTAAGGAAATGCATTGCCGGCAGAATGAGAAACCCATGTTTGGAAGATCAAGAGTTTTCACGGTGTCGTGGAGGATGTGGTTTCTCCCATCTCTGTCTTCTGGCATCCATGAAGCTGCGTACACACTGAGGCTGGTTTTCCTCATGGTCAGGGAGCCATTGGGCCAATGCTTTTGCCTCATTCATGGCCAATCTGAGTTGAGGAGAGAGGGAGAGGTAGGGATGGAGACAGAGATGAAGAAGGAGGGGGAGAGGGAGGGGGAAGGGGAGAGAGAGAGAGAGATTCCCTGCCAACTCTACAGGTAAAGATCCTGTCTTCCTCCTTATTGGATAAGCTCTTGTGCTTGCCTCTGAACCAACAACCTTCTCCAGGGCCATGCCATGGCCATGCACTGATGAGGTTAGCCCTGGGTTTACGACCAATCGTCACTAATGAGGATGCAGTTACCACAACAGCTTGGACTAATAGATGCCCATCCCTGGACATGGAATCACTTTCTCAAATTTCATTCTGTTGTAAAATCGGGGGGATAGGGGATGGTGGAGCTATTCGGCAATCAGCCAGTACACAGACCCTCTGTCCTCAGGGTTCGCAACTTAATGGAGGCAGTAAGTAAATTCAGCTAATATAGGAACTTATGGTGGGGGGACACATGAGGCTCACCTCTGGGGTGAGGAGTGATGTGTGACTCAGACTGGGGTCCTGAAAGATGCCTGAGAGTCCCCAGCCGACAAGGGAGTTGAAGGGGGCCAGGGAAGAGTAGAAAGACATTCCTAGGAGGGAAGAGCAGGGGCAAAGGTACAGAGGTTTGAATGGCCATGCTGTATATGCCTGAGAAGTTCATTGAGTACAGAGCAAGGGTACGGCTGAAGATGGGTAGAAGGCAAGTCTAAAGCGGCAGGATGACTCAGACCTTGGTGCCTTGCTATCCGGGTTAAGCAGTCTGGGCTTGACTTGGTGGGCCAAGCAGAGCCATGTGGACTCCAATAGTAACCAAATACAATCAGAACAGTGTTTTCACAAAACCACACTTCCTGCTGGGAGCCTGAAGACCCTTATTTGACCATCCAGGTGGGAGTCTCCTAAAGGTGGAAGAAGGCTCATCTCTCCTGGTTTTGTCATCCTTCGGCTGGTCAACTCTGGCACGTGTCAACCAAATAGCTTATCTGCAGGAGAGGCCCAGGCTCAAGGGCTGTGACTCACATGCGTGCTTCTGCAAACCTGATGTAAATCTTTCTGCTGTGAGGCTTTACTTAGTAGCATGTCCCTCCACTGCAGGCACGTGACAACCAGTGACTAATGTGTGGGCGCGATGGTGTTGCCCAGAGCGTACACTGGAGGGAAGATGAATAGAGTCAATACTTGTCTTGCGTATGGGTTTGGGGGGAGTTGATTTTAAACCAACAGTGAGTCATGATGTTTACTTTCTGCTCTTGATCAGACTAAATAAAGAACAGTCTTGATTCTGACCTGTGAGTGCTACCCGCTCAAAGGGGTCCTCTTTTGCTTTGTGGGCCGTTGACTAATTGTAGTGACTCGGCGATGCACGGCGTTCTGCTTACTTTCTGTTTAGGATCTTTGTCTCTCTACGTCTCTGTCCTTCCAGCTGTCCCTCTGCCTCTCTCTCTGCAGCATTTCATGTGGATACCCTACAGATATCTGTGTCAGGCATTATTAAAGATTCAGAGGATATGAATTTATAGTCTTTTTGCTGAGAATTTACATAGTTGGGAAGAAGCTACAATAACACACAGAAGGTTTGTCGTGTGAAATAGTAATGCCAGCTCTAAGCACAGACACCTTCTCAACCACGGCTGGGCCACAGCCCCAGGGAGCCTTTCCTTGGCCTGGCCTATGTGACGCTCCTGGGAGGATTTGGATCGACAGAGAAGTTAAAACTGTGTCCATTGAGCACCTCCCCTGTGACTGGCCTGTGCTGGACTGTGGAGATACAGATGAGTTAGGGGCAGCCCCTGCCTCCAGGGAACCCAGAATCCAGGCAGAGGAACAGCTGAACACTGCTTGCCCTCAGCAATTGGATTTAGCTTGATGCTGGAAAATCCCCTCTGCTTCTTGGGCCACAGAGTCCTCGTGTGTAAGGGACTAGACTTCATGACCTTTCAGGTCATTACAGATCCAGTCTTTTGTGGTCCAGAACCAGAGCTGTCGCTCTCCGTGGTGCTGATTCATAAGGAAGACAAATCAGAATGGGGGTTTCTGGGAATTTGAGAATCCCAGCATGTGTCTCTGAGGCTCTCTCTTACTCCCCATACCAATCAACCGACCTATCCCCAGCTCAGCAGTTGCTTGGAGGGGCGAGCTGTGGGAGCTGAATGGCGAGTGCCAGGCTGTGGCTCCCTTTGCCTATTAGAAGACGACAGCAGCACCAGGACTTTGTTTTCCTCTTCTTGCAAGTAACCTGGGGTCCAGCATCCGAGAGACCTGAGGGATGGGTCAGGGCACTTGGCTCAGGGAGATCCATGATGACACAGTCAGACTCTCTGTGTCCCAGACTTCTTTCCTACACTCAGGGACAATGTGGCAATACCACGTTCAGAACCCAGATTTCCTGATGGAACTGAGCTAACACATTGCCTCGCCCACTGTCACATGTCTGCCTCTTAACCACACATGGATATCCTACCGCGAAATGACCCAGCTCAAAAATTCCATGTGGGCCGCTTTTTCTCGTGTTAGTGTACAAATCAGGGTAGTATAAGAGATGGGAGCCTTGGGTTGGCAGGTCACATATGTGATGGCTTCTGGAATTTCTCAGCTTGCCTTCAACTCCCACAGAATTTGTACTTTAGGAATTTCTGTTTTGCTTCCATATTATGCAAGTATTACCTGAGGGAGTATGGAGATGTTACATGTAATTATGGTGAATCAGTTAGCAAACAATTAGGGATAGAGAACCTACAAGTCACTGCTTCCAAAACCCCTTCTTAAATCACTTTGCACATCCCCAGAGCCTGGAGCAAATATTAAGATAAATAATCACTTCCAGCCGGTCAGTCATAAGGACAATGTTCTCAGTTAATTTTGCAGAGTGGATGCTCGGCCCAGGAGGAAACTGGAGTTTTGTTCAAGGTCACACTCTAAATTCTGGATCCCCTCTTTGTGAAGAGAGATTCAAATCAGTTCCGATGCTTCCTCCAGGATTATGTGTTCTGGGCTTGGCTGTCAGCAACAATGAATTCCACACAATCTATAGCTACTTCATCAGAGCGTCTTCTGTGTGATCTTGCATGAACTTCCATGCTTGGAGGAGGAGGGAGAGACTTTCCAGTAATTTTTCGGAGGTCAGACTGTGGTACTTCGGTTATACAAGGGCCCCTTGGAAAATCAGACGAGTCTGGGAAATCCACTAATATTTGGAGGCAGAGGGAGATGGTGCCATGTGGTAGAAGTGCCCTCTCAGGGTCTGAGGCTGGCCTCAGAAAGCAGATGACTTCTTGGTGGGAGAGTTTCGGAGAGCCGAGAGCTCAAGGGGAGATCCCCAGGCTGGTGCGATGTGCTGGGTACTCACCAGTACTCACGTGAGGTCTGGCACATGGTGGAAGCTATTAAACATTAGTTTGGGTGGTTGGGTGAATAAATGAATCAAAATTTATGCCTCATTCCTTGCCACAGAGCAGGTGTAAGAATCAAACTCTTACTCCTGCTTCAGTTTACATTGAAAGCGCTCCTTGAGGAGCTTTCAATGACTCCCTCTGCGGCACTCGGGGCCCTCCGTGAACTTCCATAGCCCCCTTCCCCTCCATCCCAGCTCAGACCACACTGCAGAAAGACTGCCTGTTTACCTGTCTGTCTCCCTGGGGCTGTGAGCTCCTGGGGACAGGGGCTCTCTTATTCACCTCTGCATCCCTGCCGTCCACCTAAGACTCAGCATGGAAGAGGTGTCCAGTAAGTTTGCTGAGCAAATAAAGGAAACTGGAAATCAGAAACAAGCAAATACAAAAAGGCAGCAGTGTATAGAGCAGTGGTAGATGTATGTGTGTGCGAGCAGGAGACAGCTCCAGTGGAGCCGGAAAGACCCTGGAAACATAGGCCAAATGGGGTCTGTGAGTAGGGGTGGGGGAGCAGGGTAGAGGAGCTGATGCAGAGGAAGCAGTTAATCTTGGTATGCTCAGTGGTGCTGTGTTGCGGGCAGAGCTGAAGGAAGCTGTGGATGTGCAGACACCCCTGCCTGTTTGGGGTAGGACGGCTCATAGGACTCTCTGTACTGAACGCAGGGAATCAAGTTGTGGATTTCTTCCTTGACCATCCAAGTCATCATGGCCCCAGGCCATGGTTACTGGATTGGCCAGCAGAAGCCAACAGCCTCAGCTCTGAGAGAATGAACACACAGTGTCACACGATCTTCAGTGCTTATCTCCTTGAACTCCTGGACCCTGGACCTTGCTGGCTGTGAGCCCTAGTCTGGCCATTTTGATCCTAGCTGGCCTGTCTTGGTCCACCCTCCATGGCATCTGCATCCCCCTGACCTTCCCGGTACCACTTATTTGCCCCAGACTCAGCGTCCAGCTGTGTCATCTGAGAGGCAGTATGGCCTCTGAGGGGAGTGAGCCCTAACTTGGTTTTGAATTCTAGCCTTGCCACTTCCTGTTGTGTGGTCTTGGGCCTCAGTTTCCTCATTTTTAATTTCACCTTTAATAGAAAAAATTATATTAAGTAATACATTTTAAAGCCCAGTAAAGGCTTGAAGTTAAAGAAGACAGATTGAACACATGTGTCTAGCTTTGCTGTCTTCTGAAATCCCATCAAAATTACAGTAAAGGGATTTTTAAGAAGGCTTCGACCATCAAGGCTAAAGGGAGAAGAGGAGGCAGCAGCAAACTGGGGATCTGGAGTTGGAAGCTGGGAAACAAAGGGACAAAATGTAAGTGATTTAGCAAATCAGAGGCACTAAATCCTCTGGATTTAGTGGACCTGAGAAACAATGGATGAACATTGCAGAAGTGGTGTATGGTACTTTTGGAAGGTGGGGGGTGGGGGGGTTGGGGGCTAGAAACAGGAGGAATGGTTGAAAGTTCAAGAAGCAATTCAACTTCCAGCTTCTTTCTGCCACTTTATGTCACTGGACTTTCTGCTTTCCTGCTCCAGCAGATGAGAGCCTTATTCTCTGGAGACGGTAAAAAGAGGGGCTCTGGGCTTGGGATGTCGAGGGCACCATGCTGGAAAACAGGGGGATTTGCTGGAGAACATTACTTGCTGGAGGTCAGCCAAGTACCAAGGGCAGGAGGTAGGAGAGTCAGTCTTGGGTCCAGGCAACAAGGGCGTACCTTCTGGGTACAGAGCGTCACAAAAATTATAAAATTGATTATAAGCATGCTTCACACACGTTAGGATGGCTAGTATTGAAAAAAACCAGAAAATAACATTGGGGAGGACGTAGAGAAATTGGAACCCTTGTGCATTGTTGGTGGGATTGTGGTTCAGCTGCTGTGGAAAATGGTATGGTGATTCCTCAAACAATGAAACAGGGTTACCTTATGATCCAGCAATTTCACTTCTTGGTGTATCTCCAAAAGAAGTAGAAGCAGGGACTCAAAGAGATATCTGTACAACCACATTGACAGCAGCATTATTCACAACAGGCAGAGAATGGAAGCAGCCCAAGTGTCCGTGGATGGATGAACGGATAAACAAAATGCCGTGCATCTATAGAATGGAATATTATTCAGCCTTTAAAAGGAAGGGAATTCTGACAAGTGCAACAACACGGATGAACCTGGAAGACATGCTAAGGGAAACAAGCCAGTCACAAAAGGACAAACACTGTAAGATTCTGCTTATATGAGGTACTGGGAGTAGTCAACTTCATAGAGACAAAGTAGAATGATGACTGTCAGGAGAGGATGGGTAATTGTTTTAATGGGTACAAGGTTACTGTCTGGGAAGGTACAATTTTTGGAAATGGGTGGTGGTGCACGGCAACGTGATAGATGTAAGCTTCAAAACAGCACATTTTTATTGCTCATCTTTTAATATTTTTTTCTACATAGAAGTTAATTAAAAGAACCCTCAGCACAAGTGGATTCAGCAACGTGCATTGTTTGAGAGCAAGTTGCTAACATTTCAGATCTGTCCCAGATTCTTAGGGTGTGAAGTGGGTCTCCTGTCTGAATAGCCCATCGTTTATAAAGGCAACTCAAAATCAACAATAAAAACACAATTGTAAACAAAACAAAACAGAACTTAAGTTATTTTATCCTTGTCCTTCTATGTGACCACATGGAATTTTACTAATGCTGAAAATTTAAATCAATAAACTGGAGTGTGAATCGAATGCTGTACATTTGATTGGTAAGTGCAGATTTCAGTTATTACTTGAAATGTTTTACTGAGCTTGCATAATATCTTTGAAATTTATTCTTCTGATTTAACCATTAACAGTTTGCTTTAAAACTAAAGAAGAAATTAAAAATGATTAATACTTATCCTTACATGATCATTACTGAATATAACTTTTTCATATAAAAAAGGAAGTTGTATATATGACCTTTTCTGAAAGGAGGCTGAGTATGTTTCCACTAAAAGTTGAAAAACTCGATCATCTTCCTCCATTGCAAGCTCCAGCTTCCTCAATAACGCTATCTTTCCTTTGACCCAATACTTGTCTCTCAATATTGGATTCTTGAGTGACGAACAGCAGAACCAGAGTTCTGTAACATGAAGGGATTCATCAAGGTCCAGGACAACGGAAGAAAGTAGATCCACCCACATTAAGGCACATAGCCATGGAATTTCAGAATGCTGTGGGCAAAGTGGAATCCCACATGCTTCCAGAGGGGAAAACAATTTTCACAGGAAGCACTGAGAATCAGGATGGCTTGCAACTTCTGAACACCAACACTGTATGTGAGATGACAGTGGAGCACAGCCTTCCAAATCCTGAAGGAAGATGATTTTCACCTACAAGTCCAGCCAGACTATCACTAAAGTTCACAGACAGTTTTAGAATTTACACCCCTTGCACTTCTCCTTGGGAAGCTATTGGAGGACGTGCCACATCGAAATGAGGGGGTGAGTCACGGGAGAGCGAGGCACGTAAACCGGGAGATGGGGTACAACAGAAGACAGGTGTGAGGGGCATCCCCCGGAAGGTGGTAGAGGAAGATCCCTAGAGGTCAGCTGCGTGGCAGATGGAGGGTAGTCAGTCCAGATCGGGGCAAGTCTGAAGGTTCCAGGAGAGGTTTCTTCATGACAAAATTGAGAGATCACCTGGTGTGTTTGGACACACTGGAAGGACACTTACATACCAGGAGAGTCCAGGTTTAAATTAGAGATAAGCACATTAAAAAAACTAAGCAGAGAGTATGGGGGAGAAAAAAATGAATGACAGTTCAGGTTGGATGAGAAGGACACCAAGATGGAATTAGTTGTTCAAAAGATTGATGGGAATACCTGTGAACTGCAGAGGACAGGAAGGGGGTAGAAGAAGGCGGGAGAGCCCTCAGAATGCATGCGGTGTGGATCTGTGTGAAGAAGAGGGAGAAGGGAGGAAAGTCAGGTAGGAAGAATCTGGACTGTGGTGCAGTTTCCAGAAAGAAGTGGTCAGAACGATGGGGAGTTCTCCAGCCAAAGATGCCCATTGGAGGAATTTTGCATCTCGTGGGAATGGGCCTGTGCTCAGTCATTGAGCTGCAGGACTGAGGCCTTGGAGTGACCGTGGAGACGGAGTCAGAGGGGGAGCAGCTGAGGTCATTAGCCAGTTATGCCCCCTGAGGCAAGAGAGCTGAGTGGTGTGTTTTCACGGCCACCACACCAAGGCAAACGCATACACACTGCATGGCTCAGCTTGGTTTTGCATTCACATTGATCTAATAATGCAAAACTGGCTGCTGATCTAAATAAAATGGCAAAATCACCAAGTTGGGAGAACGAAGGCAGGGAATGTGTATGCGCTGGGTGTGGGGAGTGGTAAGGAGGACTGAATTCCATTGTGGAAGGTGAAGAGATAATGCTCCCAGGTCAAGCAAGAGAAATATATTGCCCGCAGATATGGAGGGGAATATGAAAAGAATTAGCAAAAGCAATTGAAAGTGGTTGTCCCTGAGGAGCAGGACAAAGAGAGAAGGGAGAAGAGGGCAGGGGAGGGAGAAAGCATGTAAATAAAAACGAGAATTAGGCAGCTCGGTCAAGTACCCGGCACACAGGAAGCGCCCAGATAGTGGTGGTCATGGTGACGATGACGATCGATTGGATGCACCCAGTGCCTGACACATCATGGGTCTTCATTTAGTATTTCCCTCCTTGGAGGGTGAGCAATTATCAACGGGCGCTCATTTTTAAGGATGCTTTATTAGGCGATCAGAGCCTTTTAGTATCTACCCGCCTCTCCAACTAGCCACCTTATGGGGCTACAGAGCTGGTGTTTCATTCCAAGCTAATATTTACGGTGTGTGGGTGTCCTCCCTCCTTCCCTCCCTTTCCTGAGCAGGTTGAGTCTGTGCTGCAGAACAAACCTTTGAATGGTGCAAGAGAGGAGGACGGCCTGTGCGTTTTAATAAGCAAAAAAAAAAAAATGCCAGGGGGAGTAGCTACTGGCTCAGGTGACATCAGCCAGCGTGCACAGATGAGGCTGGCAGGTAAGAGGGGCAGAGCTGTCTTGGCAGCCACAATCGTTCCAGCAGTGCCCATGGGGGGAGCAGAAGAGGTTCCACACACATCTGAACATCTCCTGCAGTACACGGGGCTGCAGCAGGGGAAGGCCTGGCTTAGTTGGGCCAAAAGGACGTTCCTGAGGAGGTCTGGGTTCTGAGCCTGCCAGCTGCAGCTGGAGCAGGGCAAAATCTCGGGGAGTCTGTCCAGCTCTTCTCACTACCTATGGACCCAAGGTTCCATTGCATTTAAAGACGGAAGGCTTGGGCCAGCGTGTGGCTGGTTGCTGGCAAAGGCTCACGAAAACAAAAGCAAGTACCCACCTGGGTTCTGAACACCAGGTTCTAACACAGGCTCTGCTGCTGTCTGTAGAACCCGGGCAGTCTCCTCCCATTTCTGGGTCTCAGTTTCCCCATCTGCAAAATGAAGGACCCTCTTCATCTACTCTGACACTTGCAAATTTCTGTTTGCCTCAGTGCCCACACACAGCAGGCCAGCCATAGACACTGATAGAGTCAATGAATGAATGCTATCACCCGCTTCGGGGACGGCTGTTTGGAAGGAATTGTCCTTTCTACCTCTTAATTGTTAGAGACAGAGAAAGCAGGACGGATATGAAGGGCTGGCTGGGAAATTTAAGAACGAACAAGGGATTCCTAAACGTGGCTTTCTGGGACCTCCTAGGGCAGGGGAAAGACCAGCCACACACCCGGCATGGAGGGGCGGAGGCACAGCTGAAAGCAGCAGGCAGATACCTGTGGGTTACCATGGCAACAGCAGCTGGTGGGAAAGGCAGGGAGAGGATGCTGAAAACGTTTTTTTTTCCCCCTTCTAGTTTTAAAGGACCAGCTTTCTTTCTGCAAGGGAGAGAGAAGTAGGAGTTAGTAGGGAAGAGGGGGCAAACAAAAGGGAGACTCAGGGTGAGGGCAAAACTCACCCTTGAAACTGTAAGAAGATCCATCACTTTTTAAAAACATCTTTATTGGATTATACTTGCTTTACAATGATGTGTTACTTTCTGCTGTATAACAAAGTGAATCAGCTATACGTATACATACATCCTCCTATCCCCTCCCTCTTGCATCTCCCTCCCTCCCACCCTCCCTCCACCCTCTAGGTGGTCACAAAGCACTGAGCTTATCTCCCTGTGCTATGTGGCTGCTTCTCACCAGCTATTTTACATTTGGTAGTGTGTATATGTCCATGCCACTCTGTCACTTTGTCCCAGCTTACCCTTCCCCCTCCCTGTGTCCTCAAGTCCATTCCTTACATCTGTGTTTTTATTCCTGTCCTGCCCCTAGGTTCTTCATTACCATTTTTTTTTCTTTAGATTCCATATATATGTGTTAGCATATGGTATTTGTCTTCCTCTTTCTGACTTACCTGACTCTGTTTGACAGACTCTAGATCCATCCACCTCACTACAAACAACTCGATTTCATTTCTTAACCGTCTGAGCATGTTTTATGATTTGAGGGCAGCAGTGAATTTCAACAATTGCAGTAGCGACCCGGCAGCCTCTGTGTGGTGGGCTCCTTGCTCAGCCTTTGACACACATGATTAGTTTCATCCTCGTTGTGGTTGCCATCAAGATAGAGCATCAGGCCCATTTTATAGATGGGGAGACTGAGCTTCAGATAGGGTGAGTGCCTGCACCCAGGGGCAACAAAGCAATAGAGTAGGGCTGGCATCTAGGTCCGTCTGGCTCCAGAGCCTGTGATTATTCCTTCTGACAAACTGTTGTGGTGTGACCCGGGGTAGGTAAGTGGGAAGCCACAACGATTGTTCTTCATTTTTCTTCTCAAGTGATAATTTCAGTGTGGGAGCCCTAGACCCATACCGCGTAAAAATATTTGCTTCCTGTGGCTGCAAGGCACTGAATGTTCTCTCCTCTTAGAGTTGGTGTGGTCGCCTGTGGTGGAGAGGGGCAGAATCAATGGGGTGGGTAATGCACAGGCTCTGAAGGTCAAATCCTGTCCCTGCCACTTAGCAGGTGTGTGACCTGGGGCTGTGCCTCAGTTCCTTCTCCTGTCCATGGAGATGGTCACACACCTTCTCCTAGGGCTGTAGCGATGACTAAATGCATAAATGCATGTAGAACTCAGTGGAGCACCTGACCCACGGCAAGTGCTCAACAGACATTAGTCATTTTACTGAACACTTATCTTATAGGAGAAGGAAGGGAAGCCAGGAGGAGGGGTGATTTCCCAAAGTCCCGCAGCCAACCAGTCTCGGGTGTGATGCCCACCACGCAGTGGGGCTGCTGACTCATACATCTGGTATACACAGACCCTCACTCAGAGTGAGCCCAGCCTCCAGTCACAGATGTAACAAGGACACAGGGACCACAGTGCCAGGGAGCTCCCAGCTGGGGAAAGAGTGTGACTGTTTGGAACCGTAAGTTCCAAACTTATAACCTACGGCACCACCTCCCTGGAGTCAAGGCTTTGTCAGTGAAAGTTATTGTAATTAATTGTGTATGTCATTCATGCCACTGTAATTCAGTAATTGGCTTGGACTGTCCTCTTAGTTGGCTAACCAGACAATCCTTCTTAGTGCGTTGCTGTGGTTTCAGGCAGGGAGAGGGTCCAGGGGTTAGAACAAAAGCCAGGTGTGAGGGTAGAGCAGGATTCCTGGCTCCAGGCGACAGGGCTGAATGGAGGGCTACATTCAAGGGATATGGGCTCACTTGGGAGCCCCCTGCCAAGAGAGGGGGATCCAAGTAGCAAGAGGGCGTTGAAAGAAGAAAGGCAAGATGCACTCTTGAGCACCTACTAATTGCCTGGCACCAGCTAGGAGCTCCTCACACATTCACTTGTTAATCCTTTGTGATGGGTGTTTTGGTCTTCATTTTGCAGGCTGGGTAAACTGAGGCTCAGAAAGAGAGCCAGAAGCTTGTTCATGGTCAAACAGGCATGTCAGTGCTCACTGCCACGCTCCAGCCGCTGGATGGATGTGGTGGGGTCTGGGAAGACTGCATGCTTGTCCTGAAAGTGGGAATGGAGGCATGAGTCTTCGTGACGCATATGTGAAAGGTCAGGGTTCGCCAGAAACACCGACTGCTGTGTTTACAGAGCATGGGTTTCCCGGGGTGACAGAGAAAGAAGTAACCCCTTTCCACCGGGAGCCAGTATGGACAGTATTCCCTGGACTCACTGGGGCTAGTAGAGTGGAATGTTGTACAAGGGCTGGCAGGGGCCAGAGGGGCTGGCAGGGGTTGGCATTTAAGGCCAAGCCATCCATTTTCCAGGGTGGATGAGCCAGCTGGGTAGCTGTCTGTCACCGTTTGCTGGCAGGTCTTTGGGCAAGAGGTTATAGTATTATTAGAAAGTGGGGGCTCATTATTAGAGGGGAGTGCTCAGTTTGCAAGACACTTCTTGGTCACTTTTAATCTGGGAAATATTGGGTGCAAGTTTACTAATGCCCGAGTATCAAATTTTGGTGATGGGTGAGGGGAAGCTGCTTCTTGGTGATTCCTGCAAAAGGGAACAACACTGAACGGGAATTACTGCTACAGAAACCAGAGTTGCTCTGGAGAGTCGTCGGATATAACACTTTTTAGGGATGAGGAATTGAGCAGGAAGGACCCCTGGACACCAGCTGGTCCAACCCACCATTTAGAGAGTGTGGACACCGAGGTCCCGGAAGGTTCTGTGACGCTTCTCAACTGACATCCATCCAGCTTGTGGCCAAGTCAAGACTGAAACCCAGCTCCCATGTCTCTGGAAAAAAATTGGGGGAAAAGGGGGTTTTTTTGGAAGGGTTTGAGGGTCTCAGGGAGTCCTGCCAAGTCACCATTAATAGTCCAGGAAGTTACTTGATCCCAGGTCTTCAGATTTCTGGTCAAGGAACTCAATCACTTACTACCCCTAAAGTTGGCACATAAGCCCCCAAACTGTTAGTTTGACCAAAAGGTGTTTTCCAGCTAAATCAAAGTTCTGAATAGATGGTATAATGACCTTTTGTTGTATCACTCAATGCTTTGTCTGTATTTGAGGAAATTGCTACAGTTTGAGTCTTTCTTCCCCAAAGAGAAGCCAGAAGTCAGCTTCCTAGCCTTTCTTGAAGCTAAGAATGTTGCCTAGACTCAGACCATCAGAGGCATCCATGCAAGGCTTTTTTTTTTTTTTTTTTTTGCGGTATGCGGGCCTCTCACTGCTGTGGCCTCTCCCGTTGCGGAGCACAGCCTCTGGACACACAGGCTCGGCGGCCATGGCTCACGGGCCCAGCTGCTCCGCGGCATGTGGGATCTTCCCGGACCGGGGCACGAACCCGTGTCCCCTGCATTGACAGGCGGACACTCAACCACAGCGCCACCCATGCAAGGCATTAACTTGGAAGCAAGCATAGGAAGCAGACCCCACATGGAATCCTTTCCTGGTAAGGATGGCAAAGAACGAGGCCAGAGAGAGCATCCAGATCTCAGAGTCAGCAGAGCCGAAGGACTCAGCAGCTGTGTCCTGTGCTCAGCATCTGTAGGGTCTGAACCCAGAGGCCGTGAGATCTGGATGAGCTGGGAGCGGTACTGGGTGGCTATTTGGATACTGTTTGTGGTGGGCCTCCGGCCTCCAGGCCCCAGTCTTTGGCTTTCTTGGAGATCCTGTGAGCTCCTAATAACCTTTATAAATTCCACTTCTATTTAAACTAGATAGAGTGGGCTCTATTATCCTCAACTAAAAGTCCTAATCGGCACAAATATCATCATCATTATCGTGATCATCGTGGCTGTGATTTATATCTTAGATTTAAAATGACTTGAGGGCTTCCCTGGTGGCGCGGTGGTTGAGAGTCCGCCTGTCGATGCAGGGGACACGGGTTCGTGCCCCGGTCCGGGAGGATCCCACATGCCGTGGAGCGGCTGGACCCATGAGCCATGGCCGCTGAGCCTGCGCGTCCGGAGCCTGTGCTCCGCAACGGGAGAGGCCGCAACAGTGAGAGGCCCATGTACCGCAAAAAAAAAAAAGAGAAAAAAATAAACTGGTTTGTTTGTTTGTTTTACCTTATATGACATTGTAGACCTTGAGACAGCAAGCTATGTGTGCATGTTAGGTGTTCACTAATGCTTTGCTGGCTGCTGGCTAGTTGGGTAGAGACATGGATGAAATTCCTATGATAAAACATGCTGCAAATCTGATCTTTCATTCTTGGTGGGTGTTGTTACTCAGATGATTTCAGCTCCATCTAATAGATGACTGCATTTGAAGGAGCTTAAACAATAAAGGACATTAATTATTTCATGTAACCAGGAATTAGAGTGGAATCCACACTGCTTAATTCAGAGGCTTAGTAACAGCATCAGGGCCTCAGGTTCTTCCATCTTTCTTCTCTGTCATCTCTGTGTGGTAGCTTTTGTTCTCAAGCTATTCCCTCATGGTCACAAAATGGCTGCAGCACTTCCAGACATCACAGATAGATATCAACATCTGGTAATACAAAACACCTACTATGTTTACGTGCTTGTTTTTGAGGTATCCCTTTTGCCTTTTGACAACTTTTGATTATACTGTGCCTAGGGTAATTTCCTTTGGGTTGATCTTTCTTGTTTCTGATCTTCAGGTATCTGAATGTCTATATCTCTCTGAAGAGTTGAGGAGTTTTCAGCTATTATTTCTTTAAGTAAGATTTCTGCCTCTTTCTCTCTTTCTTCTCCTTCTGGGTCTCCCCTAATGTGCATTAAATTAGTTCATTTGATGGTGTCCAATAGGTCCTGCATGCTCTCTTCATTCTTTTTGTTCCTGTTGACAGTTTAGCTCAGCTACTTCATAGTATTGCTGTCTTGGCACCCATTATGTTCGGCCAAGCAGCCTGCAGGGGCCTTAAACTGACACTAACCCCTCATGCAAGCACATAGATAACAGCCCAAAGAGTCACAAATAAATGTAAGTTCTGATATGATTTCCCCAAAGCCCTCGTGCTCAACAGTCTTTCCGACCTCCCAGGGCCTTCCTTTTGTGCACACCTTAGATAAGAACCCCATGGAGCTTACCAAAATCCTTCTCTTTTTGGTTTGAATTGATCAATCCTGATTAGGTTTGGGAACCACAAAGCACTCCACCCACGAACCCTAATAAAGGCTGTGTCCCAGGTCCTATTTCTCTCTCTCTGTCTATACCCTGCTGTGAACTCCCCAGGTGGCCCCTCAAGGCATGCTGTGTACTTGCTTCAGAACCCGTGAGTAATAATCTTCTCTGTTTCAATTTCTCTTGCGGTCTTTTGTTGAACTGCAGCTCACCATCTGGCACGCTGTGTTCCACTTAACAAATGTTAATTTTACAAAGTCATAATGGTTCCTGTAACTGGATAATTTCATATGACTTGTCTTCAGGTTCACTGATAACCTTCTTTTACATGTTCAGATCTGACGTGGAAGCTCTCTATTGAATTTTTCAGTTCTGACATTGTGTTCTTCAGCTCCTGTTTTTTTGTTGGGTTCTTTTCTGGTGGTTTCTATTTCTTTATTAAATTTCTCATTTTGCTTATACATTGTTCCTGATTTCATTTAGTTTAGTCCATGTTCTCTTGCATTTCACTGAACTACTTTAAGATGATTATTTTGAATTCTTTGTCAGGCAGTTTGTAGATTTCCGTTTCTTTGGGGTTGGTGACTAGAGCTTTATTAGTTTCTTTTCGTGGTGTTACATTTGCCTGATTCTTTGTGATCCATGTGGCTTTTCATTAGTAATCATGCATTTAAAGGAGCAAACACTTCTTCCAATCCTTAATAGACTGATTCTAGCCAGTAAAACCCTCTCCTGTCAGGTACTCAGGCTGATGGTATGTTTCTTTTTTTTAACATCTTTTTTGGGGTATAATTGCTTTACAATGGTGTGTTAGTTTCTGCTTTATAACAAAGTGAATCAGTTATACATATACATATGTTCCCATATCTCTTCCCTCTTGCGTCTCCCTCCCTCCCCCCTCCCTATCCCACCCTTCCAGGCTGTCACAAAGCACCGAGGCAATATCCCTGTGCCATGTGGCTGCTTCCCACTAGCTATCTACCTTACATTTGTTAGTGTATATATGTCCATGACTCGCTCTCGCCCTGTCACAGCTTACCCTTCCCCCTCCCCACATCCTCAAGTCCATTCTCCAGTAGGTCTGCGTCTTTATTCCTGTCTTACCCCTAGGTTCTTCATGACATTTTTTTTTCTTAAATTCCATATATATGTGTTAGCATATGGTATTTGTCTTTTTCTTTCTGACTTACTTCACTCTGTATGACAGACTCTAGGTCTATCCACCTCATTACAAATAGCTCAATTTCGTTTCTTTTTATGGCTGAGTAATATTCCATTGTATATATGTGCCACATCTTCTTTATCCATTCATCCGATGATGGACACTTAGGTTGTTTCCATCTCCGGGCTATTGTAAATAGGGCTGCAATGAACATTTTGGTACATGACTCTTTTTGAATTTTGGTTTTCTCAGGGTATATGCCCAGTAGTGGGATTGCTGGGTCATACGGTAGTTCTATTTGTAGTTTTTTAAGGAACCTCCATACTGTTCTCCACAGTGGCTGTATCAATTTACATTCCCACCAGCAGTGCAAGAGTGTTCCCTTTTCTCCACACCCTCTCCAGCATTTATTGTTTCTAGATTTTTTGATGATGGCCATTCTGACTGGTGTGAGATGATATCTCATTGTAGTTTTGATTTGCATTTCTCTAATGATTAATGATGTTGAGCATTCTTTCATGTGTTTGTTGGCATTCTGTATATCTTCTTTGGAGAAATGTCTGTTTAGGTCTTCTGCCCATTTTTGGATGGGGTTGTTTGTTTTTTTGTTATTGAGCTGCATGAGCTGCTTGTAAATTTTGGAGATTAATCCTTTGTCAGTTGCTTCATTTGCAAATATTTTCTCCCATTCTGAGGGTTGTCTTTTGGTCTTGTTTATGGTTTCCTTTGCTGTGCAAAAGCTTTGCAGTTTCATTAGGTCCCATTTGTTTATTTTTGTTTTTATTTCCATTACTCTAGGAGGTGGGTCAAAAGGATCTTGCTGTGATTTATGTCATAGAGTGTTCTGCCTATGTTTTCCTCTAAGAGTTTGATAGTTTCTGGCCTTACATTTAGGTCTTTAATCCATTTTGAGCTTATTTTTGTGTATGGTGTTAGGGAGTGATCTAATCTCATACTTTTACATATACCTGTCCAGTTTTCCCAGCACCACTTATTGAAGAGGCTGTCCTTTCTCCACTGTACATTCCTGCCACCTTTATCAAAGGTAAGGTGTCCATATGTGCGTGGGTTTATCTCTGGGCTTTCTATCCTGTTCCATTGATCTATCTTTCTGTTTTTGTGCCAGTACCATACTGTCTTGATTACTGTAGCTTTGTAGTATAGTCTGAAGTCAGGGAGCCTGATTCCTCAAGCTCCATTTTTCGTTCTCAAGATTGCTTTGGCTATTCGGGGTCTTTTGTGTTTCCATACAAATTGTGAAATTTTTTGTTCTAGTTCTGTGAAAAATGCCAGTGGTAGTTTGATAGGGATTGCATCGAATCTATAGATTGCTTTGTGCAGTAGAGTCATTTTCACAATGTTGATTCTTCCCATCCAAGAACATGGTATATCTCTCCATCTATTTGTATCATCTTTAATTTCTTTCATCAGTGTCTTATAATTTTCTGCATACAGGTCTTTTGTCTCCTTAGGTAGGTTTATTCCTAGATATTTTATTGTTTTTGTTGCAATGGTAAATGGGAGTGTTTTCTTGATTTCACTTTCAGATTTTTCATCATTAGTATATAGGAATGCCAGAGATTTCTGTGCATTAATTTTGTATCCTGCTACTTTACCAAATTCATTGATTAGCTCTAGTAGTTTTCTGGTAGCATCTTTAGAATTCTCTATGTATAGTATCATGTCATCTGCAAACAGTGACAGCTTTACTTCTTCCTTTCCGATTTGGATTCCTTTTATTTCCTTTTCTTCTCTGTTTGCTGTGGCTAAAACTTCCAAAACTATGTTGAATAAGAGTGGTGAGATTGGGCAACCTTGTCTTGTTCCTGACATTAGTGGAAATGCTTTCAGTTTTTCACCATTGAGGATGATGTTTGCTGTGGGCTTGTCATATATGGCCTTTATTATGTTGAGGAAAGTTCCCTCTATGCCTACTTTCTGCAGGGTTTTTATCATAAATGGGTGTTGAATTTTGTCAAAAGCTTTCTCTGCGTCTATTGAGATGATCATATGGTTTTTCTCCTTCAATTTGTTAATATGGTTTATCACATTGATAGATTTGTGTATATTGAAGAATCCTTGCATTCCTGGAATAAACCCCACTTGATCATGGTGTATGATCCTTTTAATGTGCTGTTGGATTCTGTTTGCTAGTATTTTGTTGACGATTTTTGCATCTATGTTCATCAGTGATATTGGCCTGTAGTTTTCTTTCTTTGTGACATCCTTGTCTGGTTTTGGTATCAAGGTGATGGTGGCCTCGTAGAAGGAATTTGGGAGTGTTCCTCCCTCTGCTATATTTTGGAAGAGTTTGAGAAGGATAGGTGTTAGCTCTCCTCTAAATGTTTGATAGAATTCGCCTGTGAAGCCATCTGGTCCTGGGCTTTTGTTTGTTGGAAGGTTTTTAATCACACTTTCAATTTCAGTGCTTGTGATTGGTCTGTTCATTTTTTCTATTTCTTCCTGATTCAGTCTTGGCAAGTTGTGCATCTCTAAGAATTTGTCCATTTCTTCCAGGTTGTCCATTTTATTGGCATAGAGTTGCTTGTAGTAATCTCTCATGATCTTTTTTATTTCTGCAGTGTCAGTTGTTTGATGGTATGTTTTTGAGATTTCAGTTGAGTTGGGTTGAAGCCAGATCCCATAGCTGCTACTGGTTCTGCAGTGGGGTCTGCAGTTGGTGGGCCTGTTACCAGGGCATGGTAGGCATGTATTCTGTCTGGTCCCTGGGTAAACGAGACTGCCTCCAGGACCTTAGTCAGTAGGACTGGTGGTGGGACAAGGGTCTATTCAACCTACCAACAGGTGGCAGGCTGTTACCAGGTTTGACATGGGTATGGCTCCCTCTGAGTGCCTGGGAGGGTTCCTGACAGATCACTGGAAAGGTTCCTGGGCAGTGAGAAATGGTCCTGGACTGTGACGAACAGGAGCTGAGCCAAGTCACAAGGCTACTTCAGAATCTGAGCTGGGACAGAGGGCTGGAGGTCTGTCTTTGGGGACACAGAAGGTTGTGTCTCCTAGAGAGGCTCTGGGCAGGCAGCAGTGTGCCCAGATCACAGCTGAGAGGGGCTAGAGCCAGGTTATAGGCTGTTTTAGAATCTGCAGTCACACTGTGGTCTATAGACCTGCCTCAGGAGCATGGATGGGCATGTCTCCTGCCCGGTCACTGGGCAGGCAGGATTGATGGCTAAGAGAAGCCAGAGCGAGAGCATGGGCTGCTTGAGCGTCCATAGCCAGGACTGAGGTCAGTAGGCTTGTCACATGGGACACAGGTGGGTGTGACTCCTGTTGAGTCCTGTGTTGAATGTTGGTGACAGGACCATGGCCATATGGGGCCGTAACTGAGTCCACAAGTGGGATGAGACTCTCTGGGTCTGTAGCTGGGACCACGGTCAGTGAGTCTGCCATCTGGGCAAGGGTCTGTCTTTGCAACATGGCCCTCCTCGGTCTTGGGCTCTACCAGGGTTTCACAACCTATTCCCTGGATCTCAAAGCTCCTACAGAGGCGCTTTTGTCATGGATGGCTGCCAAATTATTGTTGCTGAAGGTGATCAGCCCCCTTGCTGATGGCACTCCTTGAGGTATCCCTTTGGGAAGTGAAGATACCGTTGCCAGAAGATTCTGCTCCAGCATATTTCTCCTCATGTCTTATTGGCCAATAAGTTGTGTCCTATATTTTTCTTAAACCACTCATGGAAGGGGAAAAGATTATCATGATAGTACGTATCAATCAGGAATAATGTCCTGGGCTGGAAAGGCCATACCTTCCCCCAAAGCCTGAACAAAATGGGATCTTTGTTGCACAGAAGAGAGGAATGGCTTTTGGGTAGTTACAGAGGTTTACTAATCGCTTCAGTGTGCCAGCCCTTGAGCTGGCCTCTTCCGTATTCCTTAAATCACACCAGCCTCTCTGCAACATACAGGCAGGTATTACTATCCCCATTTCTTAAACTTGAAGCCCAGAAAGTTGAATAGCGGTTTGCCAATGGTCCCACAGGTGGTTCCTGCGAGAGCTGGGATTTGAACCTGATTTCAGGTTCAGAACCACCACAGTCCTCTGAGGGGAAAGCACTCTACCTGCTGTTTCACAGAGGTTCTGCAAAAGCAGGAAAAATTTCAGCATTGAAATAGCTAGCTAATTGAAGGAGGAGGCAGACAAATGTATTCCCTTGCTGGAGTTAACCTTGTATTTTAATAAACAGTTTAAAGGAAAGAGAAACAGCTTCCTGTTTAGAAACCTAACACTGAGCTGCTGAAATATTTACTCTCTTGTAATTGCCGGTCATCCCTCAGGCTCAGGCAAACTGCTGGGTAGGAGAAACGAATTCAGCAGCAACTCAGTGGGACTTTCACAGGAAGAAACTCCTGCCCGTGGGTAACCGTGGTTCACTAATGGGCTACTTGGGAGGCTCATTGGGGATTTATTTCTGGGTGGAATTAATTTCTCTTTAGAGAGAAGGATCTCCCTCTTCCGGAGGGAGTCGGGGGGTAGATCTTGTTAATTTTCTTTCTAAATAGCGGACAAAATTTTTCCCCCTAGGTACCTGGGCAGTGCTGGCAAATTGCTTTGGGTTTGAAGGTAGTTTTGTTTCTAATTCAGATAAATTCAGTTTATTTTAACTCCCATGTCCTGAAAACATCCGCTGTGTGCCACACTCTGTGCCAGGAACGATCAAAACACATCGGGAAGGTCGTGTTTGCCCCAAGATCTCCACTGTCAGCTAGGAGAGGATGCTGATAACCTAGACACAGGCAATCCCAGTACAGTGTGGGAGTGGGCTGTGGGTGTCCACAGAGGTCAATTCTCCACCTGGGGAGGTGCAGGCGCAGGAAAGGAAGGCTTCCTGGAAGAGGTGAACCCTAGCATTAAGGGAAGGGTAATGAAGGCTATTTTAGTGTGAGGGAATAACCATGAAAGCCTAAATCATGAAATCACAAAAGCCCAAACTAGTGTTGCCTTCTCCACCCCATCCTAAGTGTCTTACATTTATAAAGTTATTGAATTCTCATAGCAACCCTGTGTGGTAAGCACTTATTATTGCCATTTTACAAATGAACAAACAAGCACAGAGAGATTAAACAACTCGGTGAAGCTAAGTACATGGCAGAGATGGAATTAGAACTCAGGCAGCCTGGTTCCAGAGCCGCCCACTCTAAACTACCATGCTGGGCCACTTCTCTTTATGTATTATACATGTAAAAATTATTTACCCATTGTATACATTTACTATCGCAGCAACATTTATGTGCACATAACAATATATAAAATTTAATTTGAAAAGATAGGAATTTACATTTTCTTCCAACCTGCCAATGTCTTGTCTTAGGCATCTATACCCTTAAAGTAGCAGCGTATTGGAAGGAAATGAACCACAATGGGTTGTGATTGGGGCAAACTGACCAGGGAGAGCATATATTTTGTAGCAAGTGGCATCTAGGGTGGGGAAAAAAAATCTTCCTTTCGTTGGGATCTCTGCACATGTTGGAATGGTCCTTCTGACAGTTCTATCTCTTCTACGGTATTGAAGTGATGACAATAATATCTTATCTCTACAGAACTTTACAGTTTACTAAAACACATCTAAAGCCTTTTTTCCTCCTCACTACCGTTTTCAGAAGGTATCAGTGTAGCGGTCATAGTTTCCAATTCGCAGATAAGGAAAGGGGGCTCAGAGATGGGAGAAGATTTGGTGCAGGTGACAGAGGAAGCGGTGGCAGAGTCAGCCTGAGGAGAGCACAGAGGGACAGGTGGCTGCCAGGAGCAGAATGGAGCCTCTGAATGGAGAGTGTTCGGTGACAAGGGGATGCTGAGTGATTCTAGGAGAGACTGAAGAGGTAGGCGTGGTTATTAATACTTCTTTTTTGGAGGATCATTGATAGGTAAGATAATGCCATCTGAGGTTTCACTGCCATATCATTTTAGGTCATGGGGCTGAGAGGAGGTGCAGAGAGAGGTGGGCAGAAGTCCACTGGGCAGAATCTTGGATGGTGACAGCTTCACCCAAAACATTCAAGTAAAGAGGCTCAGGAGTCAGGCAAGTTTGGATTCAAAATCAATCATATGTATTCTCTCTGGGCCTCATCTGTGTGATGAAGATAAAAAATAACCTATTATATAGTATTAATTGAGATGATATATGTAAAGATTACGTGATAGCCCCTGGCACAGGGTAAGTGCGATTTATTTTGGTAATTGTTGATACAAGTTGCTGGCATTCTTAGCAATGACGCATATGAAATGTCTCACTTGGTGCTGTTTATCAGTTATGCTAAAACGCACTTATTACTGTGCTAAGAGCTAGTGTTTACCGAGCATTTCCTATGTGCCAAACACCACTCTAAAGACCTTTCATACATCGATTAGTTTAATCAGCCCAATGACACTATGGGGCAGGTACTATTTTGACAATAGAGTCAAACAGCGGATCAGGAAGCCCAGAGAATTTGAGTAACTCACCTAAGGTCTACACAGCTAGGATTTGAAGTCAAATCCTCTGGCAACTGCACTCTTAACCACCGTACTATTCTGCCTCTCGCTGTTTACTATTAGTCCTACTGTTGTGACATTCTCGTTATTATTCTTTTCTACTATTATTCTCACTGTAATCCTTCCCATCAGTAATGGGCTTTTCAAGAACAGTCTTCTTGTAATAGATATTTCCCCACTGTTTCCTTCCTGCAGTTTGGGTGTACTACCACGATGTAAGCAGTGAGTAATGGGGAAAACCCTTGATGGAGTATTTTGTCTGGGACACGTGTGTGTTACATCCAACTGTAGATGCTGCTGCAAAGACTTGTCTTCTTGACAGAAGACGGAGGCCCCCGGCTGTCGTAAAACAGATCAGCAGCACGGAGACCTCCTTCAAGTCACCAAAATGGAACGTGGGCTTTTGGTTAATGAAAGTGAAATTAAAACTCTGGTTCTATAATTATAAAAAAACTTTAATTTATGGACTGATTTCTATGTGCCAGATACTTTGCATATCTTATCTTATCTAATTCTCACAACTAGCCGGCACGGTGGGTGTAATTATTCCCATTTTGCAAGAAGACTGAATCTCGGAGGGAAAGCAACCTATACTAAGTCACACAGCTAGAAAGTAGGGAAGTCTGGGTTAAATCAAATCTCTTGACTTCAAATTCCCTGATATTTGCACTATATCATTATGTTTCGAATTGCCCTGGGGGGACTTCTCTGGTGGCACAGTGGTTAAGAATCCCCCCATCAATGAAGGCGACACGACTTCGACCCCTAGTCCGGGAAGATCCCACGTGCCGCGGAGCAACTAAGCCTGTGTGCCACAACTACCGAGCCTGCGCTCTAGAGGCCACAAGCCACAACTACTGAGCCCTCGTGCCACAACTAGTGAAGCTCATGTGCCTAGAGCCCTTGCTCCACAAGAGAAGCCACTGCAATGAGAAGCCCATGCACCTCAATGAAGAGTAGCCCCAAAAATAAAATAAATAAATAAATAGCCCTGGGAAGTCTGTTGTAGGTTTCACCCTGGCCCCTTGACCAAGAGCCACCTTTACAGGAACCCATCCTTGAATGTCTGAGTCAGACAGGTGTTTGCACTGGTTCTCCTTCTGTCGTTCCTACCTGGCCACTCACCTGGGATTATCTTCATGGATATAACCCTCCATGGGAATGGACCTTGTATCTATACAGTTTATTAGTGTAGCTTTGGTCAGCTACCAGCATACAGCAGGCACTCAAGTATCTGTTGAATGAATGAATGAGTGAATGAATTAGTGAATTGCTTTTGAAGGCTTTTCCCCAAAGACTTGGCCTCTAACCTCTTGACATCCTCCTTCTCCTGCTTTCTGAGCTCCAGAGACGTTGTCTCTTTGTTTCTGACAAAAGCAAGGTGGGTGAGTGGACAGGGAGAAAGAGGGTTACCCAAGGGGCACAGGAGCTGCCCTTCCCTGAGATGAACAACAGGGTCCAATAAACCTGTGGGAAGACAAAATACCCCACTTAGAGGATATTCTCCTCCTTATACACATGTATCAGAGACATGGCTGTAACTTCTCCCCTCATGAATTGTTGAGCACCTATTGTATACCAGGGACTTACCTCAGCACCAAGGAGATGCTTCAGCCACACTCAATCTCTTTTACTCCCCTATATATGCCATACTTTCTCATTTCTTAGCTTTCTGTTCCCTCTATGGGAATACTGTTCCCTCCATCACCTGGACCCTTTGCCTAGATGATTCCTATTCCTACTTCAGGTCAGAGATCAGACCGTTCCTTCTGTGGGAAGTCATCCTCTACCTTCCTGAATCTGGGGGTCAGTGCTCCCTGGGATCCCATGCCCCCCTTGACTCTCCTTATCATCGCATTTCTTAGTACTCTACAATGTAATTTTCAGCTTCCTTGTCTCTATCTTCCCCAGGAGATGGGGGTGGAGAGGATGAGGTTCCCTGATGTGCGCCCTATTGTATCTCCATGGTGCCTGGCAGCCATATAGTAGGCACTCAACAGATTTTTAAAAATTGCATAGCTAAAATAGAACATACAAATGAACTTTCTAAGCAATAGACAGCTACATAAACATAAATTATTTTCATTCTTCTCCACTGAGGACCGCAGAGGATCTCATTTCCTTCCTGCTCAGGTAGTCCACCATCAAGTCCTAAGTTCATTTTCCTGACTCTTCTATCTCGAATGAATGGGTATTGCTTGCCCTAACATCTACTGAGCACATATTACTAGCCAGGTACTGTTTTATCCCCTTCCGTACATTAGCCTATTTGATCCTTAGAACAACTCTCTGGAGTGGGTACTATTCTTAGCATCATCTCCATCTTATAGATGAAGAAACTGAAGCACAGAAAATTTAAGTGACTCATACAAGGTCACACAGCTTCAGTATCAGTTGATGTTATGGTAGGAAATAGCACACACAAACTGGCAAGTTGAGGAAGGTCTAATAAAAGGATAATTTATTAGGTTGAAACATGACATTGCCAATATTTGATAATCTTTCAGTTGACTTTCAGAGTGACCATTTTAAAAGATTAAACCTAATACAAATGTAAAGGCAGAGTTTAGGGAAAGCGATAAGCGATGGTGCAGTACCCTGAAGTGAACAACTCGGGAGCTGTGGCCACCACTAGGTCGGAAACACTGAGAAGAGGGAGTGGTTACCAGAGCCCAGAGAGGGAGACAGAGATATGAGGAAGCCCCCCGAGAGGAGGTGTGGCCCTTGGGTGAGCACAGGGTGATCCACCAGGGAGGGCGGGGAGGGAGTAAACTCCGCTTCTTCGCAATTCCTGTGTTCTCTGCTGGGGCTCCCCGTTGCCTGAACTTAACTGGAAGCCGGGGGCAAGGGTGCCTATTGCTGTAGTTCTCAGAGTAGTCCACAGAGCAGAGTGGAGAATGGTAGAGAGTGAATTGAAGAAGCAAATGGAAGATATTCAGCGCTGCTAGTAAGTGATGGAGCTGGCAGGCAGGTCCAGGGCACTTTGTCCCAGGGCCCATGTTTAGAACCAGCACCTCTCACTTTGAACTTGGCAGAAAAAGCTGGGTCTACAAAGTCACTGGTACACCAAAAGCTCCTCTCAGGGATTTCCACTGAGCTTCTCAGGCACTAGGCCTCACCAACGAATTATTCACCTTTCATTTTAATATTTGATTTCTAACAAAAGCCGACGTTAAGAGTGCTGTGGTGTAGAATGGATCCAATCTGAGCCCAGGGCCTCAACCCACCCTTTGTAGGTCAGATTCACCCCTGGCAGTTAAATATCTTAGAGTGGATAAGGGCCCATGCCATGTTTCATAATTATTTTACAAGTTGAGGCTGATTATCAAGATGATGGGACATTTATGAACATTGATGGCATCCAACCAATAGAAGGCAGTTCACTCAGATCACAAAATATTGACTCTGGGAAGAATGATATGATCCTGGAAATTGAAAGTCCATGCTTTGAGGACATTTTGAGATGAAAAACACCAAAACATCAAGCTCTGGGACAACCCAGTGTTACTAGATAGTGGCAGAAAAAGATGAGGGTATGTGTTCTTGGTGTATGTGCCAGGGGCTGGAAATGGCCCCATTCTCTCTATCCCTTTGGTACCTTTGCACTCGATGTTTCTTCTGCCTATAACGTCCTCTACCTTTAATCAAATGACCAAATCTTACTCATTCTTCAAGTATCACATTTTCTAGGAAGGCTTTCATTATTTTCCATTTCACCCCAGGCAGAGTGAAGCTTCTTGGGCAATAAGATAGTTATCTACTTCTCTCCCCGACCAGACTGTGAATTAGCTTCTCCTCATGGCCAGAGACCAAGTCACAAAATCATTTCTGGAGACCATGTCACGATCGTATCTAGCCTACATGATGCCTGGAACATAGTAGATTCTCCACACGCTTTGGATGCGTGAATAAATGAGCTAATATAGCCTACAGTTTCAGAGGAAGCTATCCTCAGTGTTGGAGGAAGGGCCCAGTAAGGTTCTGTAAGAAATTCCACTGAAAACTCCTGTCTGTTCTTTGGGTGCAATAGGGAATGTCAGCTGGAATTCTGAGTGCCTGACAATGGCAAAAAATATGCAAGAGATATGTGCACTGGGATACTGAGTTTGTTCCCAGAATGTGTGTGTGATTCTAGCCCCATGAGGTCAGTCTATCCCTACTTTTCATCCGAGGGGAGAACTAGTGGAATCTAGTTAGAAGCCTAAGTCCAAAGCTTTTGGTTTCAGACGATTCTGGTTCAAGTTCCAGCTTTGTCAGTCACTTCGTAGATGATCTACCCTCTGTATGTCTCAGTCTCTTTGCCTATAACATAGTGGTAATCATACCTAGCTCTCTGGGTTACTGTAATTTTTAAGTAGCACTCTGGGCTACTGCATTTTTTTTGAGATGATATACGCATATTCTTGGGCACATATTCAATAATGAACGATGTTTTCTCGCTCCCTCTTTAGGCTGTTTTACCTAAAATCACTCATTTCAAGTGCAGGACTCCACGCGGTGCTGTTGCTAAGGCAGTGTGTGGCAGATTACCAGAGCACCAGCCAATAGGCTACGGCATGTCTCTCACACTTCCCTTAATGTTTTCCCTTCTTATTGCATCAGTACTGGTCCACGTCCCTAAACTCTGTCATCTCTAACATAGTCCCAAACTGGTTTACCTCCCTGGGCGTGATTTCTACCACTTGAATCCGTCCCCCATAGTCCAGCCAGAGATATGTTCGTAGAGCACAGCTCAGCCAAAGCCACCAGCCAGCTTAAAAACTATCAATGTCTTCTCTTTTCCGATGGAGCTGAGCCCAGGCTCACTGAGATAGCGGTCAACACTTGCTGACATCTGGCTTCAAATTTCCTTACTCTGCACTACTGTCTCCACTCACCCAAGGCTCTGAGAACTGAATTTCTCTGTTCGCTGTGTACTTCTGCATATCGTACTTTTGAGTCTTCCCTACTGTTGCGCCTCTTACCTGGGATGCCCTTGGTCCCACCTTCATGCCAAGAGCAACTCAGCTTTCAAGGATTAGCTCTATAATAACTAGAACTAGAGGTCATATTTCCCTTCACTGACACTTAAAACTAGTTCAATGTACTCTCTATGACTCACATATCACCACCACCACTACTGCTACAGACCAAATGTATGTGTCCTCCCAAAATTCATATACATATTGAAATCCTAACCCCCAATGTGTTAGGAGATGGGGGCCTTTGGGATGTGATTAGCTCATGAGGTTGAAACCCTCATGAATGGGTTTAGTGTCCTTATAAAAGAGACCCCAGAGAGATCCCTTACCTCTTCTGCCATGTGAGGACACAGCAGGGAGATGCCATCTATGTACCAGGAAGATCGCCCTCATCAGGTACTGAATCTGCCAGTGCCTTGATGGTTTGATTTCCTAACCTCTAAAGCTGTGAGAATAAAGGTCTGTTGTTTAAGACACCCAGTCTGTGGTATTCTGTTATAGCAGCTCAAATTAATTTAGAGCGCCGCCACCATTACTACGGTCTCCCTCTTCATCCTATCCCTCTATACCTCTTACTACTATTATCTAAATATGTCTTCTTTGTCATTCTAAGCAGAGCACCTCAAGGGCAGGGTTAACATTTGTGTGGGCTTTGTATCCAATCCCTTACAGTTCCCTGGGTTAGGAGTCTCAGTAACTGAGACCCACAAGTGAGTGAAACTTTTCACTTTTCTCCTTCCTTTACCCAATCCTTGCTGCATCACCAGTTTGACTGTTCAGGTTCCATAACACTGATGGGGCTGTTTTTAAGTTGGAGACACTGAGTGAATAAATCAGCAAGTGAGCGTGGCTTCCTCTCTGGTTCCATGGGCTGATGTGGCTATAGGAAAAGGTTTCCTTTCCCTGGTACCAAGTGGTCAGCTTCTTTGCTTTCTCTCTGGCATTGCTCTCTTCTTCGCATGGGGCAGGTGAGCTGGGTCACTGTCCTGGATGTCCCGACCAGCAGGATAAAGGCACTCACACCGGTCTCTCAGTTCCAATAGGTTTGCAGTATTGGCTTCTGACCTGAAGCATTAAAGCTAGCAGGTTTAGACCAATAGGGCCCGCCCACCCTTCCAGAGGTGGCAGAGGCTGCTACATGCTCACCTGAACCCGTTCCTTGCCCCTCTTGGTTACATCCTCAGTTGACTCTTCCCAGACTCCCTTGCAGCTAGGTCAGAACTTGTGGCTGCCTTTTAGCCAATGGAACAGGAGTACATGTGGTACATTGCTGTGGTAGAGCTGGCTCACATGTACTCCAAGAGCTGATTATTGAATTTTCAGGGATTTTCTGAACTGGTTGTGAACTGTTATTAGCTGGAAATCAACCATGGTGGAGGATTTACACCATGAAAATTGGCAAATGCTACAAATCAGATTTTTTCCCCCTAAAAAGAGCCCGTTGTTAACCATGTACCAGCATATCACTGCATGTTTGCCCCCTCCAAGACTGGCTTATAAAGTCCTCCCATACACACTCCTTGCTCTTTCTGCCACCAGGACTAAGAAAAGGACAAAGCCATAAGGCATAAGGAAGCTGGGTTCTGAAATGACCAAATGTAACCAGGAACACTGACTTTGGACTATGACAGAAGTAAGAAAGACAATTTACTAGTTCAGCCGACAAGAATTTGGGTTCTGTCTGTCGCTGCGCACAGCATTACTTTTCCTGATTAGTAGAGCAGAGTTTGGATAAGAAAGGAAAGTTTGAATTCTGGCTCTGCTACTTATAAGTTATATGACCCTGGTCAAGTTGCATAACCTAACGGGTTCTCTGTGAACTGGGGATAATGAAACCATCCATCTCATAGGGACCTTGCAGTTTGGAATGAGATCGTGAGCAGAAAGCACTTAGCACAGCACTTGGCACAAAGTAAGTGAATGTCAGCGTCTCTGATTGTTAACGTTGTCCTCGGCATGGGATTTTGGTCCCCAAATTCCCACTTTGCTTCCTGCCTGGCATTGCTCCTTGTGTTTCATCTCTTTTAGGAAGCTTATAGAGTGAGGAGGCTACAGTTTGGTGCATGTTCTGAGTATTCCCTGGATCCCTGGTTATGATAAGCAGCCCCCTATCCTGTCATTTTTGATGAATAAAATAGTAAAACAATGTAACATCTAATAGTGGAGAAGACAACTAGCTTCCCTCTGAAGGAAGAGGGGTTCCTCAAGTTACTTCCTATTGAAGTTTTGCAAGTACCAGGATTTAACATGATGAAAATCTGGTTACTGTCTCAGGTGCTTTGAGCAAGAACCCATACTCACTAAATGAAATAAAGTCCAACAGGGAAGGAACTTGTTTAATGTAATCCTAATGTCACTTCTTTGCATGAGCCCTTAGCAGAGGATCTCAGATGGTTCTGGACACATATGTAGCTGGGTGATTCTCTTCCAGTCTTCCAAAAAGAGCTCTCCTTCTGTGGGAGGTTAATCTATAAGCAGGGAAAGGAAATCGATGGAGGCCTGGTGGTTGCAGTGGATTTCTCTCAGGTGTTGTTTCAAATCAATTTCATTCAATAAACATTTGCTGAGCACCTACTATGTAGCAGGCACCGTGCTGGGCACTGAGGGCCTCGGACGGAAGTTGAGGTGGGCGTGTCAACAGGGACATCAGTCTAACAGAGACTAGCATGAGTCTTCAAGTCCTGATAGACCAAGGCAGGTGTGCCACTGTCCCCACGGAGGCATAGAGAGAAGGCTGAGGGGCTCCAGGGAGGGAGTGAAGGGTCAGGAAGATGGTCTGGACCACCTCACAAAGAACTTTGAATGCTAGGCCAAAGGTTTAGAATAACTGAGGCTGTTGAAGGAAGAAAACATGATCAGAGGTGGGTGTCAAAGAGAACAGCCTGGAGTGGAGACCAAGACAGGATTGGTGGCGAAGAGGCTGTAAGTGGCGAGCCCATTCTGCAGCCCAGGAGCAGGGTCGTTGATGAACATGTACTCCAGGGGTCAATTGGCTCAGGTTCAAATCCAATTCCATCAAGAATTAGCCATGTGACTTTTGGTGACTCTCTTCACCTTTCTGTGCCTCAATTTCTCTATCTGTAAAGTGGGGATAATAATAGCACCAATCTCATAAGTTTGTTATGAAGACCAATTGGAGCAATGTCCCTGAAAGCACCTGGCACGTACGCTCACCTGGCAAAAGTTAGCTCTCAGTATGATCATCTATGAAGTGCCTAAGATGTGACAGGCACTGGGGGAAAGTGTGCAAAGACAAACACAGTCACTGGCCATGGCTCTTGGGAGAGAGAGCTCAGTAGCCGTGTCTAGCATCTATCAATTGCTTATGACTATTTGAAACACCCAACATGCTTTATCTCAGCATTCTATGAGCTGGATACCATTACTTACCTGAATAGTAGAGATGAGGAAACTGAGGCACAGAGAGGTTAAACAATCAGCCCAGGTCCAAGAGTTAGAAGGAATGGAGACAGATTTAATCCCGGGCCTGTTCTGACTTCCTCTTAATCATTGCATCAGCACAGAGGGCTGTGTTTGCACAAAGAAGGGCCCCCAATAAAGGGTTGGGGATAGGGGAGGTTTCTCAGAGGATGTGATGTCTAGACCAGGGCCAGAGGGCTAAGTGGGTGTTAACTTGCCCCAACTTTTATCCATTCTAAGTGATTCATTTGCCCACATTATAACTTCTCTGGTTTGGGGGTACATCTATAAATGACGGTATGTGATAAATAACGGGCAGCATTCTTTTCTTTCTTAGAAGCACATAAAACGATGCAGCCTAGAAATACAGGTTGATGGGTGAGGGCACAGGTAGGAGAAGCGAGGCGGATGAGCTTCAGGTGGAGGAGGGCTTAGGCAAAGGGCCTTGGGGAGAGGAGAATCTGGCCCAAAGGGGCGGCTCTCATGCCCAGGGCTGGAGGCTTCTTGCTGTGTTACAGATCAAGCACAGAGCTGCTGTCTTGCACATAGGGAATGAGCGTTCTTGAACTTCTGTAGCAATAAATTCTGCTGCGATGGAAATGAGGAAGCACTACCCTTGGCATGCCCGTAAAGACTGGGAATGAGAGGGCCAGGGCTGCCCATGGTGACTGTTATTCTCTCCCTGAATGGGATTGTAACGCTTTCCCACCCCATACCCCCACTCCCTGCCCTCCCCTTCCTGTCCCCAAATCATCACCTCCCTCTGTGGCCTGCATCCCAGGCTGCCTCAATACAGATTTACTCTACCACCATAGCGAGATCCGTTGGGAACTGGGGGCTATATCTTATTCGTTATTATGACTCCCACCCCGCGCTGCAGGGTGGTGCATAATGCCCTGCACACAGTCAGCGCAAAATAAATTCTGGCTGCATTGAATCAGAAGAAAAGAAACCTGGAATCCCATTCCGGGTCACTTCACTTTACAGTGGCTTCGCATTGACACTTATAAACGAGCCGGGTCAGGGCAGTCCGGATCATAAAGAAGCCATGGCAGGTAACTGGCTTTATTTTCTGAGCATTCCTTCATTCCCGTACCCAGGAATGACAGCATAGAACCTGGGGGAGTTTTGAAAAATTCTCAGATCCCATCTCAGAATTGGAGATAACATCATTTCCAGGAATACAGCTGTGAATCTGGAATAATAATAATAATATAGTAATAATAAAACAGAAACCCATTGAAAATGACTTAAAGAAAGAAATGTATCAGTTCTTGCAACTGAAAATCAGAAGAAGACTGTCATTAGGTATGGCTGGATCAGGGGGCTCAAATAAAGTCATTTCTAGTAAGTCCTTCCACATAGTGCCCCGTCTTCAGACTTAAGGGAGCCTGAGTTAAACACTGTGGCAGGTGTTACCAGCTTCCAACCTGCAGGAGAGCCTCACTACTCTTTGAGTCATCTCCTTGAAGGCCATCTTTAGAGGTGAAGGGGGAGACATTCCCTGTCCTCCAAGTCCTTTCCAAAGAAACACTTCCTGCAAGCCCTTCTCCAAGCTCCAGACGTGACCCCTTTGTACCCTCAGTGTGGGCAAGGGGCTATCTCAACACCCACTTTGACATCTAATATCTTTTATATCTTGATGCTTCAGTCAAAGTTATTAGACATCCTATTATATAATTTCTGTGCAGCTCTAGGGGAAAGTTGGAAACGGAAATTGACTTTAAGATAGCTTGAAAAGCTAAGATAACTTAGAAAGGATCAGAGTGAGTGATGGATACTTAAAAGGTCTGCTCATGGGATTGAGGGCAAGGGTACCTCATCCCCAAGTCTCTGTTTTCTCACCAAGATGCCTTCAAAAGCACTTCGTGGGTGTGTGATTGAGATTGAACCACGCGGTGATTTGTACAGAGCCATAGCAGGTCCTGGATAATAACGGTGAATCACTGTGCTTGGTTACTCACACCTATGAAAACTCATTCAATTCCCACAAAAATCCTCTGTAGCAGGCTCTGTTGTTAACACTCCCGTTTCACAAGGATGATCATTAAAGCACAAAGACGTTGAGTAACTTGCCAAGGTCTTCTGGTTAGTAAGTAGTAAAGACAGGATTTGAACCTAGAGAGGTGAACTCCAAGACCGTGGTCTTAACAGCTGTGCCATACAATCTCTCGGTAAGTTATAGCTCCTTTGCCCCTGTCCCTTGCATTGAATTCAGCTGGCTTTTCCCCAGCCTTCTCTCCCATGTCGTCCACACCTAGTTCCATCTTCACTGTAGTTTGACAAGTTACACAGCCCTGTGAGGTCGACTGTGCTAAAAAATTTGGAGTTATAGCCTATGGATGCACATTTGGAAGAGTTTGCACAAATCTGGGTTTTGGAAAAAATCCAGTTCTTTACATAGGTGACAGTCTGCATGCCAGATTTATGAAGCCGATATATATTCTCCATTTGGACAAGGATTCTCAGGGAATACAGGATTCTCAGCCTAGCTGCTGGCTGTTAACAAAGAAAACAAATATACCACATTACTTGGCAGGAAAGAGTGCCACGCTTCCAAGTGACATCAGGAAAACGGGTTGTGTCTTTTTCCCACCAGCTGGTAACCACACCCTCTACAGAGGCAGCCAGCCTGTAGCCCAAAGCAGCCTGTAAGGTAGGAGCTGTGCCAGGTCTGGCCTTTCCACCTGTGTCATTAGGGAGGCAGGCAGTTCTCATCTGGTCATGCTACCTCCTCGGAGTATGACTCTGGGCTAGTTACTTCCCCTGCTTGAGCCTGTCTTCCCAATTGTAAAACAGAGCGAGGAGTGAACTAGAGGATGCCAAAGGTCCCCCTTGCTATGTATGATTATAAATTCATGGGTCCCTGCATACTACACAGTGAGGGGTTTGGATGCTGTGGAAGATCCACAGGTTCAGGTTCTCAGGCTCTCAGAACAGGTTTATATCTTTTCTTGCTCCTATCCTGGTGCACACAGACCCTGACAGAGTGTGAGAGGAGATTCTGGGCTGGTGTCTTGGGTTGAGCCCTTTTGATTGCTAGCAACGACTAACAACAAAATTTTTTTTTTCAGTTCCAAGGACCACAGCCCAGGAAGGGAAGTGATGCACCTGGGCCTGAGGGACTCCTACTCATCTTTGTGTCTTATTGGATGTAGGCTTCAGTCTCTTGGACCAGTTTCCATTTCTCATAGCCGGAAATCAAATGAGCAATGTAGGGCAGTGGTCAAGCATGTCAATCTGCTTGGGCTTAAACTGAAGCTCTTCTACTTATTAGCTCTGTCCCATTAGCAGATCTGTCAACCTCTCCAAGCCTCAGCGTTCCCAACCGTAAGATGTGGATGATATCAGAAACTACCCCATAAAGTGTCGCAAATACTATTGAGTGTTCAGTAAATGTTAGCTATTATGGTAATTATGATGATGCCGTCACAGCCTTGCCGTTCAAGGGGCGATACTCTTCCTAATCTTTAGTCTAATTGTCGGTTCTGGTGGTTACCCCTGGACCATTCAATGCTGGCCATGTGGGAAATTACTATGATTGACTCACCATGAGCCAATCAAGAGTAAGGGGGAGTACAGAGACGTAGGATCTGGAAGAAGATGACAGCTCCTTTCTAGAATCACCTCAACTAAGAGAAAATCACCGTGCAGAAGAATGAGTTCTGTTTTAGCATACAAGATTGTAGATGTCCAAGATCCAGTAGCAGATTCCCGCCGCCCCCCCCCCCCCCCAACTAACAAAGCCAACATTTCAGGGCCTCTCAGAGCTGAACATGATTTTTACAAGGCCCTGGGTGGGTCACTGGCAACACGTTCACAGGGTCATGTGTTTTGGTCAAAGTAAAATATTTTAAGCACAGTTGGTTAATATTGCTGTCTCTTTCCAATCTGATTTCCCCTCCATCACACCTTCCTCTGTGTCAGGTGACACTGGAGTGGCGACATCTGCATCTGGCTAAAGGGACATTGAGTTAGGGACACATTTATTTTTAGTTTTGTGGAATGAATTTATGTCATTCGGTGACTTTCATATAGAGTTAAGCTGTTGCTAGCTCACCCAGTGCAGGAAGACCTTCCAGGAAAATTGTCACTCATTTAACTGACTTAACTGGCATTAAGACCAAAAGTACAAGGCCAGAGATGGATTCTTAACATGAATATGATCTGTGGCACCTACCACCAGAAATATGTGGTCAACAGAGGAGGAGAAATAAGGTTTGAAATATACAAGGAAGAAGCTTACCTGGAAAATTTCTGATGCCTTCAAGCTTCCAGAGTCTCACAGTTGGATGGTTTTAAGCATACATGACAACTTGGATTTTAGAGCAGGAGTAAGGAGAATGTCTGCACATTATAAAACTGCTTAAGTCTTACACCGTGGGTGACACCTTAAAGAGCCTAGCAAATATTTTGGAGACTCAGAAGACACAAGATGCAAAAACTTTATTCTAAATGTGGGTGTTTAGTTGGCATTTAAACATTTCATTTCCCTGATGATTAATGACATTTTTATATGATTATGGGTCATTTGTACATTTTCCTTTGTGAGATTTCTGTTCAAGTCTTTTGCTCATTTAAAAAAATTGGGTTGTCTTTCTTTTTATTACTGAACTGCATAAGATCTTTGTGTATTCTAATTACAAGTCCTTTATCAGATAAATGTATCATGAATACTTTCTTCCAGCCTGTGCCGATTTTTCTAATGGTGTCTTTTGATGAATAAAAGTCTTAAATTTTATGAAGTCTAATTTATCACTTTACTGTTTTTTAATGAGTGCTTTCTGTGTCCCATCTAGGAAATCTTCACTTATCCCAAGGTTGAGATATTCCCTTGTGTATTCTTTAGGCAACTTTATAGGTTTAGCTTTTACATTGGTCTTCGACTCATGTCAAATTAATTTTGTATAATTTGTATGAGACAGGGAGTAAAGGTTCAGATTTTCCCCCCACATGGACATTCAATTGATTGAGCACCATTTGTTGAAAAGATTTAAAATCCTCCATCAAATTGCACTAGAACTTTTGTAAATAATCAATTGCCCTATTAGGTACGGGTTTATTCCTGACTTCTCTATGCTGTTCCATTCATCCTTCTGTTGCTCTTTACACCAAATACAACATCTTGGTAATAGTAGCTTCAGAGAGAGTCTTGAAATTAAGTGAGGGGCTTCCCTGGTGGCGCAGTGGTTGAGAGCCCGCCTGCCGATGCAGGGGACACGGGTTTGTGCCCCGGTCTGGGAAGATCCCACATGCTACGGAGCGGCTGGGCCCGTGAGCCATGGCCGCTGAGCCTGCGCGTCCGAGCCTGTGCTCCGCAACGGGAGAGGCCGCAACAGTGAGAGGCCCGCGTACCGCAAAAACAAAAAAAGAAATTAAGGGATGTAAATCCTCAAACTTTGTTCTTCTTTTAAGACACTATTTTGGGTTTTTTTTTTGTATTTTATTTATTTATTTATAATTTAATTTTATTTTCTTATACAGCAGATTCTTATTAGGAATCAATTTCATACACATCAGTGTCTACATGTCAGTCCCAATCGCCCAATTCATCACCACCCCCACCCCCACCACCCCGCCACTTTCCCCCCTTGGTGTCCATACATTTGTTCTCTACATCTGTGTCTCAATTTCTGCCCTGCAGGGCGGTTCATCTGTATCATTTTTCTAGGTTCCACATATATGCGTAATATACGATATTTGTTTCTCTCTTTCTGACTTACTTCACTCTGTATGACACTCCCTAGATCCATCCACATCTCTACAAATGACCCAATTTCGTTCCTTTTTATGGCTGAGTAATATTCCATTGTATACATGTACCACATCTTCTTTATCCATTCGTCTGTCGATGGGCATTTAGGTTGCTTCCATGACTTGGCTACTGTAAATAGTGCTGCAATGAACATTGCGGTGCATGTGTCTTTTTGAATTATGGTTTTCTCTGGGTATATGCTCAATAGTGGGATTGCTGGATCATATGGTAATTCTGTTTTTAGTTTCTTAAGAAACCTCCATACTGTTCTCCATAGTGGCTGTATCAATTTACATTCCCACCAACAGTGCAAGAGGGTCCCCTTTTCTCCACACCCTCTCCAGCATTTGTTGTTTGTAGATTTTCTGACGATGGCCATTCTAACTCGTGTGAGGTGATACCTCATGGAAGTTTTGATTTGCATTTCTCTAATAATTAGTGATGTTGAGCAGCTTTTCATGTGCTTCTTGGCCATCTGTATGTCTTCTTTGGAGAAATGTCTATTTAGGTCTTCTGCCCATTTTGGGATTGGGTTGTTTGTTTTTTTAATATTGAGCTGCATGAGCTGTTTATATATTTTGGAGATTAATCCTTTGTCTGTTGATTCATTTGCAAATATTTTCTCCCACTCTGAGGGTTGTCTTTTGGTCTTGTTTATGGTTTCCTTTGCTGTGCAAAAGCTTTGAAGTTTCATTAGGTCCCATTTGTTTATTTTTGTTTTTATTTCCATTTCTCTAGGAGGTGGATCAAAAAGGATCTTATTGTGATTGCTGGGCACTTTTCTTTTATAGTTTCTATGGCCTTGTTTTCAAGTTTAGTGATCTTATGTATGTCCAAACTGCTGTAAACCCTATCCAGTGAATTTTTTTTATTTTAGAAATTGCATTTTAGAAATTGCACTTTTCAATTGGCTGTTTTTTTTTTTTTTTTAACAGATTTATTTATTTATTTATTTATTTTTGCTGTGTTGGGTCTTCGTTTCTGTGCAAGGGCTTTCTCCAGTGTGGCAAGCAGGGGCCACTCTTCATCGCGGTGCATGGGCCTCTCACTATCGCGGCCTCTCTTGTTGAGGAGCACAGGCTCCAGATGCACAGGCCCAGTAGTTGTGGCTCACGGGCCTAGTCGCTCCGCGGCACGTGGGATCCTCCCAGACCAGGGTTCGAACCCATGTCCCCTGCATTAGCAGGCAGATTCCCAACCACTGCGCCACCAGGGAAGCCCCAATTGGCTGTTTTATATAACTTCTACTTCTCTACTGAGATGCCTCATCTGTTCACTCATTACTTCCATCTTTTCCTTTAAATTCTGAAACATATTTACATAACACCTATTTTGAAGACTTTTTCTGCTAATTCCAAAGTCTCTGTTATCTCTGGGACTGTTTCTTTGGGGGTTATATTTTCTTGTTTTGTATTTGTAGCAATCTTTTATTGTATATTGGAAATTGTAAATGCTACATTGTTGGGAGTCTAAATTTCATTGTAACACCATATTTATTTATTCGTTTATTTATTTAATTGATGCACCTTTATAGGGTGTTATGTTTTGTTCTATCTGGCAGTTAAGTTACTGGCAGACCAGCAAGATTTGTTTTTGTAGGCTTGTTTTTAAGCTTTGTTTGGGGGTTAGAGCAGTCTAACCCTATGGCATGAGTTTCTGGCCCTCAGTGGAATGCCTGGTATATTTAGTAAAGTCTCTCTACTCTGGGTAATTGGAATTCCTATATATCCCAGCTATGTTTGACATACAGAGTTTCTGTTCAGCTCACAAACTCCCAGTAGTTGCCAGACCCTCCGTCAGGTAGCAGAGAGTCTCACCCTTCCCATTTATGGCATATTACCTAGCAAAGACTAAAGGGGACCCTTACACAGATTTCTGGATGTCCTTCCCTGGGCAATTCCCCTTTCTCCAAATGCTGTACTGCATAATACATGTATCTCAGCTTTCCCAAATTCTGGTTTCTGCCTCTTCAGCTCAGTGAGACTACTATACCCTGCTTAGGCTTTTCCTCCCATATTATTATCCAGATAATTCCTACAGGCAGAAAACCAGAAAGATCTTGGGGCTCATCTCATGTGTTTCCCTTCTCTAAGCATCAAAGTCCTGTGTGCCTGTTGGCTAATAATGTTGAAAACAGTGGCTTCATATAGTTTGTCTATATTTTAGTTGTTTCCGGTAAGAAGGATGATCTGGTATAAGTTACTCCATCATGGTCAGACGTAGAAGTCTGCTCAGATGTTTAAAATCCAGTAATTTGTTGTGATGTTTTTGATCATTATAAGTAAAGGTTCACTTTAGTATCTAATTTTGCATTTGTAATTTTGTATTCTTTTTCTTAAGGAGGGTCCCAAATTGTAGAAACTGTAGACTCCACAAAACTGAATCTGTCTTTTTAGAAGGCTATCTTCTTGAATGAAAATAAAAGTTTATTGCACAAGCCGAAAAGAGCTCCACAGAAACCCAAGGGGAGGAATGGGGGCACTGCCAAGTTCAGGAAAACTCAAACTTGGAAGGGTCAGAAATACAAGTTTCTCCCTACCGTAGTATTTTCACCTCACTTTGCCTGTATTAGTCAGCTATGGCTGAAAAACAACCATAGAATCTCAGTGGTAGACAACAATAACAATTTCTTTCTCATTCACACGTCTTCAGGTTGACAAGTGGCTCAGGCTGCAGGTGTGTGTTGGCTGGGGAAACTCTGATCCTGATGGCTCATTTTGAGACTCAGGTGGCAGTGGTGGCAGATACCCAGAATATACTCTGTCATGGTTCTGTTAGAAGCTCAACAGGGAAAACCCAAATGCAGAAGCACAGAACCCAAGCGCAGAATCCAAAGGTAGAATGTGATGCTACTATATCATGTTCACTAGCTTTCCTTTAGCCAAAACAACTTATGCAGCCAAACCTAAAGTAAAGGCTGGGGAATTAACCATGGGAGGTGGGAACAGGGAGGAGAATATATGCTACTATTACTGTATAGGAATAAAAACATTAGAATCAATTATTCAAGCTACCACACTGTCCACATACTTCATTTGCTTCTTCGGCTTACTGTACTCCAAGCCTTCAGGCTGTGCGTTTTCCTAGCCATCTGTACATCATGAAAGCTGTCAATATATTTATCCTTCTGACCTAGATCCCTGCTGGAAACTTCTACTTATATAGCTTAGAAATGGGATTGGCCCAGTTCATCTTTTTGAGCCAGGTTACATATATTGTGGTCCGTGGCCTGTCAATGGAACGGCCACCCTTGGGTCAATCATCCATCCCTGGACAAACGGTGGCTAGCTCTGAGCTAAGAAGAGTCTGGCACTGTTTTCCTGCAGAGTACTAATTGTGAGGCAGCCTCAGCTAGAAGGAGAATTTTGGGATGGATGGTACCATGACTGGTATATCTTGTGCTAGGAAGCAATACTGGGCACATCATAAGAACTTCTGCAGTAGTTTTTGCCTCAAAGATTCTTCCACGTGGCAGGAAGCATGAGAAGTGGTGGGAGCTGATGGTGGTTGAAGAATAGTGGTGGAGGATACAGCAAAGGAAGGAGTGTATTGACCCCTTCTAGGAAGGCTGGGCATAAGGTAACAGATGGAGGCAAAGTGTTATTGAAAATATCTACTCATCTGTATGGCATAAGAGCAAGCTAATGAGAATGGGATTCCAACCAATAAGAACAGGTGTCAGCCCTGACAGCGAGTACATCCATGCTGGTGTCGACCAGCTCTGGAAGGAGGAAAGGAAACAGGAAGGAAGATCTAGAATGAGACTCTCAAATCACCTTGCATCCCAATTATTGGAGACATAGTTAGAATTATATGAAGTATAATGGAAGTATTCTAAATTTAAGGAGGAATAATAAGTCTTGGTGTGTTACAATTCATCCCTGGAGATTCTATTCAGATATCATTGCCTCTAAGAAAAGTGTGCTCAGACAAGTAATTTGTCTCAAGGCCATACAGCTAGTAAGTAACAGAACTCTTCAACTCCTTACACTTTCCAATGCCAGATCACTTCGCAAAGGGGGTCTAGAATGTCATGTTAGAAGAGATGGTTACTAAGGCTGACTTCAAAGGAACTGAGTGGAGCCCTTTACTCTTTTGTCTTGGTGAAATAAGGAAAATAACTTCCACTCAGTAAGCACATTCTATATGCCAAGCACCGTGCTAGGCACTGGACACGCGTGGTCTGTAAACCTTACCGAATTTTTGCCAGGTAGCATCCTATTTTATAGATAAGAAAATTGAGGCTCACAGAAATGATGTACCTCAGAAATACAAATGCCATCTACTGTAGGAGAGTAGCAGAGACAAAGAACTTCATGGTGACCTCTTCAGCAGCCATGACTACGGCTCTGTCTTCTGGAAAAGCAAAGACCCAGCAGAGGGGACAGGAGAACTGGCTTGGGGATTCAGGAAGGATGTACTCATTCCTGATTGAGACTGATGTCTGGTCTCCAGCTGCTGCATCCATTCCACAGAGATTCTTCTGAGGATCACCTGGCATGCAGGGGGTTGAAATACACGGCAAGTTCTGTCTACATGGAGGACTTAAAAAATTTCCCATCCTGTCATACTGTTCACAACACACACACACACATACACACCTTTGTCTTCCTGATAATTATTTCTCTTTTCATTTTCTTTGTGAGTAGAAAACAGAGCTAAAATTTCAAATTACTGATGAAGTAATTGAACTTGTGCTCAAATTGTGCTCAGATTTTAATATGGAGTTACTTCCAAGTTCCTAATATTTAGTTTTTCAATTAAATAGACCTTTGCCATCCTCCCACGTGAAGCTACACACAATTTCGTCAGTGAAAGGATTCTGAAACACCACTGAATCTGATTCTTTTATCCTTATTATTATTCCTTAGCGGAAAAAAGATTTTAAACACACACCTTTTAATTGCTCTTATTAATAGCTAATAGAAGCTTACTTTCCTTACTTCCCAAAATGCTATTACATAAAAATGTAATCTACACACCTACACCGAGAGACCAGATTTAATAAATTCATGACATGAAAATGAAATATTCATTCAGAAATATTGAGGGTCCGGTCCAAGATCAATAGTCAATCGGTGGCAGAGTTGGGGCTTGAACACGGATTTTCCGGCTTTGAGCCCCATCCCCATTTCTGGATGATATCCCGGTCCTCAAAAAAGGCGAGACGGTGGTCCCTGGTGAGGAGGGAGTGGTGGACTTTGTGCACACACTTATTGCTCAAATACCCACAGGCAATGGGATCACCCACCGACTTTTCTGGGGGAAAGTGTGGGAAGAAAGAACTACCGCCCAGCTCGGGTGGCCAAGCCAACATCAAACCAGAATATTGCATTGAAGCTGAGTTCACGTCTCTTTAATACAGAGGCAGAATCTTTAGAGCTTTAGAACCCAAAGTTCTGTAGCAGAGCCTTCAGAACTAAAAACACTGAAGTGGACTCTTTAGAACAGAAAACAAGCTACCAAGGAAAAAACATGGCCAACGTTGTCAGGTAATGACCTCAGAGGCTGGGACAATAGGGACTCAGCTGGCAAGAAGGTGATACAACCAGGGGAAGGACAAGCGCATTGGGGCGTGTTGCCCGATTCCTGTTCAGAATTATAAATACGAGTCTCTGGAAACTGATCAAGGGGTTAGCTAAGCTAACATGTATGGACACTCCAGTGGAACCTACAAGTTTATTCTGGAATATACAAGTTTGCGAGGAAATGTCTGAAGTCCACCTTTCCTGGGCTGGAGGTCCCAGAGGTTCAGTGACCTGTAGGCATCTCAGCAGCTTTAATTTGTGGCTGGTCCACACCAGTGGATCATCAGTCTGTGCTTTTGGCCTTTCATGATAGAAGCGTCTTCCTGATTAAGAGAAAGATGTCAGCTTGCAGGTCAGGGAGATTCGAGGAGCAACCTTTGCATCTTGGCAGAATTCAGGCTGGCTCACCTCTGCTTGATCTAACTTTGATTCTTTTAAGTCCCAATGAGACAGATGCTAGTGAAAAACATTGTCCTTTTATTGCTTACTAGCTACAGTGCTCAGAACTATTCAGCTGTTACTCTTTGGCTTCCTGCCCTTGGCTGGGGGTGAGACACTTTGACTCTCTGAACAGGACTTTGGGTTGTGCTATCCTGCAGTGATTAGGGGCAGGTGACAGAGTTGAACATCGAGGCTTTGGAGCCAAGTCTCTGCATACCTGGCAGGCTGCTGTCCCAGATAGGGAGAGGTGTGTTAATCATTTATTACCCTGCCGTAGAGACATCCGATCATGACTCTTACCTCATTCTGCATTCCCCATTATTGTCTAATAGAAATAGAGTAAATAAGCACATCTCTTAACAAAGAATCTTGTAGCGAAAAATTATATATTATGTGATCTTATTTCTCGTGGCAGCATGTAGCCCTTCTGTGAAAAGTATACACAGTTTTGTATAACTTGTTTACAAACAACAGAAAATATTAACAGTCTGTTCATTCCATCTGCTTCCCATGAGAGGAAAGAATCATTACGTAATGATGTCAGAGGGTATTCCAGCCCCCAAGGGGATCTTTCTGGAGACGCCTCATATAGAAGTCCTTCCTTTAGGGGATGGGCACCAGAGGGTCTTCTAGGAGAGTCTCTCAGAAGAAAAAGCAAGAATCTGGCCTCTGGAACTTTCTCTTCCTAATGTGTGTTGTTATAATAGCCAGTCTGGGCTCCCAAAGCAGCTATTAGGAAAGCGCTTAGATGGCCAATGAGATTGTTTCTATTAAAAACAGTGAAACATGGAGATGGGTGGGCTTTCTGGTGTTCTTCAGGCCGTTGATGGAAAAAGAGAGCCCTAAGTCTAGGCATGGGTGATGGCAACAGCGAGGGAAAGGAAGCAAGCTGGGGTTTAGAGGAGAGAGAGAGGGAGAAAAGAACGGAGGGAGGGGAAGAGGGAGAGAGAGAGAGAAGGAGGGTGAGAGGGAAATGTGGGAGAGAAAGAGACAGATAGAGAGACAGACAAGAATTGTTCCTATATTAGATGTACATAGGTGTCTGTTAGAAGGAATATCAAAGTTTTGGCCCAGCGTTTCTTCAGTAAATGGTACCCATACGCGGTGTGTGACGCATGAAGTGAACTGTTGGTAAGCTCTGTAACTTCAGTGTTTCTACAGCCGACTGTCCCCCGCACTGAGCGCAGAGCTCTAATAGCGAGCAGATGTGCCAGCCTATCCGCCCGTGATTTTGCCACCCAGCCATGTGCACGGCTTTCTGCTGGGAGCTGTATCGGCCTTCCCTCAGTTGACTTTCATAATGACCTGTGAGGCAGATGTTACCATCAGCTTTTTATAGATAAAGAAACACAGGTGAATAAAGACGAAGTGACCTGTACAAGACCAGCACAGCCACCAGAATCCCAGGGGCTCAGAATCAGGCCCGAGCCCAGGTGGTCATCCTGGGTTCACCTGGATCAACATCTCCAAACATGCCTGATCATCTGGGAGGCCAGGCTCCACTCCAGAGCTATTAACCAGAGATCTGGGGGAGAGGCCTGAGAATATGCATTCTTAAAAAAGCATCCAGGTGATCCCCACCTTCATTTTAGTTTGGGAAACAGTGATTTACGGGGATACCACTTCAGACCACTCTAAGGGGTGCTGGGGAAGGTAAGGGCAATGCTTGGGGTTTTTTTTTTGAAGTATGGTTGATTTACAATAGTATGTTACTTTCTGCCCTACAGCAGAGTGAATCAGTTATACATATGCATATAGCCACTCTTTTTTAGACTATTTTCCCGTATAGATCATTACAGAGTACTGAGTAGAGTTCCCTGTGCTATACGGTACGTCCTTATTAGTAATCTATTTTATATACTGTAGCGCACATTTGTCAATCCCAATCTCCCAATTTATCCCTCCCCCCATGGTAACATAAGTTTGTTTTCTACATCTGTGACTCTATTTGTTTTGTAAATAAGTGCATTTGCACCATTTTTTTAGATTCCACATATAATGCTTGGGGTATTTTAAAGAGCAAGGCCGAGTAGTTCGTAGAAAACACTGACAACCACCTAAAAAGGCCCACCGGTGAGAGAATGGGGAAATACGTGATGGTACATCTAAACAACAGCATACCAAACGGCCCTTCCAAGTGGTTTGTCTAAATAGATTGATGAACACAGGCGCATATTCACACTTGTTAATGAAAAAATATATGGGGGCAACGTTTGCAGCATGGCATCATTTGTGTGAATTGTAATATTTAATATTTTTTAAAATATTTATTTCCCCTACTGTTTATAGGGAAATGTCTGGATGGCCATCTAGAATGTTTTTGGATCTAGCAAATAACAGAAATGAGGGAAGCTGTCCACTGTCACAGGGAACGTGGGGACAGTGACCTAGAGTGGCCCTACCTAAAGGCAATGGAATTTTAAAACTCCAAGGAAAATGGTCTCACCAAACAGATATGCAGGCCACCTCGTTTATAATTTCTATGCTAAACACTAGCAGTGGTTGCCTCTAGGTGGTGGTATTTGGGGATTCTTAATTCTACAGAACTTAATTATTTTAATTGTGTAGAATTTTTTTAACTGCAATTTTTTCAACTGTAACTATGCATGTGTGATTTATGAAAAAAGTAAGAAAGGAAGAGTAGTTCTGAGTTGCTTGTCCATCAGTCCCCTTTTGTTGTTGGCATAAAAGGCCTCTCTCCAGCCCCCTTGCAGGAGAGGGCACCTCAAAGCTGTGCTCTTTGGGGTTAGGTTGTCACATTTCTGAGGACGAGGCAGGGGCAGAGCCCCGGATCCTCTGAGAGGCCATTTGCTTTGCATAGAAATCCCAGAACAAGCAATGGGAAAGGTCTTGTGGTCCAACACCCAATAACCAGCAGCCCTTTTCATGAAAATAAATCTCTGTGCATTTTCCTTTCCGAGGCTACCTTTGAGACCCCTGGACTACAGAGCTATGTGACTTTGGGACTTGATCTTTTCTGGGCCTCAGTTGGTTATTGGTTACTAAAAAGAAAAGAAAAAAAGAAAAAAAACATAGAAAAAGGGTCTCTCTGTCCTGTCCTCACCCCAACCTATAGAATCACAGGGGCCTCAAGCCCCTCTTCTGCCTTCCCACAGGCCGGGTCCCTCACACTGAACTTCAAAGTCTTTGAGGCATCCTGTCCCCAGCCCCCTGAAACTCAGGCCCCCTGGAGACCTTTATTTCGGGGTTTAAGTGTCATTCTTTGGCTGTCAAGGTGAAGGGAGCAACTTCTGGAGCCGCTGACGTCATGGTCCCCAGGCCTTCGCTACGTCAACTCACCTTTCCAGGCCACGCTTTTTCCAGCAGTGAAATGGGGTTAAAATACCTACCTGATGGGATTGGGGGCTATTAGCACCCCTCGTTGATAGATGAGGAAAACCGAGGCTCACAGAGCTGGTGTGAATCGCCTGCCATCACCTAGATCACATGAGGCAGAGATGGGATTCAAGCCCAGGCTGTTTCTGGCCATCGGCAAGCACCTTGCAGCCCCAAACCACCAGGGCACACTGCCATGCGTGCCTGGCTCTCCCCTGCCAGAGCCTGGGCTTTGAGTCGCTTTCTGGGGTAGAAGTTAAAGGCAACAATTCAGCCACACCGACCAGGCCAGCTGCCTTGTGACGAAGGAGAGGCAGGCATGGTGGGAAGCTGTGTGCTGGGACTAGCCAGACGGCTCCAGCAGGGCTCAGACCCACAGTCTGGACCACACAAGGTACAGACAACACACAGATGCGGAGCCAGGTCTAATTCTACTGGTTTCCAGGTGTGCGACCTTGGAAAAGTCAATTAGCTGTTTTGAGCCCCTTTCTCTTTATCTTGTCATCTGGGGGTAGGCGTGCATACCTCACGGTGTTGATGTGAGGGTCCCGTATGCTGGCTGGGAAGTATACAGCCCTCGTGTCATTTAGGTCGTTGGTATTGGTGCCAAGGCTGGGCTCGGCATGCTCAGACACTCAAGATCCAGGGTCACGGGCTGCTTTCCTGTCACATCCCCTCAAGATGCCTTGGGATCCTGGGGGAAGCTGCGAGTTCGCCCAGTGCGTGCTCTCGGGCTTTCCTAAATCAGAACAGAAATGAAGGCCTCTCTCTGCCACTTTGGTTGGCAGCCACCGAACGGGCAGCTTTATTTCTAGGCTGTGGATTAGGACAATCTAGAAGAACCACCGGGGAGCTGTTGAGATGATTGGAAAGGCAGTTCTTCCCCTCAATAAATTCCAAATTAGTACCCTTGGAAACTCACTAGGGCTTCTGCAGTCCAAACGGAACAGTTTCAGTTGAACAGTCATATTTTGTGTGCTTTTTTTTTTTTTTAATAAAACAAAAATATGTATAGGTAAAGGAATGACACGGAGTTTTAAAAATACCAGGACGCTGCAGGGGGAAAAAGGACGTCGGTCGTTTTGTTTTTGTTTTTGTTTTTTCCATTGTACCTTTATTGTTTACTCTGTTCACTGTTAAGAATTCTTACACAGTCTTTCTAGAACCACACAGAACCTGTGAGACGGCCCCCTCCCCTGATAGTCCATTATATTTCTAACCAGCCTCTTGGCCCTCGTCCTTACACGTGGGACACTCTGCCAGGGTGCAAGGAGTTCCCAGGCATTGTTTATTTTTATGAGGGAGGGATGGAGGGGTGCAGAGCTGCCCTCAGCAAAGTCATCGGTCTGCATCTGACCCCTGAGGGGCCTTTCCTGGACCATCCCCACCTCTCCATTCCCTCTTTTCCCAGCATTTGACCGACCCTCACTGGGCCAGGGAATCAGACAGACCGGGGGTTTGCATCCTGACTCACCACTAGAAGCCACCTGATCTCAGGGAAGTTTCCCAATCTCTCTGAGCTCTCCTTTCTTCCTCTACAATGTGGGATAAAGACTCTCTAGCTCACTGACTAGGAAGATTCAGTGACTTAAAGGAATATAGGGTCTGGCACAGCGCCTGGCATATGTACTCCCTGAATGCACATCAACTTTGTTTCTTCTGGTGGGGAAGAGAAGACACCTGATGAGAGCTAGGTGCTCAGGGCATTTGCTTTATAAAAAGGCCTGGTCCCTAGCAGAGTCCAAGAAATGACTCTCTAACAGTAGAATTTCAGACCCCACAACAGAGGGATGGAGAGATCTGGTGGTGGAGATCTCCTGGGCATCATTCAAATCCAACTAGGCAGACTGCTGCTTCTTTTGCCCACGGGCAAGGCTGACACTAGCAGAAGGAATTCTAACCCTCCTTTTTTAAGGCCGTGCCGCTGCAGCCAGCGAAAGGCCCATTTCAGGGAGCAGAACAGGGCAAATTCACACTTATTCAACTGTTCCTGCCAGGGGGGAAGTAGCTTCATGTGGGTGTAAACCAGGAACTTTAAGAAATGCAGCAATCTTCTAGGGTGATCACTGCATCCCCTTCTAGTGCCCTTGAAAAAGTCACCTGTCTCAGGGGTGTCCTCACAGCCTGAACCACCCAGGTGAGCTCCTACAGTGGGGAGTCCATGTGCCATTTACACCCCATCTACTTTGAAAAGGATCCCAGGTGGCTCATTAAGGAAGGAATTATGCACCTAAAGCTCAGCTTTCCCCCTTGTCCTTCCCATCTTTCATAGTATGTGGCCATTAAAATCAAATGTGCTCAACAAATGGTCACAAGAATGAAATAATAATGATGCCAACAAGAAGCTGAATACTCCATCCTATAGTCGATCTGCAGATGTAGCCGTGCTCTTCCTCCATGGTAGTCCTTGTAAAAAATTTTTTAAAGCTGATCTATCACTCAGCCCTTGTTCATGCATAATTCTCAGTAAGGATATGGTGCATCCAAGGTCCACATGCCCACGATCGTTTTATATCTCCGATATAACAATAAAAAGCCGCTCAACAGACAATCTTAAAACATGCATCCACCAAGATCACGGCTGGTATTATGGAAAAACGTCCTCCAGACTGAGAAGAGCTAGAGGGAGAGAGAAGGTAAACAATACAAGAGGACAGAATTAGGACTAGAGTGATTGCACAACAGAACGTCTGCAGTCTAGGGGTTTAAGCAGGTAAAACCAGAGAAAGCTCTATGGATCCAGGAGCGCCTCTCCAAATATTTGGTTCATGCTAAAAAATAGAGCACATTTATTAAAAATATATATTTATAAACCTTGATATGAACAGATACACACGTCAAGCCAATGAAAAAAGAAAAATAAGTTATCTCCCTGGTATCAAATAGACACTTTTGATGAACGGGATGCTTGTCAAAGGATTGTCCCTGTGGTTTTTTGTACCAAACAGTTCATCGAGTTAGGAGGAATTGCGTGTCCCGGGAGACACACCATGAGCTGCGTCCTCCCTGTTCCTCTTTTTGAACATGTGACATCCATCAGCGACCTGGGATAATGAACCTTTGCACCCATCCGCTCCCAGACGACGTCAACGGCGAGTCCTCCAAGCGTTCTTTCGGGTCCCCTGCCGACGACGTTGAGTTCCTTGCTGTGTGAATGAGTTTTGCTGGATTCATTGTGCTTTAGTGTCTGATCCTCGCAGCAGGATCGGTTTATTTTGGTGACCCTTTATCAAGTTCGAAGGTACATTTGATTGAACGGCGTGTGTAGGTCAAAGCTGCTTGTTTGCACAGTGTCCTGTCACTGATCTGCCGACACACAGGACTCCCATCTTTTGGCCATCCCAAGGCCTGAGCGCCCTCTGGGCCATTCACAGAGTGGTGTATATGTATACAAATATGATGACGACTAGGTTCAGAATGGTCCCGATAATTCCCAGCATCGCCAAGACACTCTCTTCTTTGCTCTCTTTTTCTTGGCCTCCTCTGTCTTCATCACTTCCACTCGTGATTACCATCTTGGTTGCAAATGTCTTTATCTTCCTCCCCAGGCTAACCTGTAATTGGAAAGAGGCAGCACAAAAGATGACGGTTTATAAGCATCCTCTCCATAGCCAGGCAGATTGGGCAGGGCACTGATTTCCTGTCTGGGGACTAGATCTCAGGTGGGAGTGAAAACTCTTCCATGGAACCGATCTTGCGCCCCATTGCTCTCGGCCGTGGAGAAACGGCAGAGCACGACTGATCAATTTCGAGGAGGAATGTCCTGACACTGGCATAAAGAGATCAGCCCTGGAGTCCAGCCCGGGCGCCACCCAGTCCACTGAGGTTTTGATTTAGCCCTTTTCCTTGAAGCAGACAGCTGCACAGGAGACTGAAACATGTGGGCTCTCCCACAGCGACGGCAATTTGACACACGTTCACATAGTGGATCCCACCCTAGAGGAGTGCTGTCCGGCGTAGGCACGAAGTGTGTAGGAGGGCATCAGAGCCACACTGTGTTCTAAGTGCCGGCTGCCCTGTGAGCAGGGGCGACTGCACCTAGGGAAGGTGGTTAACTGAGACCAGCCTGGATGGAAAGGAGGTGGGGAGAACATCATAAGGAACCTGCATCACCTCCAGCAGGAGCATAAATTGGTATAATCATTCTGGAAAGTTCCTTGGCATTACCTAGAGAAGCGAAGAGACATATATTCTACAACTGGGCTGAGCACCTGATCTCCTACATGTCCACCCTAGAGAAATCCCTGCACCTGTGCACCTGGAGACGGGGACAGGAACACTTCTGTGAGCTTCATCTGTGACAGAAGAGGACTGGAAGTTACCCAAACAGGCACCAAGAGTTGAAGAGACCAACACATGGCCCATACAATGGACATGTCCACCAAAAAGAATATTATATGCACTGAAGCTACACGTGACGGCGTGGATGAGGCCCCAACACTTCAGGTAGTGTGAAAAAGCATATGGCACAGAATACACACAGCATATGTCAATTCATAGAGGCTCAAAACAGGCCAAACCAAACCTATATATTTAGAGACATATACTTTGATGTTTTTTAAAAAGCAAGAGAACGATTAACACAAAATTCAGTAGAGTGGCTTCGTATAGGTGAGGACAGAGTGGAAAGCCATTGGGAGGAGCCAAAAGCCTTCAATATACGGGTCATTTTCCATTTTTTAGGCTGGATGGGGGGGTACACGGGGGTTCATTTTTATCCTTATCCTTTCAGCTGTTTCAGGGATTCTCCGGAATGTATGATATATTTTGCAATAACTAAAATCTTTTCTTGTTATTCTTTAAAATAATATATGTGGCCATCCAGGGGGCCTAGTGGGCAGCTGAAGCCTTCTTTTCCACTGATTACTAATCCAAACAATATGTAAGAAATGAACAATGTATGTGAGGTATTGACAGCTTGTCTGATGGGATGTGACACGGACCAGGCCAGGGCCCCTGGCTGTATCTCTTCCAATAGAGAGCTGTGTCTTTAGAGCTGGAAGGCTGTTCATGCTCTAGAGTTGTGACAGTTAATTTTATATGCCAACCTGACTGGGGTGCCAAGACATTTGCCAAACATGATTCTGGGTGTGTCTGTGAGGGTGTTTCTGGATGAGATGAACATTTGAATTGGTAGACTGAGTAAAGCAGATTGCCCTCCACAGTGTGGGTGGGCCTCATCTCATCAGTTGAAGGCCTGACTAGCAGAAGAGGGCTGAGTAAGCGGGAACTCCTCCTGCCTGACTGCCTTTGAGGTGGATCATCAGGTTTTTCCTGCTTTCGAATCCAAACTGAAACCTAGGTTCTTCCCAGGTCTTGAGCCTGCAGGCCTTCAGACTGAAATGAAACCATCAGCTCTCCTGAGTCTCCTGGTTGCTGACTCACCCTGCAGATCCTGAGACTTGCTGGCCTCCATAATGACATAAGCCAATTTCTTATAATAAACCCCTATCTATCTATCTATCAATCATCTATTATCTACCTATCAACTATCTATATATCCATCTATCATCCTTCTATCTGTTATCTATCTACCTACCTCCCTATTATCTATCTATATATCGATCTATCATCTTTCTGCTACCTGTGTATCTATGTATCTATCTATCTCTTATTGGTTCTGTTTCTCTGGAGAACCCTGACTAATCAGTTCAGGAGTCAGAGGGTATCTCAGGACAAATATGTGAGAAAATCACAAAAAACGAGTCCGGGAAGGTGAGGAGTGTGACTGCAAGGTGAAATGTCTGCATGTCTCTTCCTCTGGGTACGGGAACCCCTGAAAGGGCCAGGCCATGCCTTGTGGATCAAGTTTGGATTTGGAACACAGCGTATGTGGATAGATGTCTGTGTGGAGGAGAGAAACAGACAGTCAGTGAAGACTAGGGGACTTAATGCAACAGGAATGCATGAACAAATGAATGTCTTAACGGGAAGTTTCACTTCCTTCACAACTTTGGTTTACTTGGTAGGCTCAGAGGGGGTTCCTACCCCCTTGAAGTGATTGCAGCCAGACTTCATCTTTTCAGAGCTGTCCACTCTGTCCTAGACAATGAAATGAAACTTCTTGGAATAACTCCTGTATGTAGGATGTAATTTCTAATTAAAATTGCTTTTTAAAAAAAAAAAAAAAAGCTTTGGCTAGGCAAACCTTCTAACTGGAACTGTTTGGCTTTCTTTCTTTTTCTCCCTAGTACAGTTTTTAACGATGTATAATACAAGTAAAGAAAAGTGCACAGACTTTAAGGGTACAGCCTGATAAGTGTTCATGTCTGTTAGCTGTCGCCAATATCAAGAAACAGAACCTTCCAGTACCCCAGGAGGCCCTATGGCCCCCTATTCCACTCACAATCTCTTTCTTCCTTCTTCTCAAAGCCATCATCCTGACTTCTAACATCCTAGGCTGGTTTTGCCTGTTTATGAATTTTATAGAAATAGAACCACGCAGCACGTCCTCTTTTGACTCTTTTTCCCCCCAAGGTTATGCTGGTGAGATTCACCCATGTTGTGTGTAGCTCTGGCTCATTCTCAGTGTGAACAGTAACCCATTATATAAACAGACTCACATATTTCTGCATTTATTTTACTGCTGATGGGCATTTGCGTTGCTTTCAGTTTGAAGCCATTATGCTGCTACGAACATTCTTGTACATTTCTGTTGGCAAACACATGTATGCATTTCCCCCAATGTTTTCAATGAAAATTTTCAACATACAGCAAAGTCTAAAAAGAATTTATAGTGAGCACCCATACACTCAGCAACTAGATTTCACCATTAGCATGTTACCATACTTGCTTAATCAGATACCTATCCATGCAGCTATCCGTCCATCTTCTGGGGGGTATATTTCAAGGTAGACTTCAAATATAATTACACTTCCCCTTAGATACTGCAGCATGCATGTATTAACTAGAGTTCAATATTTGTTTGCAAGGCTTTCTTTCGATGTAAAATTTATGTATGTGCAATTTCCTATTGGCTGCATACATCCAAGAGAAGAACTGCTGGGATACAGGGTACGCATGTGAAAGTGCTCGTATCTGCCTGCTTGTTTGTGAGTGCTAGATTGGTCCCTTCTTTTATTTTGGTGATTCCATGGCCTAGCATTTGCATGGAGTCACAGGAAGGCATACGTACATCCACTCCCTTCTCTGCCCTGGGCAGACATCTACCCAAGCGCCAGTTATCTGTCTCATGGGTCTCTTGTTTCTTGTAGTTTCCTTAGCTAGACTGCAGGCCCTGAGAGAGCAAGCTTTTGGATCTCCACCTCTAAACACAGGGCTTGGCAGGGACCAGGCATTTGGGTAAAGCATGCTGAATGAATGAGGGGGTACTGAAGAGGGACCTGGCATTCCCCCCCACCCACCCATTTTTGCAGGGCAGGGAAAAGATCACCAAGGTCGGTCTCAAGAGACACAATGAGTGCTGCCCTTAAAACCAAAGACCCATCATTGCAGTCACTCAAGCAAAACAAAGTGCCGGTCATGGAGGCTGCTTTGGTTTCAAGGCTGAATTTAGCCTCTTCCCTGAGTTAACCCGAAATAGCTCTGACTTAGGAGGAAGTGGAAGAGAATAATGAGGTCGACTGTGTTTACTTTCTGAGGTCTCTGCAGCAAACCAAGAGCCCAGAAGAGGTCCTCTCTGACTCACAAAAGAGTTGCATCCCCAGAGTTTGCTTCCAAGGTGCTTGAGTTATCAGCCTGTATTTCCCCAGAGAAACCGTGTTGGGAGTGCAGCTAGACTCCCAAGGGAGCTACAGGGGGCTTCCTAGCAAAGAAGTGGTTGGAACATTGCTTTCTTTGGGAAAAGTTATCTGGCCAGGGAGTGGAGGAGAACGAAAGAGGCTGGAGATTAGCTTGGAAACTAGACCAGTAATAGAGATGGGAGGGGAAAATAAAACCCAAATAAAACAGAAAGCAAAGACTGGGGCCGGGCAATATCTGACATGAGGCCTGCTACACAGGCATAAGTTCATCCATTCACTCACTCACTCATTCCTTCCTGCCAGGATATGCAGGGAGGGGGTAGTGGGAATGAACTGCTAACGGGAAAGGTGTTTCTTTTGGGGGTGATAAAAATGTTCTAAACTTAAGATTTTGGTGATGGTTACCCAACTCTGTGAATATACTAAAACCACTGAATTGTACACTTTGAAAAGGTGAATTTTGTGGTTTGTGGATTATATCTCAATAAAGATGTTTATTTTAAAAACACAGCATCTGCAGTAATAGCTGAAATATAAATTATCTACGAATAAATCTAACAACAACGTGTAAAATCTTTATAAAGAAAATTAAGAGTAGTTTACAAACAGACATAAAGGTACATCTACATGAAAAGGTAGCTATACATCTTCAAGGAGTGTGAGATTCAATATCCAGAAAACACGAGTTCTTCCCAAGGTGATCCCTACAGATTTACTGCAGTCAAAATTTCTACAGGGTCTTTGGTGCCCTTTGGCAGGCTGATTCTAAAGTGTATATCAAAGTGCAAAGAGATAATGACAGCCAAATTATTTACAAAAAAAGAGTAAGGTAGGGGAACTTGCCTTATAAGACATCACAAATTACTATACAGCTTTAATAGTTAAGTTTTAGACAAATAAGCCAAAAGAACGGAAATGGGGCTACACATACCTGGGCACTGCTCATCACTGGGGGAAAATGGGCCTTTGGATACCCAGTGCTGGAATAACTGAGTATCCATATGAAAAAATAAATAAAATCAAACCAGTATTTCACCAGTTCCAGTTGGATTATACACAACCGTGAAAAGGAAAACTTAAGGACTTTTATAAGACAATATAATGAACGTCTTTATGGCCTTGGTGTAGAGAAGGATACCTTAACAAGACATAAAAGCTCCCTGTGCAGAGCCTGTAAGAGTTGTCTTACAAAAGTTCTTAAGTTTTCCTTTTCACGGCTGTCTATAATCCAACTGGAATTGGTGAAATACTGGTTTGATTTTATTTATTTTTCCATATACTCAATTATTCCAGCAGGGTATATGTATATGTATAGCTGATCCACTTTGTTGTAAAGCAGAAACTAACACACCATTGTAAAGCAATTATACTCCAATAGAGATGTTAAAAAAAAGAATCTATGCACATGCATATTTGCCATACTGATTTGTACAATAAACTGAAAGAAAAAGAAACAATCATAATGCACAACAAGGACTGGCTAAATAAATGACGGTAATAAAAGAGGGAAAAAAAGACATAAAATCTCAAACGATAAAGGAAAATATTAATGAATTCAGTGACATTAAATTTAATACCTCTGTTTATCAAAAAATGTCATAAAAATAGAGTTAAGCGACAATCTGGAATATACGTGTGTGCGTGCGCGTGTGTGTGCATGCGCGCGTGTGTGTACTATGTGTCTATCACATGTATGCTATATACACTATATATATCATACATATCTTATTAGTGTCAAGTCAGCAAGAAAATGATACACTTCCAGTAGAAAACTGGGCAAAAACCATGTCCAGGCACTTCTCAAAAGAATAAATAACCACAAAGAAGTTAAACTTCAGTAAGCAGAGAAACGCAAACTAAAACACAATGAGTTACCATCCAACAGCCAACAGATCGACAAGAGCTAAAAAATTCAAGATCACCACTCAATCCTCACGAGGCTGTAAAGCAAAAGGGACTCTTACACACCAGCTGCAGGAGTACAACTTGGTCTCTGTCACTCTGGAAAACAGGATGCTATCACCTTATAAAGATGAACATACTCAGACCCTGGTGACCGCCATCCCACCTGCGGGCACACACCTGGATACACCTGCACCGCTGTCCCAGGGTATGCAGCCAAGCATGTTGACCGACAGCAATGTCAGTGTTAGCGACATGCTGGAAACCACAAAAAATGTCCATCCATGCTGGCCTGTCATATATCCATACACCGGAATTCTACATGGCGCGAAAAGGAATGAAATGCTGCAGCCTGCAAGAATCAATCACGAATACAACGTTGCATGAAAAAAACGTGTCGCCAAAGACTACATAAGGGATGTTTCCATTTGTATGAAGTTCAGAAACGGGGAAAATCTAACAATGTGTCATTTAGAGATATAAGTGTGATAAAACTACAAAGAAAAGCGAGAGAATAATAAACCCAAAAGTCAGGGGAGCAATTACTACTAAGTGCAGAGGGGAAGTGGTTGGGATCAGGGTGGGGTGCTCCAGGAACCCTTGAAGTACTGGTAATATTTCTTGAGTGGGGTGGTGGGTACATGGGTGATTGTTCTTTATACCTTATATTTTCTAAATAGGCTTTTGTTATCTATCCAATAATTAGCACATCAATTAATGAATAAATAATTATTTCAACTGAATACTCAATAATAAAACAATGCTTACAAAAAAACAAATTTATAATTTATTAAGATGACTTTAAAAAACAGATCCACAGGGTTCTAAAGACTAGGGGTATTGAGTGTCATGCTAAGTGCCAGGAGGAACCCTGTACTCTGTAGCCAGGAAGGGGGCCACCCTCTCTGCAAAGACAGAGCATCCCTAGAGTGCGATAGACAACTCGGTTTTGGACATGGCTCTCAGCAAACTGGTCCTCCGCTGGGCTGCTTCCGATAAACACACTTGAGAGTTTTTAGTAGTTGGCCTATTTAGTATGTGTTGGACAATCAGCCCCATGAGTCTAGGGTGCTGGGTATGGCCTGGGTGTAGAGGCTGCAGGGCCGGCAGGGAGAGCTCTGAACAGAAGTCAGGGCTCAGTGTGGTTCCTGGAGACACCGCGGCTCAGGGCTGCCAGGTAGCCAGGTGGCTGTGCAGTGCACATGCCCAGCGCCCGTGCCCTTCCTTCAGCATCAGTGTGTCACTTTCCCTCTGGAAAGTTAACTTCTCAGTGAACGCTGTCAATCAAGGTACCGAGGAGATGGGCCTGGAACCAGGCTAAGCCCATTTGAGGCTCTCTCTGGCACTCAGTCTTTGGTGGGATGATAGAAGGTGGGGCAACCCTAGATGCTGATCATCGCGGCCACGGCACCGAATGAGATTCTAGTAGCTGCTGCCGCCTGGGGGCCTGGAGCCAGCCTGACTTCTGGCCTTTTTTTTTTAAATTTTTACTGGAGTAGAGTTGATTTACAATGCTGTGTTAGTTTCTGCTGTACAGCAAAGTGAATCAGTTATACATATACATATATCCACTCTTTTTAAGATTCTATTCCCATATCGGCCATTACAGAGTACTGAGTAGAGTTCCCTGTGCTATACAGTAGGTCCTTATTAGTTATTTTACATATAGTAGTGTGTATAGTAAGTCTCCTACATACGAACGAGTTTCGTTCCGAGAGCGCGTCTGTTAAGTCCAATTTGTTCTTAAGTCCAACAAAGTTAGCCTAGGTACCAACTAACACAATCGGCTCTATAGTACTGTACTGTAGTAGGTTTATAATACTTTTCACACAAATAATACATAAAAAACAAACACAAAAATAAAGAAAACATTCTTACAGTACAGTACCTTGAAAAGTACAGTAGTATCAGCTACATCACCACTGCTTTTATGCTTGCTTCCAGACATCCTGGGCTTGAAATAAAGATACTATACTACTGTACTCTCTATAGTACTGTACGGTAAAGTACACAAAAGCACAGCCACGTGTAGAGGATACACGCACGTGACAATGTACGCCAGACGCGCGAACTAACATATTGGACACATGGACGCACATTCGCATCTTTGAAAGTTCGCAACTTGAAGGTTCGTATGAAGGGGACTTACTGCATATGTCAATTCCAATCTCCCAATTTATCCCTCCCCTCCTTTCCCCCCAGTATCCATAAGTTTATTTTCTCCATCTGTAACTCTATTTGTTTTGTAGATAAGTTCATTTTTTAAAGCTGGGTTCACCATTTCCTTCCATCCCATGAATTACCTCAAATCCCTGCAAAAATAGTGTGTTTTTGCTTAAGGCAGAACCCGTTTCTTACCAACACCTGCTGTTTACAAACAAAGACCCTCCACTCGTACAGAAGTGACATTCAAGTTTATTTTGTTTGCTTCCTCATTTGACCTTTGAATTCCCCCTAGAAGAACTCCACTAAGTGTTCACTGGGCCTCGACTTGAATCCCTCTTGTCACTCTGGAATTTACCACCTGTCAGGACAGCTTATTCTACCTGCTGACAGCTCAGTCAGGAAAGTTCTTCTTTGCTTTAGAATAAAATATTCTCGCTGTAGCTCCCACCTCGTGAAACTACTTCCATCACTAGGAAACAGCGAAAATAAGTCCTTGTCATCTTTTGCAAGGCAACACCTCAGGTTTTGAAAAACTGATATGCAGTGGGAAGAATGACAACTCTGGCCTCAAATACATCTGACATCCAATCTCGGCTCCGTGGTTTACCAGCTGGGTGACTTGGGCAAGCTGCTTCACCTCTCTCAGACTCAGTTTCCTTATCTGTAAGGGGGGGGGGGTAAGACTGAGCTTGTAGGATTAAATGGAACGGTCGTGAACTGCCTAGCTCAAGGACTGGGAACTACTGTGGTCAAATGATGATGATGTTGATGGTGATTGAGGCTCGGGCTCATGCCCCAACGAGCCCCCTTTTCTCCAGCTAAGCACCCCCTGTCCCCCACTTGTTTATACAGTCCCTCCTAATCATGATCCTTCTCTTGGGAAGGCACACCCTAAAATCACCGCTTTTACAAGAAAAGCATTACTCCAGGAAAGGTTTTCCCAGCCCAGATGGGCCAGGGCTATCTCCCTCCTCTTTCTGAGGAAGCACACCCATTAACGCTGCCCAGAACCACACTGGCTTTGGGGCCACGGCACCGTGCTGTGGATTCGTGAGGCTGCAAAGCCATGTGGACCTCACTTCCGGTTAGAGGGAAGTGAGTGTTTTGAACCCAAGACAGGACTGAGTGTTTGGACTGCATTACATTTCAGCACCTTGGCTCCTAGATGACCTCTTCTCCCCAACCAGTCATTCTCCACCAGCTTCAGACCATCCAAAAACTGGATGTGCACACCCTCCGTGCTATTACCTAGATGACTCACTTCCCAGTTTTCGACCAGGCTTCCAAGTTAGTGCTAATTGATTCATAGCCTCACCAGGTGTTTGCCTTCTCCTCCTGCCCGTATTTCTCCATCTTTTCTATAAGATGCCATGAAATCCAGCTAGGACTTCTAGGTCTACCAGACCAGTGACCTTGCCAGAGGAGAACATGGCTGAGAGACGCAGTCCTAGGGACCCACGCTGGGTCCCGGCACCCTCTGTCCCCTCGACTCACTTGTAGGGTCTCCTTCTCCACACCAATTTCTCAGAGCCTTTTATTAAGAGTCACAGACCTGGGCTTCCCTGGTGGCGCAGTGGTTGGGAGTCCGCCTGCCGATGCAGGGGACACGGGTTCGTGCCCCGGTCCGGGAAGATCCCACATGCTGCGGGGCAGCTGGGCCTGTGAGCCGTGGCCGCTGAGCCTGTGTGTACAGAGCCTGTGCTCCGCAACGGGAGAGGCCACAACGGTGAGAGGCCCGCGTACCGCAAAAAAAAAAAAAAAAAAGAGTCACAGACCTTCCTTCAACTGCCACTTGGTGATCAAAGGTTAATAAGAAACGAAAAAACCCACAGGATTATGACCCACGGAAACATTGCACAGCAGTTAAAAATGATGATGAAAAGACCAAGTGGCCTAAAGGCAGATGCCCAGGCTAGGAAAACACAGGATATTACAATTCAGGTCTACTTAGGATTATAAATAATAGTTTTCAAACCTCACTAGTACAGGAAAAAATGCAGAGGAAGAATATTTGGAAATTTTCTGTAATGTAGTTGATTACGTTATTTTACTTTTATATTCCCTTTTATATTCAAAACACATACATACGTAAATAAAACCATGAAGACTCCAAGTGCTTCTGTCTTTCTACAACCCTTAGAGAACCTTACCACCCAGGTGACAAGGACAAAGTATTCGATGCCGGTGGGCAGGCAGCCACTCCTGTGACAGTATCTCTCTGCTGGAGGCAAGGAAGGAGGGAAGGGACTGGAATTCCAGCTGGGAAATGGGCGTGGGTGTGTGTGAGAAGACAAATGATAAAGGTTCTGACACCATTTCTATTACAACTGAGATATTCAGGCTGAATGGAATTGGCTTCAGTACCCTTTAATTCCAGTAGAAACTCATTTTTCAAAACAATGCCAGTCTTGGGACTAAATCTGTGCTCCCTGACATGCTGAAAGATACCACACATTGAAGACAGGAATGAAGAGACGATTTCATCCAAATTCTTTCCATGACTCGCTGACTGCCATCTCAGGAGTGGCTCCGGCTCAACTGTAGTTCCAAATTTCTGCATCTCTAGGACATTTAGATATTGTGGGGTGAGGAAATTTCATTCCAATTCTATTTAACAAGGATGAGCCTCTGCCTGGAAATTCAGAAACGCTGGGTGACAAATCCACTGGGTGATGCTTGAGCATTAAGGAAGCAACGACTTTTCCCTGGAGAAGAGACCTCAGTGGTCACTTAAAACACAGCATCCCCTGGGGAACCTGAAAGCCAGACTTCCCATGAGTATGCCCTGGGCATCCACATAGAGCAGTGGGCATGCCCCAGTGAAAGACAAAGCCTTTGGCTCTCAAGCACCTCATGACCCAAGGAGGGGAAAAACACAAACATCACTATTGTGATGGGAGCCCAGGGCATGGCAGGGGGCGGGGCGGGGGTGGGGCAGAGAAAGGGGGAGTCCTAATTTACTCGGGAGGAAAGATGGGAAGGAGCTAAGCTGAGACCGAAAAGGCTAGCAGGACTAACTCGGCCCATAGTAGGAGAAAACTAGGTGTTAGGAGACTGACAGGTGCAAAAATTAACGTGAATGGGCGGAAGGCTACACACAGAGAGAACATTTGTAAAGCATTTAACCTGCTCAGCAAAGATTTGCAATTATTATTATTACCGAGTTCAAGCTTGTACTGCTCACCACATGACAGGCTAATAAACGAGAGACCAGTTGTTGGGGCAAGGAATAGCGGCTTGATCGAGAAAGCCGGCGGACTCCTGTCCCAAAGAACCATCTTGCCTGAGTTAGAATTTAGGCTTCTTTTATACTAAAAGGGGAAGGAGTAAAGGCAAAAATTTCCTGGTTCCGGTCAGCCTTCGAAGGAGATGTGTTAATGTACTCCTTCCTGCAGTCATTCACGGGTGAGCCTAGTCAGGACGTTTCCTGTGAGCTAAAGAAAGATATTTTAGCTTAACGGTCATTATCTGGGAGGCAGGGTTCCCAGAAACGGGCCATTATGTGTAATTTAAGCTTATAGGCAACATCTCTTTAGTGATTAACTTGTAATAAAATACAGAGATTCTTCCCTATTACATTATTATTATTAACAAGCAGAGTGTTGTCCCTTACTGTCAAGATATTGCTGGATCTAGCTTTGCACATGAGGCCTGTCATGATGTGACCAGTAACTACTTCTCCACCTACCCACGGTGATACCAATCAGATCTGCTAATTAGTAAGTACAAGGTATGGGCCAAGCTCTCTATTGTCATCCAGTCTGTCAGCCACTTGACAAATTTTTATTGAGCACCTACTATATGCCAGGCCCTATTCTAGAGTATTGGGATACAGCAGCAGCAGCACAGACAAAAATAAGTGCTAGTCCCCTTTAAGAGAGAAGGAATTGAGACTAAAAATAGTTACTGAACGCCTACAACCTACCAGGCACTGCCCTAGGTACCAGGGATATTGCAGTGAATAAAACAAAGAACTCATCAAAAACTGAGTCAGGATTAAGCCCAGTCGCCGACATCCTTCTCACCTGCTGCCTCCCTCTCATGCCCCTCACTCTGGTCTGGCAGTCCCCACCCCCCAACTCCTGCCGTGTCCTTAACCACAGTGCATCCGTGCTCTCTCTCTCTTCCTGGCTTGGACAACCGCCACTCATCCTTCCAGGCTCAGCTCACTTGGCTGCATCTCCAAGGACCCCTTCCTGACGTCGGGAGGCCCACTGCAGACTGTGTCTGAGAATCTCCAACCCTATTCTGTAACCATCCCTTTTTCTGGGTCCTTCCCCACTAATCTGTGAGCTCCTTAGGCAGGGGATGGGCCTGGGTCTGATTCATCTCCGGGTCCCCCAGCCCTTGCGCCTGCCCTGGAATACCAATGGCGCTCAGTGTATTGAGACGGCAAGTGAGTGAATGAAAAGATGGACCTCAAGGTAGCCTGGTGAGGTCCAGCTTCCAGGTTAGGGGAGGAAAAGTCAGGAGAGACAGCTGAATGGGTGACAGGGACAGCCCAGCCCAGCACATCCAGTTGGACCTCACTATAAAAAGACAGGCCATGAGGAGAACCTGTGTTAAAAGAGCAAGCCATCTTTCCCAACTCTCCAGGCAGGGGCTGGTTAATGTGTGCGTGGGGGGATGCATGGTGGGGAGAGCGAGGGGTCATCAGCCCTGAGGCCAGGTCAGAGAGATCACCCCTGCTCCAGCAGCTCCTGGAATCTTCCTTCTCTTGTCCACCATCTACAAATAGCGACACCATTTGCACTCAGAGTGAGCAATGGACAGACCGGGACCAGCTTCCTACCTGCTCCTACCTGGGGAAGAGCCTGGGCAAATCTCCCTGGGCTCAGCCTGTCCAAGTGACCAAGGAGAAGTGGGCCCAGATGATAAGATATGGGGGCCCTCAGTCGATGTGCTTATTTTCTTTTCCACCTTGAAGTCCGATGAAAGGGAGGCTGTATGGGGTACGAAAAGTTTAAATACTGATATAAAGAGAAAAAACAGCTCCCTGTACTAACAACACTTAGGGGTAAATTAATCAGTATTTCTCTTGCTCAGAGGAGACATTTTTAGTTGTGGGGAAAATTATTTATATTAGCCTAGACTTCCCTGAGGAACACGTCATCAGGTAGCTCTGGGGTGAGACTGCTTAAATCCATCAGTGGAAATGAGACACAGCTCCACCAGAAACATCACACCCGCCTGCCTGCTACTTCTGCTGGGCCGTGTACCTTACTTGACAGTAGACCCCACCTCCAATTCCTAAGAGCAGCAGGATGTAGGGAGAGAAGCTGGCACTCTGGGCAGCTGGATGTGAGTTCCAGCTTGTCCCCCAGTGAGTTATATCACCTTAAATACATCAGCCTCTGTCTCCAGTCCACATCTGTAATTGACACGAGATGGACACAAACCTGGACTTTCAAGAAACAAATATTTGGGCTTCCCTGGTGGCACAGTGGTGAAGAGTCCGCCTGCCAATGCAGGGGACACAGGTTCAAGCCCTGGTCAGGGAAGATCCCACATGCCGCGGAGCAACTAAGCCCATGCGCCACAACTACTGAGCAGTCTGCTGAAGTGTAAATCACTTGGTGCTGGAGGGAGAGGCACAGATGCTAAGGGGTCCGTCCTTGGTTACAAGGAGCTCCAGAATTGAAGGAAACTTATGGGACATTCTGTCCAACATCCTCAGCCAGGGCTGGAGTCCTGAGGGGAAGGGCTCAGGCCCTGCAGGGCTCCCAGACTGGGCTACCCCTCGGCTCCCCTACCCCTCTGCAGACCCTCCCTGCCCTGCTTCTCAGTAGCAACAAGGACCCAGAGCTACCATCTCTCAGGGGCTAAGTCTCAGGGCCCTGGGTTCTGGTCACTTTATTTTTTAAATAAAAAAATTTAATTAATTTTACCTGTTTGTTTTTACCTTTATTATTATTATTTTATTGGCCGGACCACACAGCTTGTGGGATCTTAGTTCCCTGACCAGGGATTGAACCCAGGCCCTCAGCAGTGAAAGTGCTAAAAGCTTGGAGTCCTAACCATTGGGCCGCCAGGGAACTCCCCCGGTCACTTCAGATTCCACATTTGCGGGCTGACCCCAGGCCTGGTCAGCACACCCCTGCACTGCAATTCTTAAGGCCAGGCTTCTGCCTGAGCACAGGCTCCCAGTTCCTGTCTGAGAAGCCCGCTTCGTGACCCCGGGCCTGGGCCACTGACTTTCGTGTCCATCTCCATCCTCCAGGGAAAGAGTGTTTTGCTCTAGAACCTGCCTGGTGGCTGGAGCTCTGCTCCTGAGGCCGGGGGGTCAGGCTACCACCTTCCTGAGTCCTGCCTGTGCCCACCTGCCCCTTGGCACTGCCCATCTTATGGCATGAGCCCCACTGCCCAGTGTCCCACAGACCCCCAATGTCAACTGCTTACCAGGCCTCAGTGCGTCTGCCAGATTGACTTTTCCCAGCTCCCCAAAGAGGCAGGTCCCGGCCTAAGCCAACCACCCAGGCCAAGCGGCCTGTCTCCAGGTGTGTCAGGCAGGGCCCCAGATCTATTGTCAGGGAACTCACAGAACCCACGTTACGTGAAAATGAGCTGTCGAACACGTTCACACCCTACGCCATCTGCCAAAGCCCTCTTCGCCAGCTGTGGTGAGTCACAGATGACCACAAAGCCATCTGAGACTCTCTCCCCTGGACAGGCAGGCATCCTTGTCCCTCCCCTGGGGTGACAGCACACAGTGGCAGTGACCCTGTGCCAGTTTCTGGGTCCGGCCTTAAGAGGTGGACAGCTTCCACTTCCTGGACTTTGGAACACTCCACTCTGGGGGAAGCCCGGTGCCCTGAAGTTCAACTACCCTAGGACTGCCTGCTGTGAAGAAGCGCAAGCCTGGTCCATGCAGAGGAATGAGGAGAGAGAAGCCTAATGGTCCCAGCTGTGCCAGCCCAGGTACCAAATGTCTGAGCGGAGGAGCCTTCAAAGCCAAGTGATGACAACACAAGAGTCCCCACGTAGGAACAGCCCAGCCAGGCCCACTCCACCCTCAGAGCCTCGAGAGATAATAACAACTTTTGTTTCAAGCCACGAAGTTTAGGCTGGTTATTCAGCAATAGGTAACACTGGCTAAAAGCAGCTCTTGTTTGCAATCCTTCAGGAAAAGGAGGTTTTTCTTCTTCAAGCAACAGCAAGTGATTCCAGCAGAATCTGATAAACAGGCAGACAGAGCCTTCTGGGGGAAGAGCAAAGATCATGAACATCAATTTTCTCATCTGTCAAATGGGAGTCATAATTCCCTGGGGATTCGGATGAGAACCGTGTGAGGCGGATAATGGACCAAGCTGACTGCATCTGTGATTTGTGTCCAATGTGTGTCATTGCGTGTGTGAGGAGGGCGTTCATTCTGGAATCCGTGCACCTCAGTTCAAACAGAGCCAGAGACCTAGCAGGGTCTCTAGGTATCGAGTCTGGTTGCCTCTCACCTGGACATTCCTGCTTGGCTAAGCCATCATCTCTTACTTCCTGGTAGCTGAGGGACCTTGGACACACTAAGGGCAGTCAGCAGAGCCTGGGGTGACGGAGCCCTTCCTAGGGGCTAGACAGTGTTCTGGGCACTTTACATCCACTGACAATTTCAACCCTCACAACAACCAAAGAGGAGGAGGTGCTATCATTATGTTTTATCAGTGAGCAAATTCGGGCCAGTGAGAGGAAGGGACGTCCCAAGGCAGGTCTCACGGCTGGCAGGTGTAAGAGAGCCGGACTTAACCCACACATCTGGCCCCAAGCCCACGCGCCCAAGTGCCCTGTTCTATCGCTTCCTAGCAAAGGACCACAAGCCCCCCCGCCTCCCTCCTTTCATCTCTGAGCCTCAGTTTCCTGGTGTACAAAATGCAATGATAACACGTACCTGCTAAGTGTTACATGGATTAAATGAGAACTCATCCTCGGTGCCCAGCACACCTCTCTCCCTCCCCCAGCGCCACACTTTATGGGTGAAGGCTGCAAATAAAGGGTATTTACTGAGAAAACGTATGTTCCTTTTTCTCCCCCAAAGATCCCACCAGGGAAAGGACAATCCTTTTAAGGAAATCCAACTTGAAGATCTTGATCAGATGAGAAACAGAAGAAGCTGAAGTGGTCGCAGAGGAATGTGGACCCCTCCCTGCAGACCATGCGGAGGCATCAGTCTCTATTCTTTGCCCCAGGGTCCAAGCTCAGAAGTTTAAGTAGACTATGAAAGGGATGTGGCCAGAAAGTCCTTTTAAGAAGTGGGCTCCCCATCCCGGCACTTGGGTGCCCTCATTTCTAAATGCCCCTGGGGAGATCCCACGGTTTCTGAAGGGCACAGCATAGAACAGCGCCTGTAATTGAGATTTCTTAGCGCTCATGTCTTGCTGAGCAAACAGCTCTGCCAGCTAGCTGTGGATCAACAGCCTGTATTTCATCAATATTTTTCTTTGGAGGGCTGTACCTATCAACATTTCACTTTCTCAGGAGCATCTGCATTACAATGTGATTTTTTCGACACGACCAGACAGCTGGGTGGGTTTTACCATCTACCGAGATACCAAAATCCCATCTCTGCATACGGATCTCTCCAATGGTGCTCGTGTCCTGGCTGGAAATAGCATCTGCCTGAATGATAGGTTTTTTGAAGAAACTGCTACTGACATGCAGAGAGAAGTCAGGGTTACAATTTTGATCCAGTACTTGTCCAAAACTAATGGGGAATTTTTTAAAAATGGATTTTGCTATCAGGTGTCATCCTCTCCAAAATATACATAATGCAGCTCCTGCTTACCTGTCCAAATTCCTCCCACGCTCCCTCTCAGTCATTCCTGTGCCAACTACACTAGCACCTGCCACCTTTTTCGCAAATACCACCCCAGGGCCTTTGCACTTGCTGTTTCCCTCTATCAGAACACACTTCGCCGAAACTTTTGAGCTGACTTGCTCTCATAGTATTCAGGTTTTGCTCAGATATCGTGCCACCAGAGAAGTCTTCCTGGCCACCCCGTCTGTAAAGGTCCTCACTCTTCACTCTTCATTCACATGTTTACTTCATTTTCCTCAAGGTAATGGTCACTACTTGAAAGAAAAGTATTTTTCATTTCTCCTCATCCTCAGTTTGAAGATTAGCCACGTGAGGGCAGTCTTGTCCTCCACTGGAGCCCCAGTGCCAAGAACAATGGCAAGTGTACTGAAGTGACTCAATAAGTTGTTTTAAACAAATGCGTAAGTGCCCATTTTCCAGAAGAGGAAGTTGTGGCTCACTGGGGGTAAGTGATTTGTCCATGACTGCGGGAGCCAGAGGCATCAACCCTTACACTGTCGTGAGCCCAAAACTATTGGATTAATTCCTACATTCTTCATTTGCATAATTTCTATTTCCTGACTCAGTCCAAGCACACCGGCTCCCTTGACATCTCCGCTACCATCTCCATGGAGCTTGGCGCCCAGAGGATGCTCTGAAAACGTTTGTGGAAACAGGTCTGAATGCGTGAGCAGAGCCCCCTTCCCCTGATTCACATGGGGTGGGGTGGGGGAATGGGAACATTAAGGTTCTTCCCATCTGACCACTCGCTGAACACTCAGTCCCTCTTCTCTAATAATTTCCCCACATTTTTGCCCAGATTTCTGTTGGAGCATCTCAGGGCTGCAAGAATCACTGCCTCCCGTGAGCAATCGCTCTTGCCAGCGCCAGTCAGAAAGTTCTTCCACCAGCCAGACAACAGCTTGTGCTCATTTCTCTGCTAAGCACATGCCTTCCGGAGCTATTCCTTGGATCGCTTCCTACTCATCTCAAATGTTATGTTAGAAAATAAAAGAGAGAATCAATAAAGGATCACTGAAGATAAAAGGCTGGAGAAAAAAACGTTCTTAAAAAAAGATAAAGAAGGCCAGAAAAAAAAGGAAAATAAGGAATTAAAGGTACTTGTAAATCATGTGCCCTCAGTCCTGTCTCATGGCACATAAATGGGCCAGACTTCCCTCCACGAGCCCGTTTGTCCATAAAGTGGGGATGGGGGCCAGGTGGGTTTGCCCCTTCTAAAGGCATGTGTTTCCCTTCTGCTGTCGCTATTTGTTAACGCTGACAGTACTTAGAAACCCAGCACCACTCACCCTTCTGAAACTAGCACTGCCTGGGACCTTTAGCCGCCTTGTCATGCGTGGTAACAGCTACCGTGGATTAAGCGCTGACCGTGTCCGGGCCACCAGCTCACGCCCCAGCACAGCCCCGTGCACGCAGCAGCCACTGTGTCTTCATCCAACAAGTTAGGGCTACCAAAGGGGGAGGGGGAGGGGGAGGGGAGGGAGGGGGGAGGGGAGGGGAAGGGAGGAGGAGGGGGAGGGGAGGGGAGGAGGAGGAGGAGGGGGAGGGGAGGGGAGGGGGAGGGGAGGGAGGGGAGGAGAGGGGGAGGGGAGAGGAGGGGAGGGGAGAGGGAGGGATAAACCAGGAGTTAGGGATGAGCAGATGCAAACTACCATCTATAAAACAGATAAACAAGGTCCTACTGTATGACACGGAACTAAATTCAATATCCTGTAATAAACCATAATGGAAAAGAATATGAAAAAGAATATACATATATGTGTATAACTGAATCACTTTGCTGTACACCAGAAACTAACGTGAAATTTTAAATCAACTATACTCCAATTAAAAATAAAAAAAAGAAGAAAAGAAACCCAAGCCTCCAAGTGGCAAAGCCTTCCGCTGCCCTGGGCTCTGCCCACTGGGGCCTGGCTACCCTGGAAGAGGCCTTGCCCTTCTGCACCTCTGGACCCCGGCTCTTGCTCTATCCTAAGCCCATGTCCTGCTGTCCTCACCTAATAACAAAATTCAACTCACACTGGGCACAGAGGCTGAGACTCATGCTGAGGGCAAAGACTGTACCTTCCTCACGCCTTGTAATTAGCACAGTGTTATGCTTACAGAAGGCTTTACATACATTTGCTGAATAAATGAAAACCACCAAGGAACAGAGAAAATCTCCAGTAAGTGCTTCCATCTCGGATCCCACGTGATTTGAGGACCTCCCTGAAGCTGAACGACTGTTGTGAATTTCCTTTAAGTGATTTTACTGTTTCCTTTCTTAAGTCAGAACATTCAAAGGAGAAAGTTCTCAATAGCAGAAGATGAGGGTAAATGAACTAAAATACATGTAGTTAATTTTATTCCACATTTTCCTAATTCTGCACCTTATCTGGAACCTCCTCGAATAAACCTCTTCGAATTCTTCCCTATGCAGGTAGAAAGCCCTGGGGGACCTAGGAGTCCCTCTAGGGGGCGCTGTTCCAAGGCTGGTACATGCGGGTCCCTACGTGGCATCCCCAATGCGAGGGTCTCCTGTCCTGAGAGGGAGGAGCCTGGGTATTTTCTGGGGGTTTGGGGGAGACTGGAAGTAGATTCTGCAGCCCCCGCCTTTGGGCAAAGGACCCTGGGCCAGGGAGGAGCACCCAGCCCGGGACTGATCTGCATGTTCCCTGACAACCACGGAACTTGGAAACTTGGAAGGAATTCAAGCAGGCCTCCTACTGGGGCGACAAAGACAAGTGGATGGGAAATCTGACACCAGTCAAAGGAAATGAGAGAAAAGGAGAAAAAAACGAGGGTTTACACCTGTGTGGGGTGTGGGAAGAGTGCTGACTGTGCACCGGCTCTGTCACTGGCCAGCCGTGTGACTTCAAGTAGGCCACTCCCCCTCTGCAGGTCTCACTGCCCCCATCTTTAAATTAGGTGGGGTGGGCAAGATACCAGACAATCTCCAGCGTTGCTTCCAGCTCCTACATCCCATTATTCAGTAGTCTAGGTCGAGAAATATATGAGAGAGTAGATTGAGATCAGAAAGCCAGTCATCTATTGAAGCTACCAGGATCTGCCAGCAGAAATAACTCTTCCTCCTTTGCAAAGAAGCTGGGCCAACTGCTTTCCCTGGTATTGCACAGAGCACGCTGCATCTCACTGATGCTCTTTGACTACCCTCAGCCTCTTCTGCTACACTTTGCCGAATGAGAAACGTGTCTTACTCCTTTCTGGATTGCCAGCACCTAGCACAGTGCTTGGCACAGCGTGAGCACGCAATAACGCTTGCAGACAGATGGGTGGGGCTCTGGCAGATCTCTCCAGGATGGCTCACCACACCCTCTCTGGTGGAGACTGCTAACTGTCTTACCAAATCCGTGTTCCTCTTTTCCCTGGCACACAGCCAGGCTTCATTTCCCATCTGCCTTGCAGGTAGGTGTGGTCACGTGACTGAGGTCTCGCCAAAGGGATGTGAGCAAAGTGATGTATGCCAGGGCTTTGGGAGGCCGAGCAGCCGAGCTGCTCTGTCATTCCTCCAGCCTGGATGGCGACAAGGTCCTAGAGGATGGCGGAGACCCAAGATGGGGAAGCTGGGTCCCTGCACCACTGCATGGAGGAGAGCTGTCCACCCACCAGGCAGGCCCACCCCCACCGGGCTATTTATGCACGAGAAATAAACTTCTATTGTGTCTGAAGCAGTACGTTTGGGGGTCATTTGTTACAGTCCTTCTACTTGCCCTAACTAGCATTATCTCTGCCCTTTTAAAAATGGAAAAGAAAACCGTTGAATTGCAAAAGGGGAAGGTGACAGAAAAGCTGATGTTTTTGCAATTTTTTCTTTGGAACTGGGGTTTCTAGGGCTTTGAGGATCAAAGTTCCTGTCCTCTTACTGACTGACACACCGATGCCACCTTTCTCCCACAACCGACTATTAGCAGAAAATTCCAGTGCTCCAACGGTCAGCAAAGTGAATGAGTCTGGGCCTAAAATCTACCTAAAATCAATCGAGTCTTTTGGAAAACAGGTACTGAAGGCCTAGTAGGTATAAAGCACTGGGATGGATGCCCTAAACTTGCTGTCTATTTTTCCAAACCCTAAATCAGTCTGCGTGATCTGAGAAGCACAAATTCAATCAGCACAGTGAGAGGCAGCAGAAGAGAACAACTGACATTGAGAGAGTCCCAGAACCCCCAAGGTGTATGGAAGCCAGAGGGCACGGTATCCAGACGTGAAAGATCTAGGCCTTTTTACGGGGTGGGGTGGATAGCCATGTATGAGAAGAAAAGTAACGCCCGGCTACTGAGAAGCAGCGTTTCAGAGAAAAGCAGATCAGAAATCAGAAGGCTGGGATTTACCAGCTGTGCCCTTCCTCCCTGTGTGACCTTGGCCAGTTATTCAATCTTTCTGAGTCTGATCACTTATTAGCCAAGGAAGACACTCACAACAGCTGCTAGACTTTTCTCAACTCCGGATAAATAGGCACATAAGTAAATGAGCAACACGAGAGAAAGATCCAGATAAACAAACACAAAAAACTGACCTTAGAGGAGAGAGAAATAACTCACAGATTAAAGCAAATAAACAAACAAAAAGCTCTAATGACTATCCCGCCGCTCACTATATTAATGGCTATAAAACAAAAACCGATTTTCTACTAGGAAAAGGAGCAATCAGAGAATAAGGAAAAGCTCTGAAGAATTAAAAATATCAGGGCCAAAATGTTTTTTAGAAATAATTTTTGAAAAAGATGGACAGGAAAATGAAGCCAACAAAATCTAGAATACATTTCTAAGAGAAAGGCAAAGAAATAAGAAAATACGAGAAAAAAAGGTGAAAGTACCTATTAGACCCATTCTGGAAGGTTTAAACGCCAACAAATAAGGGGTTCAGAAATGCGGAAAGGAAACAAATTGATTTTTTAAAAATCAAATATATTAGGACCTCCCAGAGCTAAAGGACCAAGACTTCAGATTACAGGGATCTGTTAACTGTCCAGAAGAATGAACGAATGAAGGGTATCCTCATGTAATGCATAAATGCCAAGGATGAAGAAAAAGTCCTAAAATCCGCCAGGAAAGAAGAAGAGGAAAATAAAAAAAACTACAAGGAACCTAGAATCAGACTTCTCATGGGCAACGTGGAAAGCTCTCAAACCTTCAAGATTCTTTAGGAAAATCATTTTGAACCTGGAAGTCTGCCCTCAGTGTGAGTATAAGACACAGACATTTTCAGACAGCCTACTTTCCATGTATCTTTTCTTAGGAGGTCCCAACCCAGGAGAGCAGCAAAGGGGAGCCCAGAAAGATCTCTAGGGAGCAGGTGTGCAGAGGAAGCAGCACCGTTTGGTTCAGGAACAGAGAGCGTCCTGAGAAGATAAAAAATGAAAACAAAAAACTGGGAGGGGCTCAACAGAACAGGTGGTGTGAAAAAAACGAAGATATGAAAAAGGCAGATAAAAGCAAGAAGGAAAAAAGAAAGGCAACTAGAAATTCCAGGGAGGAGGATAAAGCAAAAAACAAAATCCTTCATAATAAGGTCATGATCCAAACCTGAAGCAAACGAAAATATGGCATGATTTTAAGCAATGGATGGAGTACGAGCAAAGAGAATCCATTTGAATCTGTTACGGGACGTTCTGCCTTGAGTGATCCAGGGGTTGTGACGCGGATCTCCGGAGGGAGAAATGTTATCCCAGCACATGGTTTAACCCAGCATCAGATACTTCTGATAGAGCAATAATTGTATCAATGTCGCCTGCTGTTCCTGATTTTTAAAGTCAATCTATAGACAAAGCGTATGGCTGAGAATATAGGACAGGAGGTAAATATAAACACCCCAGTGTAATATCAACCCTATAAGGTGCGTGATTCTGAATCTGAGGGGGAAGGCAGAAAAAATGGCAAGACACTGATAACCTCATCTTCCAAAATGCAGAGACAGAAGCACTGTGAAAGGATGATGGGCAAAGACATTTATTTAAAAAATGAAAAAGTAACTGATTGAAGCACTTTAATAAAAATAGGTTAAGAATGGTCAGGGGAGGAGTCAAACCTTCTTTTGCACTTTAGCTGACATCCACAGTTATGGCCTAAAGGTGATGAATCCACTGCCTGGATGTGAATCCTGGCTCACGCAGAAATGGGAACGGTCGAGGTGAGGATTAAATGAGTTTATATAAGTAGCATCCCCAGAACAGTGCTTGCCACAAAATAAGCACGCAAAATATATCAGGTATTTTACTGTACCCCTGCCTACACAATTTGATTTGTTACAATGTACGTGTATTGATTTTAAAAATTTTTCAAATGTTAAATTAAGAGATATGCCAAGCAGAGCTATCTGAAGGAACAAATGCAAAAGTGAACTCGAATCAGGGCAGGAAGTGTAAAGTACTATTTTAGAGGCTGTTTCATGAGCAGGACAAGGCGGCTCCTGCTGGGAGCTAATGGGTGGCCCGGAAAATATGGGAGGGGGGCTTTGGTGAGGAAGACTCCCCAGAGAGAAGCCTGGAAGGAGATTCTGTTCTTTCCTAAACTGTTTGCAAACTGTAGAGCTCTCTACTGCTGCATTAGATCGACATAAAGCAGTAGTTTTTTTTTTTTTTCAAATAATACAGACACAAAACAAGTCTGTACACCTTTGGGGGGCCTGGGGACTTTAAAGAACTATTTGCAAGTGGGATTCAAACAGCTGCTCTGGTGCTTACATTATTTGCAGAGCTAGGCAGATGCGGCAGAGGTCTTTCTGTTTTCATGAAGAGAAACAGCGGAGGCTCGAATGGCCTCTGGAGTTCAGGTTGGAGTGATGCAGGCCCTGGCTTGACTCTAGCCTGCCCAGCCCCTTCTCAAAAGTCCCGGCTTTATTATGAACCAAACAGGGCAGGAGGTACCTCGTCCCAAAAGATGTGGCTGGAATGAACCTTGTCGCCCAAGACAGTCTCCAGTGGGCTCAGAGTGAGGCCTGCACACTTCCCTGAATTAGATGCATCAGTCCAATCTCTGTTTCTCGGCTCTGCCTCCGTCTCCCATGAAACCCAAATACTTAGGCCCTGACACTCCGCCTGGCTCGTGCCAGTTCCCTCCTTTCATAAGCCTGGACTCTGAGTTAGGGAAGCAGAGGCTGGGTGGTGCAGGGGGACCTGCACACGTGCGGAGCCAAAGAGAAGACCGGCTTTGAATGGCATCACTGGCATATGAATGCCTCACTGGCAGCGTGACCTTGAGAACATTTCCTAATCTCACTGAGCTTTTGCTTTCTCAACGATTCATGAATTTATTTAACAGATAGTTTACTAAGCACCTACCTGGGGCCAGGGACCACGCTAGGTGCACAAGGCACGATGTACGCATTCAAGGATTAGCAAGTAGAAGACACTTGGGGGTGGATGCTGTGATGGGAAAGCCCTGTGCGCTAGAGGAGCCAGTGATGTGGGACCACAGGCTGAGGTGGGAGAGGCCAAGGTCAGGGAGAACGGGCTGCCCGAGGTGGTACCTAGCCAAGATTGAAAGGAGCGGCAAAAGCAAGAAAGTGCTCCAGAGGACACAAGAGAAGACGTAAGGGCGCAAAGGAAGGAAAAATGGACGTGAAAGAAGTTCTGAAGGTTTAGGGCACAGAGTGGTAACGGGGAGGGAAGATTCCAGAAAACTCTGCCAGGAAAAGCAGAGGCTGAGTCCCTGAGGGTGCCTTGTAAGGATTCGAGATCACTGCTAACATGCGATGACAATTCCCACTTTGTGGAAATGTTGGGAGGCTTAGTGAACTGTGACCCTGGGGTGAGGGCTGACCCCTGGGACCTCGTGTGAGCCTGTATTGGGAGCCACCCAGTAAAGCACAGTTGACTGGTTGACGTGACCACCCCACTGCCTGGATTTTGGCTTGCCTCTTCCTGCAGCAACTCTCCACTCCCCGGACCCCCACACACACGAACACACACGCACCGAATACAGGTCCACACGCGTGCTCTGCTGGAGCCCGGCTCTGTGGACACCGAGCCAGGCTGGGCTCCCAGCACTTCTCCCAGCAGGTCAAGCCTGCCTGCACATCTGTCTTTCCCGCCCCAGGTCTGGTGTCCCGCCCCTCCCGCTGGCCCATGTCAGGTCCCTGCATGTTTTGCCTAGAGCTCTCCCCTCCCCAGTTCTTCCTGCCTGGACTGCCTTCTCTCACGAGGCTGATTGCTACCCCTCCTCTAAGACACAGCTCAGAGGTTCCCTCCCCAGGAAGCCTCTCTGATGAGCCTCTTCTGGCTTCAATGCTGCTCCACACTCCCTGCTCTTACCTGGCCGACAGCATTTGTCACATCCCCTAGAGACACCACTGTCTGACCCGACTCCTAGAGCGGTGAGTCTGCCTGATCCGTCTCTGCCCTCGGCTCCAACCCAGCACCAGCAGAGAGGAGCTACTGGGCAGGGGTTACGCGTGGATGAATGGTCCACCCAGTGGGGATGCCACATAGCGCCCCAGCGACTCCAACAGAGCCCTCGGAATGAGGACACTTCAGGCGCCTGGATCCTCCCATCCTGCCCGTAGCTACCTCTGGACCTTGGCTGTATACCCTTGCAGTCCCATCAGCGGCTTGCTGAGGGGGACGGCAGGCAGGATCCTCTTTTTAGACCTCTTGAAGCTCCACAGGCAGAGAGAAGCAGGTCAACTGGTGGAAAAGCTTGTTCTTTCAGGCACAGCACGGCCTTTGGGATTTTTTTAAAAATGTAAAAACCTAACAAATCTATATAGACCCACAGCTCAGCACCTGCAGAAGGTCACGGGCCTGATTCCAAACCTCCTTCCTCTGTCGACTGGGAACAGTTTATACCAAGAATAAAAAATGTTTCAATGAGCACAAAGGCCACCAGAGGCCCCGCAAGCCCTGTCCCCCTTCAGCCTCGAGCCCGATCGTCTCAAAGCGGGACCGCCTCTCTCCCTCCTCTGCTCTCCGGCTGCCCGGAGTTAGACGGGGCCGGGGGTCGGGGGAGCCCAGAGTCTGCTGGGCTCCAACAGCCATGACTGTCTAATTTGTCCAATTCATTTAGTGGTCCCCAACCCCTTGCACAGATGCGGCACACAGCGTGCGTTCAACGACAGCTCATTAGCGGGAACTGTATCGTCTTGTCCCCAAGGAGAGGAGCTCTGAAGAAATGGCATTTGCTTCACCCCAAAAGGACATCAAGTCCAAGGAGATGGGCTCTTTTCCCTGAAACACTCTCCCAACCCACTGGCCCTTTCTCCAGTGCCCACGGCCACTGACCCAGCTTGGGACCACCCGGCACTGGCTGCCCCTCTTCCCTCTTCCAGAAACCTGCCGTTTCCCTTGAGCAGAGTTTGCCCAGACTGTGCGTGGCAAAATCGGCTCTCTGCTTTGAATCGGCAGGAGCCAGGGTGTCTGTGGACCAGGCACTGTGCTAGTCCCACCACAGGCATCACGTCTGCAAGGCTGGGCCTTGGGCTGAACGATGAGTCAGGCCCGGCAGGGCAGGGCCGGGCCCAGTAGTGGAGCCACAATCGGTCCAGGTCTCGCATCTCAGCCCTGGAGGCAGGGTCCGTGGGAGCTTTCAGAAGTACTGCTGCCCAGGCCACACCTCGGACTAGCTGAATCCCAATGCAAAGTGAGGGAGCCCAGGCATTTCCAAATGCTCCCTGGGAAAAATGTCCTCCAAGGCAGCGGGGGTTGGGGACTCAGCACTCGGCACGTTGCCTCGGGCAACGGGTCTCCTCAACTGCGCTCGTGGACTACGCATCTGGCGCTCTTCTGACTGCTGGCGGAGGCTGTGGTCTTTCAGAAGCATCCCCTGCCCTCAGGGAGCATTCAGGCAACTTGGGGGATAAAGGCCACACGGAGGGTGAGGACAGATCTAAACCATCAGAGCCATAAGGAGTTGGTAGAGCATGGCCCTTGCCCTGCTGGCCCTGGGCCACTCGGATTCTTCTCTACAGCAAACTTTTTTCCTTAAACGGCCAGGCAGCCTATATTTTCAGGTTTGCCAACCCCACGCCCACCCAGGTTGCCCCAGGCTCCCATTTCCTAAGACCCTGAATTCCCATCCTACAAACCTAAACGTCCCAGGCTGCCTTCTGTGCTACCAATAGGACAGACTGCTTCTGCCCAGACTCCCGTGCTGCCCTCACCCCTGCCCTCCCCCCCCTCTTGGGTCTCCTCTAGCTCTCGGCAGAAGGCCTCTTATAGAATTCTCTAAAGGGTCCCTGCCTATGCTCCGCTCTCTGGTCTCCTCTAGTGACATAATGTTCCCACCTCATGGACCACAGTTGCTGCAGACTTGACAGATCTAGAGCATAACTCATCTGCACGTTTCCACTTGCAAATGCAAGAAGTTTCTACAGGGGACCAAACCCACCGTCCTTTCCTATGATCTGTTCCCACCGGGGCCACGTTACCACCCATCCCTGCGAGAGGAGCCACCTTTGGCTATGCTCTGTTCTTCAATCAAGTCCTGCCACTTCCTCCTTAAACATCCGCTGGACTATAACTAGAGTTGACATTTTTCGAGTGTGTGGTTTTAATTAACATACACGGGCTCATCGAATGCCGCAGCAGCCCTGCAGTGCACGTGGAGTGAAGAGATGCGCCCTGGGGTGTCTCGGGGGCCCCAAGTGCCTGCCACAGGGTGACTGAATTTGTAAATACACGGCAGCTCCCATGCATCCAAAGCTGTGCTGAAGGGAAAACAGAGATGGCCAGACGTCCCTGCCCTGGAGATGTCTGTTAGCTGGCAGGGGAAAGAACCAGACTAGCTCGAACGTCTAAGCTCTGTGCCACCTCCCCAAACACAGCTGTCCCTTGGCCGCCCTGAAGTCAGAATGATACCCAGACCGAGCAAGGCGCCAGGTGCTGTCTGGAGCCCCAAGGAAGGATGCTACAGCCAGCCGGGAGCGACCGTGCTCCCCCAAACACGTAACACGGCCATGCTGCCATCCAGTCACTGCGTCCAGGCTCTGGCAGCATCCCAAACATGCCAAAGCTGCACGACCCACCCCCATGAGCGCTAAGCGGGCAGCAGCTGAGTTTTCACACAGGGGCCATAGGGATCCAGGGGCTCCCTGGGGGTATGTGCTGAGTCAACCTGAGAAGGGGACAGGTAAGACCCCCCACGGGCCGGAGAGAAGTGACTACTCATAGAACCTTCTGATTGAGGACATGACATGGTCCACTAGAGACCCCACCACCCAGGCAGTCTCTCAATGGCATGGGTTGAACTGTGTCCCCCAAAAGATATGTTCAAGTCCTAACCACTGGTACCCGTGACCTTATTTGGGTCTCTGCAGATGTAAGCAAGTTAAGATAAGGCCATACTGGATGAGGGTGGGTCCTAAGGGACATCTGGATACAGAGAAACAGGACACACAGGGAGAACGTCATGTGAAGATGTAGGCAGAGGTTGCAATGATGCAGCTATAAGCCATTGAACACCAAGGATTGCCAGCAACCACGAGAAGCCTGGAAGAGGCAAGGTTTTCCCCTAGAACCTTCAGAAGGAGCTTGGCCATGCTGACACCTTGATTTCCGACTCCTGACCTCCAGATTACACTTCTGTTGTTTTGAGCCACCCAGCTTGTGTTATTGTTACTGCAGCCCAGGAAACTAAGCACTCAGCAAGGACACATGACAAAGGAAAGCCCAGATGAGAAAAACCCTCCCACTTGCAGGTGTACTGCATAATCACAGGGCTATGAACTTGGTAAGAAGTCATCCATCGGAGTGAGACTTGGCAGTACAGAGACCCTGGTCCACATTCCCGCTCTACCCGTGTGACCCGAGGCACGCTCCCAAGGTAGTCTAAGCCTTTTTCTTCATCTGTCATTTGGGGCCATGAAGCCCCGCCCACCCACAGAGCTGCTAAATTCGACTGTGCCCGTGATGGGCTTTATAAACAAAATCATTGTATGAATTACAAGAAGACTCTCAGGGAAGAGGGTGGACGTTGTTCTAAAGGCATTGGTTTTCTCCAAGAAGGGAATTAACATTCAAAGTCGAGGTCACTCTCAAGGCTGCCCCCCAGGGAGGCGAAACCTTGGTGTAGCTTTTACACCAGAATGCATTTTCAGTAATCAGTCCATTTGCATCTCTCTGCATATGCCAAACATTTGCTTTATTTAAAAGTGTTTTCCAGCACAGATTTCTAATTTGCAAATGTTGGTCCAACCTCCACATTACCAACAGACTGTCTTTTTAAATCACAGACTGGCTGGTGTCGCTTCCCTGCACCCCAAGCTCGGCTGGCTCTGACTGCAGTCTGGCCAGGGCTCTCCACATGCTGCCAGACCTGCATCCACACTCCTGTATCCATCCCCTACCTGGGGTGCCTCCTTCCCTCCTCTGGCCAATGCTTCCTTCTTGTTCTTCAGGAGTAAACACTTCTTTGGGGAAGTTTCCAGAGTCACTCTGTTAGTCTCTGAGCAGCTCGTTCATTCTGCCAGCTCACCCATATCACAGGCTTGCCTCTGTTATAGATGGGACCCCATCCATCTCCCTCACCCGAAAGGACCCTTTTTTAGGAGTCAACAACCTGGAATTTCTTGCTGTCTGTGCCACTCTGGACAACGCCCTGAGCTTCATTTTCTCCATCTCACAAGGTGGAGGCAGTGGGAGGCTGGGGATTAAATAGTGCACGGCAGGCTGTGAGCCCAGTGCCAGCACATACCAGTGTTTTGTTACTATGGGTCCACAGACCAGATCAGGTCTATGACCAAGGTCTTAGTTCTCTTAGGCTAAACGAAAACAAACCAAGAACAATGCATGGTGATTGGTTAATTAATTAGACTTAAATAAATGAATTAATGAAAAATAATTACTCTTTGAAAATTCCAGAAGTAGGGTTTTCCTATTTTTTCTTAATATTTATTATATGATGGTGGTAACAGAGGGCAGATTGGAATTTGACAATCTCATGCCAACTCCTCGATTAAACAAATGTCCCCACCTGTGTATACCAGAAGACTGGCAACTGCAACCCTAAACCAGGAAACGGGGTAGTGAAACGCCACCCCTGCATGCCCGTCCTGGGGAACCTTCCCAATTACAGGTGAGGAGAGTCAGCTCTCCCCACGTGACCCCACCCACCCAGCCACAGCTGCTTAGAACAGAAGAAAGACCCCACCCAAGCCAGGCCACTTAGCTTTTCTCCTGGGAATCTAGGCCCCCAAGGAGATGGAGTGAGTTGTGAGGTCACGCAGACACAGGGCTGAGGCTGTCATTTTGGGGTGACCATTACTGAGCCGTGTGCTCAGAGGAGTAGGAAGGGAAAGCCAGAGTTGAGAGACGCGGGGAGGAAGGAGGGACCAGATGGTGAGACCTGGGGCTCCAGACAGCGGGCAAGGGAGACGTCCTGACAGCTGATCATGATTTTTCTGTGACCGTTTCTCCTTTGCGAAGCCAGACTTCACTCCTGGCTTTAGTTTTCATGAAATGCTGATTCCTTATCCACAATCTCCTAGTGATCATAATAATTCACGTGTTGATTTTTCTGTCTTTCTGCCCCTCTGGGTTCCACGAGGACAGACACCACGTAGGACCTGTTGGCACACAGCAGCTACTCAATGAAAAGTCTCTGGATGGATGGACGGATGATTATAAGCCTGCTTGGGGAGGGGGTGTTGATTCTTGCCACCCCATGTGCCAATCAAGATGCAGGACCTCCAGGGCTTCCCTGGTGGCGCAGTGGTTAAGAATCTGCCTGCCAGAAGACCTAAATAGACATTTCTCCAAAGAAGATATACAGACTGCCAACAAACACATGAAAGAATGCTCAACATCATTAATCATTAGAGGAATGCAAATCAAAACTACAATGAGATATCATCTCACAGCAGTCAGAATGGCCATCATCAAAAAATCTGGAAACGATAAATGCTGGAGAGGCTGTGGAGAAAAGGGAACCCTCTTGCACTGCTGGTGGGAATGTAAATTGATACAGCCACTATGGAGAACGGAGGTTCCTTAAAAAACTAAAAATAGAACTACCATACAACCCAGCAATCCCACTACTGGGCATATACCCTGAGAAAACCATAATTCAAAATGTCATGTACCACAATGTTCACTGCAGCTCTATTTACAGTAGCCAGGACATGGAAGCAACCTAAATGCCCATCGACAGACGAATGGATAAAGAAGATGTGGTGCATGTATACAATGGAATATTACTCAGCCATAAAAAGGAACAAAACTGAGTTATTTGTAGTGAGGTGGATGGACCTAGAGTCTGTCATACAGAGTGAAGTAAGTCAGAAAGAGAAAAACAAATACCGTATGCTAACACATATATATGAAAATCTAAAAAAAAAAGGTTCTGAAGAACCTAGGGGCAGGACAGGAATAAAGATGCAGATGTAGAGAATGGACTTGAGGACACGGGGCGGGGGAAGGGTAAGCTGGGACAAAGCTAGAGGGTGGCATGGACATATATACCCTACCAAATGTAAAACAGATAGCTAGTGAGAAGCAGCCACATAGCACAGGGAGATCAGCTCGGTGCTTTGCGACCACCTAGAGGGGTGGGATAGGGAGGGTGGGAGGGAGACGCAAGAGGGAGGAGATATGGGGATGTATGTATACGTATAGCTGATTCACTTTGTTACACAGCAGAAACTAACACACCATTGTAAAGCAATTATACTCCAATAAAGATGTAAAAAAAAAAAAGAATCCGCCTGCCAATGCAGGGGACACAGGTTCCAGCCCTGGTCCAGGAAGATCCCACATGCCGCGGAGCAACTAAGCCCGTGTGCCACAACTACTGAAGCCTGCGTTCTAGAGCCTGTGCTCTGAAATAAGAGAAGCCACCACAATGAGAAGCCTGCACACCATAATGAAGAGTAGCCCCCGCTCACCACAACCAAAGAAAGCCTGTGCGCAGCGACAAAGACCCAACGCAGCCAAAAATAAATGTAAAAATAAATAAATTTATAAAAAAAAAAGATGCAGGACCTCCGGCAACACCCCCGAGAGTCGTCTCTCTGTGCGGCCACCTCTTTAAAGCTCTCAAGGAAACAAGAAGTGAGGGGTGACTGCTCGTGGGCTTATGGGGAAGAAGCCCCTGCTTAAGTCCCTTCTCACAAGGAAGGTCCATCCCCAGTGAAGGGCCAGTGGAAAGAAGAGGCCCAGAGTCAGGGGGAACATTCTGTTCCCAGTTCTGGTTCTAGCCCAGGGGATACAGACAAGAGCCTAGAGGTTCATAGTTCAGGAGAGGAAGATGGCCTGCAGAGTGGGGACTGGAATCAAGAGTGAAGTAGTCCCAGAGAAAACCATAATTCAAAAGACACATGCACCCCAATGTTCACTGCAGCACTATTTACAGTAGCCAGGTCATGGAAGCACCTAAATGCCCATCGACAGACGAATGGATAAAGAAGATGTGGTGCATGTATACAAAGGAATATTACTCAGCCATAAAAAGGAACGAAATTGGGTCATTTGTAGAGACGTGGATGGACCGAGAGTCTGTCATAGAGTGAAGTCAGAAAGAGAAAAACAAATATTGTATATTAATGCATATATATGGAATCTAGAAAAATGGTACAGAAGAACTGCTTTGCAAGGCAGAAATAGAGACACAGATGTAGAGAACAAATGTATGGACACCAAGGGGGGAAAGCGGTGGGGGAGGGCGGGGGGGGGATGAATTGGGAGATTGGGATTGACATGTATACACGGATGTGTATAAAATAGATAACTAATTAAAAAAAAAAAAAGTGTGGGGCTTCCCTGGTGGCGCAGTGGTTAGGAATCGGCCGGCCAATGCAGGGGACGTGGGTTCCAGCCCTGGTGCAGGAAGATCCCACATGCTGCGGAGCAACTAAGCCTGTGCACCACAACTACTGAAGCCCGCGCGCCTACAGCCCGTGCTCCGCAACAAGAGAAGCCACCACAATGAGAAGCCCGTGCACCGCAACGAAGAGCAGTACCTGCTCGCCACAACTAGAGAAAGCCTGTGCGCAGCGACAAAGACCCAACGCAGCCAAAAATAAATAAATTAAAAACAAAAGAGAGAGAGAAGTAGTGTCGGTGGAGGGAGGAGAGGGAAGGAGAGGAGGGGGAGGGAATGAGGGCAGGGAGGGTAGGTGCAGGCAGGCCTGACTTTTCCATCAGATGCAGGGGGCACAGGGCTCAAGACTCACAGAAACGTTTCCACTTCTTTTAAAATCAGAAGGAAAAAACTGAACTTTTACTTAGAAGAAAATGCTTTAATATATAACATTAAAATATTCATCTTGATATCAACTCAATCATGAGATACAACTTTTAATACTTGTTGATGCAGAAATGTTCACGGAGGCAAAAGTGCTAAAGGGTCCAAGAAAGTGAGCAGAGGCCAGGGTGCGGGGGAGGGAGGCAAGGGGACGAAAGGGGAGGCGAGGTGGGGCATACACAGGGCCTGCACCAGCAACTCTTTGAACCGAAAAGCAGACATCGGGTTCTTAGCAGCTTTGTTTGCTTCTTCGGGGAGCACACCTGAAAGGCGAACAGGAGGGTGCCGGAGTTTAGGGAGCTCCGGTTTCCCACAGAGCAAGGTGGTCAGTGTTCATAAATGTCAGGGGGGTGGCCGGATGTGCTCAGGATCCTATCGCCTGGGTCACACCCTTACTCTGCCGCCTACCAAAGTCCACCCCCTGTACACGCCACCTATGCTCTCCATGGTGGCTTCAAACGTGCCCCAAATTCTGCAACGCCCTTCCCATCAATGTGGGCTCCAATGTAGGCAGCCTTAGTAATTTGCTTCTAAGGGACAGAATATGCCGGAAGTGATGCTGTGTGATTTCCAAGGCTTGGCCATAAAAGGCGATACCGACGGCCCTCCCACACCTCCCTCCCTCTTGGGACATGTGCACTGGAGCCCTGAGCCACAATGTAGGAAGTCCAGGTGGCCTGGCCCACCTTGCTGGAGAGACCACGTGGAGAGGCTGCACAGAGATCCGAGGAGCCCCAGCGGTACAGCCCCCCACCCCCCCAGGCTGTGTGCGTCCTCCTGGGCCAGGTACCAGGCATGGAAGTGAGGAAGCTTCTGGATGATTCCAGCCACAGCCACAACCTGACTGTGATCTCACAGGCCTTCAGCAAGAACCATCGAGCTGAGCCCCGGCGGCCCCTGGACTTAAAGGATGACTAGTGTTTGAAGCCACTATTTGGAAGTGTTTTATATGCAGCAATAAATACTCTCTAAGCCTTGGTTTCCCCATCTGTAAAATGGGAATAAGAAAAGTAACTGCTTTATTGAGCTGTGCTCAGATTAAATAAAACAGTCCATGGAAAGTACTTATTTAGCACAAAGTCTCCACCCAGAGTAAGCACCTAGTATATAAAAGCTACGATTATCACTAATTGTACAGAAGAGCAAACGAGGTCCAAAAAGGCTAAAGCAAATCGCCTAAGAATCGCACAGTGAGTTAGATGCTCCATGGTTTGACTCTGAAAACAGGTTCAACTAAAACACGCATGCCCCCCGGAAGAGGGTGTGACAGTAATCAAAATCTCACTGAAGAACCTGCCATTCCCATCTGGAAGGGGCTAGGTCCTTGACCAGAAAAACAGAGGGACTGAGGTCAGACACTCTGAATGTCTTCAGAATAATCACCCTGCCTACCTGCGTGGCACCCACACATTTTCTAAAACATTTAGCCTCCCTCCACAGGAGGAGAGTATTTTTTAGCTCTGCTCTACTCTTCCATTAGAAATAAGTGTAAATAAGGAGGTGAAACCTATGAAACCTGCCAGCAGGTAGATTACCTCTGTCCCAAACTGCCGTAACATATGGGCCTCCCAAGATTATTTATGTAAAACATACATTTACCAAGTTTGGGGGTAATAACCTGGGAAAGTTTGCAAACAATTCCTTCATGTTCCTGAGGGCTGTGACGGACGCACTTCATGAACGGAAACTGTACTTATATATCTGCCTAATAAAGCCTTGAAGGTTTTACTGTTTTGAAGTCAGCCGGCAAGACTGACATCAATCAGCTTCTCACGCATTTGGGAGAATCTCCTTGATAAGGCGAAACACAGCCAGGAGAGCCGGCTTGCTCCAGAAGCTCAAACAGATCCCTTTCCACATAGCACCCCTCACTCAGCCACTAAGAGGCCTGGAGCCACTCCTACCGCTAAGCGAGCTCTGTCCCTGGTGCTAGGGATGCGGGAACAGACAGTTGGGAGGAGACAGAGACACCCATGAGGATGCCAATGGCGGTTTGGGCTAGACTCGGGTACATCCAAGGAGCTTGGAGAGTCTGGGTGGCAGGCTTTCCTGGATAACTGGTGGGGCTTTTCATGATACCCTGAGCTCCAAACGGACCTCAGCCTCAGTTCTTCCCATGCCCAGACGCTGAGAAGCATTCTGATTTGCTCTGATACTGTTCACTCCTTGCATCAAACACCCACACAAGCTTCACAAACGAGCAAGTGAAGAAAGGGCCAGAGATCTAGGGGTATTCCCAGCCCCCTCCAATTCTGGTTGCCCAGGACCCTGGCTCTGGGCCTGGCTTCCAAGAGGAAGGGCAAAGAAACAAGGAGAAAGCCACATCCTCTGCGACTGGTTGGGGACAAAGCGGTGTGAGTACAAACTGTCCATTTCTATGTGGACTTCCGCCAGCACTGGGCACTGGCCAGCTTCAAAGATCATGACCAACTCCAGAATGACTTGATGCCCTGCTGGGTTCCAATCCCACTGTGTGACCTTGGGCCAGTTGCTTCGCCTCCCTGGGCCTCGATTTTTTGACCTATAAATGGGGCCATTGGGAGGGTGGAGCTGCATCCCTCTCCTGGGCCCACATTCTGGGGTGATGAGCTCTCCAGCAGGCGGCAGCTCTTCAAACTGCCCGGGATGCTTTGCCCTTGGCATGATTTTGCAGTCAGCCTGTCCTAAAGAAGGCTCTTTTCCAGGGCCAAACTCCCCAGAAACAGCTAAGAATTTGCCCACTGGACTGTGGAACACGCCTTTTCTCTCCCTCTCCTTCTCTTAGCGATGAGAAGGTAGAGGACCCCTGGGACCCTCTTCCTTGTGTCTGCCCCACTGGCTCTGCAGAAGTCACCCATCCCACCGAGCATGTTGATTTCAAAGTTAACGATCAGAATGGCATGGGCTTCGCTTCCTGAAACTGACCCCTTTCCCGCCCACCGACCCCGTTGCTGGGGGAAGCTCAGGGAAGCTGGCCAGCGAACGCATGCCCTGGATTCTCTCAGCTGTGTTTGTAGGTCTGGGAGCATTGTTTTTAGGCCAGGAGCAGCCTGAATGCATTTGCAGAGGTGCAGGGAGACCCACGGCTCAGTGAATCAGGCTGGGACACTGCCTGCTCCATTTCCCGTTGGCCGGAGTCCACGATGGCTGGGCAGCAAGTGCTACAGACAGTGGCCACCTCGCTTCCCCTCCGAGTCCGGCAGGGTCAGTGGAGCTGGGGTCTGGGCAGCGGGGCCTGGAGGATCACTCAACAGATACAGAGCAGTAGACACAGGGCAATCAGAGAAACAGGGCCTGGAGGCCATGCCCCAGACAATCACGCTCACCCTGCACAGACGATGCCTTCTTTTTATACACCTTTTAGTACATGTATACCTTTTACACACCTTCACCATAATACAGACATTACAGCGGAGCAGGAAGCAGGACCACCAGCTGTCTTGTTAAAGCCCACACGCTCACGCAAGCGCTTCCCACGGCTCCATCACCGGTGAGACATGGCACACTCCTTAAGCCGGCACCCCAGGCCCACTCCCACCTGAACAGGACTGGCGCTCCTCTGCTCCAGCAGCCCGACGCTACGGCCCTGCACCATCTGCTCACCCACCCCTGATGGTCCAGCCTCTGCACACTCGCTCACGCTCTCCCTCCTGCCTGGAATGCCTTTCGCCCTCGTCTCTGCTTGACAAATTCCAACTCATCTCTCAAGGCTCATGCTCCCACCCTCCCCCATCCAAAGCCATCGTTCCCACCTTTGCCTTCTCGGGGCACGTCAACCACTCTAATTAGCTACAGGGTCGTTACACGTTTCCCCGACGGTCTCGGGGTCCACTGAAGACAGAGAGCATCTTTTATTCCCTTTATCCCCACACCATCCTACCTGATGGCCTCTCAGTGACGGCCTGGCCCATGTGTCCACTGCAGGAACCTGTGAGATGGATGCTAAGAGTGAAAATGGTTCTTTCCACAAGATTCAAGAAGCAGCACCTACCATGTGCAGGACCCAGCAGGGTCTGAGGTTTTCATGGCCGCTTTCAGGCGATACACTGCCAAGCAGGCTGGCTTCAAGGGACCCTGAACTAGTGCCATGTGTTGACTTGTCTAAGACACGCTTTATGTCTTAAATCTCTATACCAGCTTATGCGGTCAGGTCTCCTTGGAAGCGAATCTTACGAGATGGTCCATCTCTCCCTCCTACTCAGCACGCACTCAATATTTCTGAGATCGGTTTGCTTCAGCCGGGCCCCAGGAGAGCCACTCCTGAAAAACAGGCCAGAGCTCCTCTTCCCCGGTGGGAGAAGACACAGGCCAGAGGCCTGTGGTCCAGGCCTCCCTGTTCCATCTGTATGAAAGCAAGAGCCAGAGTTGGAGACGAAACCAAGCAGACCCCAGAGCCGCTGCGTCTCCCATGTACGGCAGGCCTGCAATGATGCCTGGACATAGCTGCTGCTCTGGGAATGTTTGTGGAAGGAAGAGGAAGGATGGCAGGGCCCCCGGGGTTAATTGTGGCTGAAGAAACATCCAGCCTAAGGGAGGGGATCAGGGTCTTTCTAGAGGATTCCTCTGAGAGAGATCTCCAGGCCCACTTCAATGATCCCGTCCAGTGATGACTCACCCCATAATATGGTGCTCTGAATTAAAGGGCTGCTCCTAAAACAGCATGTATTCGGTGGAGGGCCTGGAAGCTGAGACTGGCCCCAGTGAGCGTGAGAGCATCCGTCTGTAGAGAGTTTCAAAGCAGTGGGGAGACAGAGAACAGCACCTCCTCGGGGCTGTTCCCCACCTGCCGAGCCCCCTTCCTTGTCAGTCCCCAGGTCCCAGGGACTCATGGAGAGTGACAGGGCTCTCAGGCAGCCGTGTGGGTTTCAGGGACGGCACGAAGCCGGTGTGACTAGAAGGGGAGAAGCAAGGGGAGATGGCAGGAGTGGAGGTCGGACCCAGGGCCAGATCGTGCTGGGCCCTGGAGGCCTTCCCAGAGTCGCTGGCCATTGCTTTCAGGGACACTGACGAGCTCTGAGCAGAAAAGGTCATGGTCCTTTAGAAGGCTCCCTCTGGGGGCCACTGGAAAGCAAACTGTAGAGGTCAGCAGGGAAGCAGAAAGAGCAGGAGAGAAGAGAATGGCTTGGGTGGAGGTTGGGGGAGTGGCCAGCATGGGAGGCGGCGCCATATTCTGAGTATTTTGGAGCAAGAAGGGGATGAGTGATTAACTACCTAGAAGAATCGGTGGTTCTTGCATTTTTATTGCTCCTCAGAATTACTGGGAGGGTGCTAAAAATACAGATTCTGGGCCCCTACCCTCTGAGGTTCTGACTCAATAGGTCTGCCACAAGGCCCTGGAATCTGTATTTTAGCAAGCTCCCCGGATGCTTCCACGGAAGTGGTACCTGGATCCCTCTTGGAAAAAAACCCTGCATGACTCTGTCCTTGCACTTCACAGCCAAGGGAAGCCAGTGGAGGGCCAGAGTGGGGCAGAGGCTTGTCCCCAGGTGCCCGGGTGAGACAGGGCTGAGAAACAGGCCCCCTCACTCCCAGGCTGGGCTCTCCTCACTGGCCTCCTTGCTCCGCTGCAGACTTGGAATGGGCCCTAAAGGGCAGTGGTGCCGTCCCAGGCCTACAGGAACAGGAGCCATGTGTGGATACACTGCAGCTGTCTGTGGTCCACCACTGCAGCCCCAATGCCCTGCAGTGCCTGGAACAGAGCTGGTGCTCACTGGATCTCTGTTCTACTGTTGACAATCAACACCTGTCCGATGGAAGAACGACCCCAGTGATCACCAGTGATCAGGCAGGACCAGAGAGGCACACCCAGTGGAGGAGATGGCACCATGCCTGGAGAGATGGACAGAGCGGCTCTCCAATTCCACAGGGATACCTGGAGCAGGCTTATGACAACTTCAGCACCTATACGCGATTTTCGGACAGATGCTGATCTTGCTGGTAACGCTGAGAAAAGTCTCAACACTCCCTTTTAGAGAACAAGTGTATTCTTCGACTCCTGCTTTCTGGGTGGAGAACACGGGCTTCCATTTCTACCTTTAATGTTTAACACTGCAAAGCCGGGCTTACTTTTTCAGAAGTTTTCAATAAAACCCTCTCAGCAAGTGAAATGGGACTACATGCACTCCTAAATCATTTTCAGCTTATTCATGATGCTGTCAAAACACATTCACTTTATTTAAAAACAGAAGACTTGTCAATATGATCATTAAAAGATGATTGCCATTAATGAAGAATCTTTGGGGGGGCGGGGCGGGTCACACAGAGGCCAACGTAACTTGAGTGGCTTATCTGTGGCAGAACGAAATGGTCTTGGTCAGGATCGCAGACTATATTAGCAGACATAGGCTCAAAACCTGGGATGATGGAAAAACAGGAGGCCCTGGGCATTCCTTATGTGTGCTTCTGCTTGGGGATGCTAAATGAGGCATATAGAGTGGCTCTTCACAGTTTGTTGAGAAACTGAAGTGAGAATACACAGAGCCTCCCAAACACCCCACCTGACCTGCGATTCTGGTTTCAGTGATGTCGAGTGCAGAAGCATTCAGCCTAGCAAATACTAAGGCAAGCCCTCGAGGTCTACCAGAAGGGCTTGTAAGGGTGTAGGCTTTTAAACCCATGTAGAGTCTCATTTACACTGGTCACAAGCCACATACGAAGACAGCATGAAACATATAAAATTCTTTAGTAAATTTAGTAAAATTCTGTGCTTCTCAATGCTGGAAATGGGTGTGAAATCATTTCAACTTACTAGGCCCCAAGTAAGTGTTCACAGGAATCACAAATCAGAGGCCAGGGACTTCACGACCTTCTTGCCTAACTGCCGATGCCTCTGTACGGCCACTTTTGCATTCTCTGCCATCGACTAGCCAAAGGTACTAAAAGTCTGGCCCAGAACTGAAGCTACCAGGAATCTGTTCTCTCAAGGCTTGGGGGCAAAGGGTACAAACTCTACGGGTCTCACTAGGGACATGCAATGTAATTTCTCATTCACCACATCGAAAAATTGTGCTGGCTGCTAAGATGTTTTGGTGTTTTACAGATGACAGGTGAATCACAATCGAGTTTTCCAACTCATTCTGTCTGCTTTTTCTCATTAATCACCTTCCATGAAACTCGAATCTCTTGGCACAGAAGCCATTCAGGAACCCAGAAGAGGTGGAGGGAAGGTCCGTTTTGTTAAGACATCACTCCTATGACATGGGCAAGGCCAGCATCAGCGCTGGAAGGAATCTAAACTGCTGGCGAAGACAGCCAGCTTGAATATCGTTACTAGAATGTAAGGAAGGGTGATTTCAGTGACTTCCCTTTACCGTCTGTAAATTGTGTGTTGCAGACAGGATTCTGGAATCTCCTGTCCTGGGTATGGATGATACTCGTCCAGATTTGTAGAGCTATCAGCAAAGACGGCAGCAGCTACGCTAACGTGGGTGGACTTCCACAGGCTCCACTAAGTATCTGCGGTTACGGCATCTCTATTTGGGGGCTTGAAAAGTTCTTGAAACTGACAATTCCTCCTCTAAGTCCTGGAAATTCTTAAGAGCTGTAGGTGAACTTTTAAGTTCCTGTATATGCTCCTTCTACTTCTTTCTCTAGTTTGCTGTCTGGGGGAGGATTAACCCGTGGCATGCTGGAAGACGAGTCACGCTCTTTCTGAAAGCTTCTGTTACATAACTTTTATTCTGCGTCCCTTTTCGCGAGGTGCAGGCTGGCAACGCCTTGCAAAATATCCCGCGTGCCAGCTTGTGATCACTTCCCATAGAACCCAGGGTGACACGGCACCTAAGGAGTTATTTTAGCTTCCCCCAAAGAACTACCAACGCTAACCCTTGTATTGTAGGGTAACACTTGGCTTATTTCTGAGTATCTTTCAACTCTAATACATTCGACATAGAGTTCAAAGAAATCCAACATTTTGGATTCAGGAGTCTCTCAAGAACCACATCACCCCCGTATGTTATATACATCAAATCTTCGGCATGCCCTCTCTGTACCATAGTGTTATTTGAAATTTTGGGAAGAAGGACACGGTTTGGTTTCCAGACACACTGCAGCATCAGTGGACATGAAGTGTGGCAGGTAAGGGAAGGATGCTTTCAACCCCAGCAGAATGCACTTGAAATCGTGCTCGTTTCTGCCATTCAATAACCGTGCGACTCTGAGCGACACGCTTCAGCTCTCCAAGCTCAGGCTCCGAATCTAGAACAAGGGTTCGTAAGATCTACTTTGCAGAGTCGGCGGGACAAAATGTTTAAGGACTGGTGGTTCCTTTCTCCCACCCTCTTTATCTGACGATGACTGCAGCTTCGCTAGGAAACCTGACCTCTGACCACAGACTATTTAAAGTGTGACAAGCAAGCCTGCCCAGAGAACCCGGCAAAAACACCACTGCCAAATCTACGAACTTCTCACCATTTTTCAGCTTCAGCGGAATTCAAGGCTCTAATTAAAGTACTTTCCATTTTCAAAACAACTGCAAACAGTAATTACATACTTCCCCTCCTACCTTCCAGGAACAGCCTAAGACCAGGCGAAACCTCCATGCCCCCTGGACCTCGAGCTATAAAGCTAGATGCGACACTTCTCCTACCCCGTTGACCCAAATTACATAGTGGCTCCTGTGGCTCCTGCCGCATGGACCCTAGAGAGGGTCTGGCTCAGCCCTCTCCGTTGTGTGCCAAGATGCCACCCGCAAGGTGCCATGACGGGAAAGCTGGCATTATTGCCTTTAAGACGAAAAGTTCTTTCATCACACAGGGTAGAGTCCCCACTTAGGATAATCAGTACACTTTTTTACAATGACCAGTTCTTTACTGCTTATACAGACATTTAATTGAAAATGTTATGTAACCTTAAAGTACAGGACACTCTGGAGCTATTAATAACCAGCTACATCCAGATTCCGAGGACCCTTCGGGCTTAGAGTTGGAGGGGGTCTCCTGGCACTAATGTACACACACGCACGTGAACACAGGGACACATACAAACATACACACTCATTGCACAGATGTCAATGAAGACCCCAAGAACGGAGATGACTTATCCAAGGTCACAAAGCCAATTCACAGCAGAGTCAAGAATAAATCCCAGGTCTCCTGGCCTCCGGAGGATGTTCCTTTTAGAGAAAAGGAACACACCCCACAGGTACCTGCGTACATCCTTAACACTGCACAAATGCTGCAGTACCCGAAGTGGGTTCTCGCAATGCGGGGCTTGTCAGCTCTGATCAAAAGAGTTCCTGGTCTAGACTTCTAGAGTTAGAAATGGGATGCCCACCAGGGAAACGTCTCACTGTTGCCATTCATTCGTGATACATACCCCTCCTGCTCTCCCAAGAGATACACGAGGCACCTAGAATATACCTGAACGTGAGGCCATTATATATGGTGTGGAAGAGGTCAGCTTTAGCAATCTTCCAGAAAAGAAGTGGGTTTAAGACAAAACAGAATCGAAAAGGGAGACTTGTTTTCTCAGTTGCACTTTCACGCCAGGAGGGTAAAAAAGAGCAAAAACTAAGAAGAGAACTGATGCATTAAAAACTGAATATGAGGAACAGGATTCGTATTTTTCTGTGGAATCCGGCTCTGGGTGGCAATAGGACGATATGGGACATAAAAACTGTTCTCTCATAATTACATCATCATTCTCAAAAGTAACTTCATGGAGACTGTTTCTCTGCATTCATTTTTATTCAAAACCTCACCCGTTAGTCATGCGGAGCTAAAACACACAATGCTGGTGGATTAATATGTCCACACAAGATGCCTTACTTGCCATTCACAGACCCCATGAGCTTGTCAAAAATGAAAGCTTTGCTTTGGTTCCGTAAATATCAAACAGTCGTAAGACCCGCTGGGAGCATAGTTTCTGGGAAAAAAAAGGTGGGCCATGCCCGTTTCATTTGAGATTCAGTAACACTTTAAAAGGTTCATTGACTCACATCTTTAAAAGACCTATAACAACCCCATTAAGTGCCCACAGGGCAAGCTGATGGATTTAGCTGTAATTACAGGCAAAGACCAAGTCAGGGTCTAAACCTCCTAGTGGCCCCCCTTTCTTGTGACAGTCCCTCTATTTCTGCTGAGACAGGCTCCACCCTTCCCTAATATAATCAGCAAACAATGGAGAGAGGAGAGTCCAAAAATCACTTTATTTACTTGCTTTAATTGTTTAGGCTGAGAAGGTTTTACCTATGCAGCTATGACAGACTCTTCCTGAAAGGAACAGGCAGGCTCACCAGCTGGTCACTTTCGAGCCAGCTGGACATCTAGTTGATGCGTTGTATTTCATCAGTTCTTAGGGGTCAATGTCATCTCTCCAAATGAAATGCCTAACCTGTCCCATGAACCCAATCTGGCACGTTGGGACATTTTATAGCCACCATGCTTTAGCCCAATAAATAATCCACTAAAGCACTGCCCAGGCTTCACCTCCTTTGGGTGGAACCTGAATTTTGCAGCTCCCTCGGGCACCATATCCTCCTCTTGGAAATCAACAACCTATTCGATCAACAAGCTATCTTTCCAAATGTGTGGGTCTGATCAGCTCTCACCCCCTAGCTCCGGCCTGTAACCCCCTCTGCTGCCACTCGAAGAATCACTTCACTGGAAGGGATCTGAGAGTTCATCCAGTATGACCCGTCATTTCACTGACAGGGAAACCCACGGCCTTTCCCTGTACTGACACCAGCACTGTCCGAGTCCTGCAGACCACCAAGCTCAACACTTGGTGACTCAACCGAGTAAACAAGCCACTCACCAGGACCAAGTGATTCCGCGTGGCTTTTCCTTTCAGGGTTGACCTAAATGCACTTAAGCAAACAGTTAAGAGCCACAAAACCAGAGAGTTGGGGGCAAGCTAAGGCCTCCTGTCTACATTAACCTCCCCCCTCCTTTTCTTCTGGATTGAGATGTGGGAAGTTCTGCTGACATGGAAGATTAGCAGATCTGAGCCAAGATAAAATTTCGGGCAGGGCTGGTTCCTACACAGTGGCCATCTGGGATCAGCCCGTTAAGTAACCATCTCTTAAGACGTACACAACCAGAGGCAGGAGCTTTGATTAGCCCTCACACCGCAGAAAGGTCTACGACATGGTTCTGAGGCCGACCATGTGCTGGGCACACACAGCATAGAGGAGGCTCACAGGAGGATCTGAACTCTGCCCTTTCCAACCTTGAAGAGGCCTGGGAGAAACAGACTCCCAGGAAAGAGAGCACCCAGGGGGACATATCCTCCTCCTACCTGAATAGAAGTGGCCACACACTTACAGTTCACATAAGGGTGAGCAGCTGTGTGATGGAGGGATGGACAATAAAAAATAAAAAATACACGCTACCAGCAATCTATTTCATCCAAGCAGATACTCACCAACACGAGTATTTTCACACACACGCAGTAACTCCAGACGGAAGCAGTTAGTAGAAGAAATGGGACAGGTGTGTTTGTTACAAAAGGATCAGCTCGAGGGAGGGGTGGAAACAGCACCCTGGTTTCCAATCCTGGTCTCCCTGGCTTGCGCTTCCTGGCCCTGTGACCTTGATTAAGTCATTCAGCCTCCCTGGGCCTCAGTTTCCTCATCTGAGCCAGAGAAGAAGGGGAACGCACTTCCTCTGGTGGTCTGGAGACATACTACCCAGCACAGCCTGGACACCAGTTTCGAGGTCACTATATATGAGTCGTCTCCCTCCACAACTGAAGCGTCTGAACCCAGGTTGCATATAGCATTATCGAGACCAAACAGGTCTCCTCCTGCCTGCGTGTCAAGCCCGCATCTGCCTCCCTGATGGCCCGGGAAAGCACCAGGTCTCGAAGGTGCCCGGGCAATTCGGCCTCTAGGCAGGGACTGGGGAACAGGGGAATCCAGGGGTTCAGTAAGAAATCCCGCAAGCTCTAGGTGGGGGCCGAGCAGGGGGCTCGGAGGCAGCCTCTGGGGCCGTGAGAAGGGGCTTTGTTTCCGCGGCGGAGGGCCTGGCTTACCGAGCAGCGCATCCGGAGGCGGGCGGGGGGCGCGCGGGGCACGCAGCAGAGCCACAGCCTGGCCCGGGCCCGGGGTGCCTGAGCCGGAGGAAGGCGAAGAGGAGGAGAAAGAGAAGGCTGCCGCCGGCTCCTGCCTCATTCTCCCGGGCAGCGCCGATCCGCTGGGCGCTACCAGCTAGGGCTGGCCGCCGGGCGCCGGACCCCGCGCGCGCGGCTCATGTCCCGGTCCGCCGCTGTCGAGGTGTGCGCGCAGCCGGGTAGTCTCCGGGCAGCTACCCGGGGCTCATCATGCCCCGCGCCGGGTCTCGGCAGGAGGACCTCGGGGAGGCAGCGCGGAAGAGAAGAGAGGAAGAGAAAGCGTGAGAGCGCGCAGAGCTGCGCCCCGCGGGTCCAGGGGTGGCAGGCACCCAGCAGGACCGCGCCGCCCCACCCACCGCGCCGCTGAGCCCCGCGCCGCGCGCCCGCCCGGTGGGGCGCGGAGCCCCGGAAACTTTAGCACATGGCTGGTCCGGCGGCCGTGGGGGCGGGAGCTGTCCCGGTCTTCCCGCTCCCCCTCCTCCCCGCCCCAGCCCCGGCCCCCGAGAGCAGCTTACCGGCGGCGACGGCGACCGCGACAGTGGGGCGCCCACTCTGCCGCGCGCAGAGGTGTGCGCACCGGACGGGAAGGAGGAAGGGGCTGGCTGCGTCGGGGTCCCTGCAAGGGAGGGGCACCTCGGCGGCGGCGAACCGCGCGGGTTAAGGCGTCCTGGGAGGAGGGGGCGGGCCAGCCTGGTCAGCAGGCCCGGACAGGGAAGGTTCCCTGCGCCGCCAGACCCCGCTCCGCAGCGCAGCTGCTGACGACGCGCCCGGGCTTCCCCGGCCCCGGGTCTGCGGAGCCCGCCCTGTTACCTAGCGACTCGCCCTGGGGAGCCCACGCTGACTCGCACGACTAGCGGGGCTGCGGCAGCCGAGGGGAGGGGAGCGGAGGGGAGGGGAGGAGAGGGGAGGGGGAACTCCGGAGGTGGGGGAGGGCGGGTGGCTGCAGCCGGAGCTCCTCCTTCTGCTTCCCCCTCTGCGTTGGGGAGGGGCCCGGGGAAGAAGTCCTACACACGGCCCGGAGTATGGTGGTGGGGGAAGGCCCACGCCGAGGTGGAGGTCGGGTCGGGGAGGCGCGGAGATGCGCCTGCCCCTTCGCTAAGGATGCAGCAGCAGGTGGCGGCGACGTGGCCCGTGGAGGCCCGGCGCTTACAGGCGCGCGGATATGGGCCCGGCCGGGGCAGGAGCGTGAGGAATGTGGCAGTGGGCGCGTGGGTGTGTGTGACACACTCCCACCCACGTGACGTACTTGGGGACACGAGGACTCGGGTGGCGGAGGAGCCTCCTTCCTCTGGTCTCTCTCACTCCTTCCTGGACATTTTGCTCCTGCGCTGTCTCTTCGTCATGGAAGCCCAGGATGTCGGGGGCAGTTTCATTGTGATCAAACCAACCCCAGTGCTGACACCTCCCCACCCTACCGCACCCTACCCCACCCCTGTATCCAGTTGCTCACATTGGGGGCAGACACTTTAATCTGGCTCGGGATGTCTTCCTATTTGGGGATTTGGGGCCCCTCCAATTTCCCGCAATATGTGTATGGAATGTGCCCTAAGTTACTTCACAACTTCCGTAAAATAGAGCGTTCATCCCCAAAGCCTGTAGCTAAATGCTAGCACCTAAGGTGCCCCACAAATGGGGCACCACTTTACAGCTAATACATGTAAAGCTACAGCCTGTCTCCTGATCTACGACCTCCCCAAAATATACCCCAAAGCCCAGGAAAGTGGGGCAAGGGTCTGTGAAAGTCCTCATCGCAGGTAGGGACCACTTTTCTGGATGAGAGAGATGACTTGCCACTGGGAGCCTCAAAGCAAGCAGAGCCCAGGCCTCCTGATTTCCAAGCTCCCACACACCACCACTGTCCCTCTTCAGCAGCTGGGTGCAGAGAGCCTCACTTCCCCACTCCTGGGAAGACCACTCATTCCTGCCACCTCACCCCCTGGACCAAGCCCACACCCCTTCCTCACCCTACTGTCCTCTCTTCCTCTCTGGTGTGGATATGGGGAGAAAGAGGCAGAAGATGACCCCACAGAGGAGAAGGGGGACCTCTTTGCCCAAGAAAGTTCCCACATCCTAGCAGTGGGTCTCACCAGGGCAGATCCCATCCCTGAGGGGCTTTGGGAAATACCAGGACCCCAGTGGGTTTTGTTAGCCCATTGACAGGATTCTTCCTCCGATGGTGATGACGATGATAACGATGATGGTGATGATTATTACCATAGTTATCATTCAGATGTCAGTAACTCTTGCTGAAAAACCCTGCAAACCCATCCAAACAGAAACCTGTATCTTAAGAAACAGAGGCCCAAAGGCAGCAGCACTTTTCTGAGAAAACCACTTTGCATCCCAGCCCATGTGCCAGTTGAGATCCAACATTTTCTAGTGAAATTGGGAGCAATACTTTTGCCCAACCAGTTTTTATGGGTGGTGGCGGCCAGGCAGCTGGTCCACAGAAACTCCAGAAGGACTGCTTCCTGGTGCCATACTGGCAGCCGGCTCTTTCTTCAGCCCAGATTTCCCAATATGCAGATATAATTGGACATCTGATTTGGTCAGGGAACCCAGTGCTCACAATAAACAAAATCCCAGAGCTTGTATTCCATGCACAACCAGTATCTGGGCCCCACTATTTCAGGAAACAAGGCAGCCTGTGAGGAAATGTGATTTGACAGTGCAAACAACTCATTCACTGTGCACAAAGATTTGAAAAATATTGGCTTGCGTCAAAGCCAAAGCCAGCATGTTCATCCTTTACAGTGTGTGTATGGGGGCGGGGCAAGAGGGCAACAGGTGGGACTCCCTCTGCATCATATGTTATTCCTCATGCTTTTCTTAATAGTGGTGGGGAATGTATGAGCGCGTTGAGATTAAGGAAACCCGTGAATCCCCAGGGCCACATCTTTCCAGGATGTCCATCTGCATGGCAGTGGAGGAACATCTCCCCAAATTTGTAAGGAGCGTTCACTGGAATTTGGGCACAATACTAGTCACTAGGGGTGCAAAGATGAATTAGATAAACCCTCTGTCCTCTGAATCCTCCTCGAGACATTTATAGAGGGCTTAACTCATGCCCAGGTATTCTAGGTACTGAGGGCTTTATCTACAAGCGCTAATTTTGACTTCATTAACCCCTCTCTGCGGGATGCTCAAAAAGGTTATATATAGGTTCCCTAAAGTCACGTAGCTGGCAAATGAATGGACTTTGGAGTTGCAGCCTGGTCTCCCTAACCCCAAAGGCCATGTTCCTAACCATTTTTCTATTTTGTCTGCCAGGCTAAAGAAAAATGGAGACAACAATATTATAGAAAATGTCTGCCTGACATTTAGGATTACAAATGAGATGTGTGTATAAAGTCACCAGGATTTGTTCCTGGAAGAGTTAACTCTCAATAAAAGCTACCTATTGTTATCATCATTAGACCCTCAATTTTATTTTGAATTCATAAGCTCTGCCTTATCGGGATTACCAAGTACTATTCTTGGAGGCATAGACAGAAGTGATAAAAGTGCAGACATCTGTCTGCAGGACTGCAGCTGGCTGCACAGAGGAGGTGGCGTTTGAGTTGGGTCTCCAGGCATGAGTAGGTGTTGGGTATGTGGAGAGGACATGAACAGGAATGGACTGATCAAGAGGAATGTATAGGGGAAATTCGCAGAGCTATGAATAAGCAGCTCATGTGGGCAGGAGTTAAGCCCCAAGACAGGAAAGCAAGAGGATGGACAGGATGTGGAGACCACGGTTTCTGAGTGCTGGCCCCCTCCCTGAAGGCACAAGCAAGGACATCTTTTGAGCCGGGGCTATGGGGTGGGGAGTGGGGAGGGACAAGGCGGCAGAGAGCCAGAGAGAGGACCCAGCCTCCAGGCAGCCACCAGGTAAAGGTTTACTGGCCGTGCTTGACGGGGGCACCTCCCATCACTCACAGGGGCAATGGGGTCATGATGCCTGCCAACCTCAGTGCTTTGCAGGGCCACTGCGAGGGTCAGAGCCCACTGTGTGGGTCACTAAGTGCGAGAGCGGGTTTGGCAATGTGTTGTGGGTACATTGTATGCACAGGAGGCCTGACTCGTTCACCCATTCTCAGGATTTTTTTTTACAACTCATTCATTCATTTGTGTGTTCATTCATTGAATATTATAATATTACATTTAATATTATGTTTATTGAGCATCTACTCTGTGCCCAGCACTCTGTTGGCTCTAGGCATTCAGCAGTGAACACACCGTGGTCCCTGCCTTCATTTTACTCACAGTCTAGTGGGGAGAGAGACCAGTCAGCAGGGTGGGGTGGCAAGATCGGGGCTCAGTGCTGTGGTGCCTGCAGGCCATGTGGTCGCACAGAAGAGGGGCTCTTCCCTGGATTCAGGGGATTGAGGAAGGTTTCCTTGGTGGGATGATCCCTCAGCCTCAAAGCTGATACCTGGCAGACCTCATGGCTGGAACCTGGGGCTTCTGCCTGGTTGGTCTGGTCCTGGTGATTGCAGCCTCTGGGATAAGCAGCGTTGGTGCTAACAGGGCGGCTGAGATAAAGGATAGGGCCTGTGGAGTGGGGAGAGGGTGTCTTAAAGGACAGGTAAAATGAAACACTGTTTTTGCCTAGAAAAAGAGGCTTTAGGTCTGAAACTTTCCTTTCCAACACCCATATTAACAGGGTTATCAAAATAAAATAACTCAGCCAACCACACTTACGAAGAGGTGAGAGGGGCTTCCCTGGTGGCGCAGTGGTTGAGAGTCCGCCTGCCGATGCAGTGGACGCGGGTTTGTGCCCCGGTCCGGGAGGATCCCACGTGCCACGGAGCGGCTGGGCCCGTGAGCCATGACGGCTGAGCCTGCACATCCGGAGCCTGTGCTCCACAACGGGAGAGGCCACAGCGGTGAGAGGCCCGCGTACTGCAAAAAAAAAAAAAAAAAAAGAAGAGGTGAGAGACTTGGAATTAGGACAACTGAGGAGAGATGGGATCATGGGAGAAAAGGAAACAGATAACTTGGCAAGAGGGTATCATCACCTTAAAGAGATGAAGGACTTTCTTATAGGAGAGGGTTGCATTAGCTCCTACGTGTGGCCCCAAAACATTGAACTAGGCCACCGAGGAGACGGTGTTTTCAGGACAAGGAAGCATAACACTTAGATCAATACCTGGCCCTCTGACTACTTTTGTAAACAAAGTTTTATTGGAACATAGCCTGCCCGTTCATTCATGTATCGTCTATGGTGCTTTCACGCTACAAGAGCAGACTTAAGTATTTGCTACAGAGATTGTATGGCCCACTAAGCCTAGATAATTTAGTATCTGGCTCTTTGCAGAACAGTTTGCCAACCCCCTGCATCAGAGCTACCCAGATATCAAGTGAGGTGCTTTGGGAGGGAGTGAGCTCCCCATCACTGGGGGTATTCAGCAAAAGCTGAAGTCCTATTAAGCAGTGATGTGGCTAAGAGTTTGAGTGAACTTTGAGATCATAAGGATCCAGCAGTTAATGACAATTATTCAGATCTCTGCAGTGCCTGCTGGTCACATAGTCACAACTATTGAAAAATAAACCCATCTTCAGAGCAGCCTCGGTCAGATCTACAGAGTTTCATCACTGGACCTGAAGTCCATCAAAAAGAGCAATGGCTTCCTCTGCCTGTGTAATATAAGGTGGATGATGGACAGATTCAGGCAATCTCAAGGGTGAACATCTGGAGGAAATCTTTTTACACCCAAGCCTCTCTTACAAGGAAGACACACGCACATGTAAACTCATGGATGAATGACGGCGTGGATCATTTCTGGGCCGCCAATGTACCCACGAGGCTAAGATGTTCCTCTGTGTTTCAAAAGGATTCGCTATGGAATAAGCTAATTTACCTTTGTTAGGCTTCTGTTGGGGTCAGCGGGGACGTCATTCGGCAAACTTGGTGCCAGACCTTGAACTGGGCAGAGCACCTGCCCTTGAAGAGCTGGTGGCCTGGGCCCCAGCTAGCTCGGCCAGGATGTGATGAGTATCTGATCGATCCCAAAGGCAGGGAGAGACTTACTCGGCCAGGTGCGTTCATCCAGAAAAGCAACATTGCTGCACAGCACTATAACAGACATTTGTTTTCTTTCCAAGTGGAATTGCAAAGAAAAGCAAAATGTTCTCTTTAGAGGGAAAAAACGTCTGTGGCCATTTCACTGTCTTGTCCTCAGCTAGGTTGGATATAAACAGAGTCAATTTCCCCGCCTCAGCTGTCTTGCAAAACCGTGATGGACACAAGAAAACATTTTCTCATGCAGTAATCCACAGCCTGTGTGCAGAAGCCAAGATTTTCCAACCAGAAAAGGAGAAATGTGCATTACAACCCCCTTATGAAGTGCATTGGCAAAGGCGAAATTGATTAAATACTGTTCCTAGTGTCCACATGAAGGACCGCTTCCCTGATCCTTACTGGCCCGGTCCGGTTTACACCACGGTGAATTCCAGGTACTGATTTTCCCAAAGCCTTCCTTCCTCTGAGTCTCAAAGTAAACACAAATTTAAATTTCGCATTTTTCTTACTGCTGGTTTTGTTTTAGGGTGACAGTTAGATAATCAAGATATCTAGTTGTAGGTTTGCCTTTGGCAGGATTTCCAGCTGAGAGACAGACACCCCTAAGAGCTTTCTCCTGAGAAGAATTCAGATGTTATTCAAGCTCTGACGCATCCATTCTCAGACACTTAATCATACTCAAAACCCATTTGAACCGAAGTTTTCCTAGCTCTCCAGCTAGGGGAAACCTTAGTGTTTATGGAGAATTTTAAAAGACCACAGAGAATGCTGAGGCCTTCCACCTGTCGATGAACAAAAGGAGTGCCACGGGGGCTTCCCTGGTGGTGCAGTGGTTGGGGGTCCGCCTGCCGATGCAGGGGACACGGGTTCGTGCCCCGGTCCGGGAAGATCCCACATGCCGCGGAGCGGCAGGGCCCGTGAGCCATGGCCGCTGAGCCTGCGCGTCCGGAGCCTGTGCTCCGCAACGGGAGAGGCCACAACAGTGAGAGGCCTGCGTACCGCAAAAAAAAAAAAAAAAAAAGAAGTGCCACGGAAAAGGCTGTCGGTGTTCCATGCCTTCACGGGCATCGCTAAGCTGGCTACTCCTTTGTCTTGCCTTCCCCATCTGTTGTCTGTGACATGGATTGTCTAATCTCAATGCTGAGGCCTCATGGCCAACCTCACCTCTGTTCCAGGCCCCAGAGCCCATGAACCTCAACTTTACCCTGTTTTTACCATCTCCCTTAGCCATAGCTTGAATGGCATTGAATTCCTGAGTGAGGGTTGATTGGTGTGTGTGTGTGTGTGTGTGTGTGTGTGTTTATGACAACTTGCAATGCAGGGAACGAGGTAGTAACAGCCTGGTCCCCAGTTAATTACAAATAAAATGATTCCTAGATATTTTATTGATAGTTACCTGGTGTCAACATTCTTGGTTGCAGCTCCCAAGGTAAAATTGGAAAGTATTGTTAAATTAATCTCTCCGTGTACATTCAAGCACACGTGACCTTATTCCAAGGATTACTATTAATGTAGTAATTTAGTTCTGCTGGGGAGATCTTCCCATAAAAGAGATATTTCCATAAGATTACTAAAAATGTGAAGGTTGTTTAAGTCATTCTTTCTTCCCTAGTCTCAGCTATCCATAATGTTAATTGCTCTGAAAGTTTACAAATACCCTCCAACGGACCATGGGAAGCCATGGTCATTAAGAGATAACATGCTACAGAGCTGATCCATGATCAGAGACCTTGAACCTGCCCCGCTCCACCACACACACCGGTTAGCCATGGCATCTGCTAACGTTAAACACACCATCACGATGTCACCTCAGTCATGTGCAAGGAAGGAATCTCTTGCCCACAAAGAAGGCAGAAGGTTTCCCACCTTGTCTCTCCTATCAAGATCCTTGCTCAGACTTTTTATTTGTTCCAACAAAATCGGCCAGAGGCTGACTTGGCCTCTTTGCATAAAACCAAGTCTTGTTCAAGGAAGCTGGTTTCCTTGCAATAGGGTACCTCCAAATGAGTAAAGAGGGAAGGGCTTTCGATTGCTTATGAAAAGATATCTCATAAAACACACGCATGCTGAATTGCTAGGGTGATTACGGGAATAACCCGTTTAGGAAAGTGTCCAAAGATGTTTCATTGATTTAAGAAACCTTTCAAAAGGAATAATCAGGATACACAAATCTCTGCTGACGTTTCTTCATCACGTTTACTATCACCACTACCACCACCACCACCATCATCATCATTACCATCATCGCCAGCATTTACCAAACCTCTGTACTATGCCAGGCACCTTCACATACATTATTTCAACCTAAAATTCACAGAAATGCTGCAACTGCATCTCATTATCCCCATTTAACAGATGAAGAAACAACGGTCCCGGGATTTTTAATCCGTACAAATGTAAACTTAGCTGATGAATATTTCAAATTGTTAGAAGTTTTTAATTTAATGGTAACAGTATATTTATATCTGACCGAAGCCTATAGCTAATAAAATGCAATGTGTTGTCACAGCAATGAACATAAATGCAGAACTCTCAGGTAATAATTTCTCCCTTTTCCGAGTAACAAAACAAGCAGTGGCTGAAAGACTTACCTCTCTGCCTTCTAAATGGCTAGTATTTTAAACTACTGTTATTTTCAGAGTTTACCCACTCCAAACACTTAATCCCTGTACCTACTTTTGAACCAAGAAAAGATGTCCTTTCATCTCTTATCTGTTGTTTTCTAAACTGTTAAGGTTTAAGTATCAATAACCTTGTTAAAACATCATTGTAATCCATTACATTTTTAGAAATCATTGAATATACAAGTCCAGAGGGTACCTCTCTGTTCGATCCCAACCCACTCCAGTCTTCTGAGGTCCTTTCAAAGATCACTCACTAACTGTGTTTCATAGCAGCTTTTACATTAAAAGAGCAAGTCCTGCGGTTGGCTTGAGTAGGATGGAAAAGGTAGATGAAAATGTAATCGGTAAAAATGAAAATGCGTTTATGATTTCTCCAACAATCAAATTGCTGTCATTTTAGAGGTGAACGGCATCCTGTGTGTGTGTGTGTGTGTGTGTGTGTGTGTGTGTGTGTGAGTGTGTGTGTGCTTCATCAAATGGCTGGAGAAGTTATAAAGGAGGACAGATGCAAATGATGGTACAGAAAGCAGCAGGCAGCGATGGGTCTCTCGTGATGACTTTGAGTTAATACTCCTCTGGGGAAGATGGACAAAAAAAGAAAAAAGACAAAGAAAGCACAAATACAGCAAAATCTGTCCTACAGAGTTAAAATCTGTTGGATCAGCCAAGTTTTTCTGGCAAAGCAGTACGGAATATATGTTTACCCTGTTAATTTTAAGGATTACAACTGGATAGTGACTAATATCCAAAGGTTGCAATCTGCGTTGGGGGTTAAGTAGGATGGAGGAGTGTTAAAGAAAATGCGAATTTTTGTTTCCACGGTAACCTGGGGAAACACTGCTTTGAAAAACTAGCACAATATTGCCCTTCTTCCCCCGACATAAAATAAAATAATTAGCATGTATCACAAATCCAACCACAGGACTGGACCCAGGAATTTCTTTGGTGCAGCATGATCGAGAAGCATGTATAGTCAGGGCCAACCTGAGGAACTGAGAGGCTTAAGGCATCTAGAGGGTTTGTTTTTTGGGGTTTTTTTTGCCCTTATTCTGGAGATGAATTTCTGGGAGCAGTTCATGGGGCCACATTGATTCTTTCACTAAGCGACAAACATGAACAGCTTGTAAACGTTTCTCGAGGGTTATTTTCCTTCGTGTGTGGTTGGTGGTGGTTGAGGTGGCAGCCGTGACTACCACTGATGGAACACCTACCTCTAGACTTGTAGGATGCTGGCACTCCACTTGTTTTATTTAATCCTTCTACCAAATCTGAGAGGTGGTGTGCACGGCCCCGGGCGTCCCCGGGAGTCCCGACCAGCAGGACAAATCCTTGTGAGTCCGAGGAGGAACCTGTAGGGGTTGAAAAGAGAAGAAGGGGCAGGAGACGCGAAAGAATGGAGGCAAGACAAAATCCTGATCAAGCCTCAAATTTTTATTGCTGCAGTAGCTGTATTTATACAGTACAGAGAAAGGGGGGCGGGATCCAGAATAAGGGAAGTACTTGGCAAATTATCATTGGTGCTGCGTGCGCGGGCTTTCGTTTTAGGCGCGGGCTTTTATCTCATTAAGCAGGAAGAGAAGCAGGATGTCGGCCATCTTCTAATGGCGAAAACTTCTTGGCTCCCAACATCTCCTCCCTTTTTATTTCTTTTAAGGAGGTGGGCATTAACCGAGTGAGGGAGTAGTGACCTGAATCCTCCCGTGGACAATGTATGTGTGTCCACCATTGCTGGCTCTTGGTATCTTTTGGGGAGGAGAGGCAGAGCCAAGAATAATCTTAGATACTGAAGCCAAAAACAATGTTTAGATACCAACCTCTTTCATAATTCAGGTATACTCACAGGGAATAACAGAGATTACCTTATGTATAAAGGTTTTCCCTTGTGCATGCTTTGCTGTCACACTCAACTCGGTACCCATACCCTCCCATCAAAGAGGGGGGTAGGCATGTCTCTGTCTCATGCCGCTCCAGTGGAGGGGCAGCCAGAATCATCTTTTGGTTCTGCTTCAGGTTAAATTCTGAGGCAAGTGTGGAGGGGGTTCAGCCTGGCTGACAACCAGCAAAGATGACAGGATCAGGGTCACAACGGATAGTCCTTGTTGTCTTTGTCGTCTTTTCAATGCCAAGAGGATCTCCATCTTTTTCTGAAAAGGAAAAGAAATACAATCTCAGGGAAAAGGGCCCTGGATAATTTTCATTATTTCATAGAATTTATAGGTTTAATAAGACGCTCGGGCAGCCAACGTCTGGGTGAGGGGAACTTGTCCAGATTTTTGAGGAACAAACCGAATCGCCCCTTGGTTCGGTTCCAAGGAAGGGGCCAGGGGCTGGCCCCGTGAAAAGTTTCCCTGTTTTTTTTTTGGGAGTAGTTGGCCATTTATGTCCGTTTTTGAATAACATTCCGAAGACCAATGTTTGCCTCTTTTACAGCGAGGACAAACGGTGATGGGAGGAGCTCAGGATTGATGTTGGGGTTGTTGTGGGTTAGCCTTTGATGACTGTCCTTGTCTATATAGTGGACAATCCCGGGCAAAGTGTCCAGGTTGTTTGCAATTATAGCAAGTTTTTTGTTGTTTGTCTAGGGCGGATGTGTCTTTAATAAAATCTTTTAGGGCGGCTCCTATTGCAAGACCAACAAAATGGGAGGGACCAATTCCGGAACACAATTTAATATAATCAGCAAGGCTACCACCACGATGAGCCCGAAGGGCAGCCTGGCAGGCCGGATTAGCATTTTCATAAGCTAAATGTTTAACAAAGGCGTTATCAGTTTCACTGTCGCCCACCAGACGTTCGGTGGCGTCCGTGAGGCGGCTAATAAACTCACAATAAGGCTCTTCTGGTCCCTGGCGAATTTTCGCCAAGGAAGTTGTGGCCGAACCCTTAGGCGGAAGGCGGCGCCAGGCCTTAAGGCCAGCATTTTGTATTTGAGCCAACAGACCAGGGGGAAAAGCAGCCTGAGCCTCATTGGAATCATAGGGGCTGCTTTAAGAATTGTTTCTCCGGTCTCAACAACCTTTTGGATATCGGGGTCAAAAAAATGACCCATAAGAATCTCTCTAATTAAATTCCAATATGAAAATGCAGTCACAGATACTTTAGAAGGCCCAAAAGTCTTATAATAATCATTTAAACAATCTCCTACACGATTCCAACATTTTTTATCTATCGTCCCTTCTTGTGGGAACCATGGGCAAACATCAGACAAAAATATAAAAAAATCACGCAAATCTTTTTTTCTAGCCTTAATCTTTCGCATCTTGAGGGAATCCTCGATCCCCTGAAGAAAGAGTTCGTGGGAACTCAATTCCTGTCCCATTTTTAAGCTCCACTTACCTTACTCTCTACCGGTCACAACTGCCGAAGGGCGGCTAGTCCTCCGGGGACCTAATCGAGCCGCACTTTCGAGTTCACTCTCGCGGCGGCTCAGTGGGTGCCTGGCCAGGCGTTCGTAAGCGTGCTACCTCCGTCAGGATCCGTTCCTCGAGCCCCACGTTGGGCGCCAATTGTGCACGGCCCCGGGCGTCCCCGGGAGTCCCGACCAGCAGGACAAATCCTTGTGAGTCCGAGGAGGAACCTGTAGGGGTTGAAAAGAGAAGAAGGGGCAGGAGACGCGAAAGAATGGAGGCAAGACAAAATCCTGATCAAGCCTCAAACTTTTATTGCTGCAGTAGCTGTATTTATACAGTACAGAGAAAGGGGGGCGGGATCCAGAATAAGGGAAGTACTTGGCAAATTATCATTGGTGCTGCGTGCGCGGGCTTTCGTTTTAGGCGCGGGCTTTTATCTCATTAAGCAGGAAGAGAAGCAGGATGTCGGCCATCTTCTAATGGCGAAAACTTCTTGGCTCCCAACAAGGTGGTTCACGTATTACCTTCCATCGTAGAGAAGAAAGCCAAAGATCGGAGCTTTGAAGCACATACCTAAAGCCACTGCATCAGTTATCCATTGCTGTGTGAAAAATGACCACAACACTCCATGACTTAAAACACACATTTATTATTTAACAGTTATGGCAGGTCAGAAATATGGGCATGGCTTAAGTGGGTCCTCTGCTTCATGGTGTCTCACAAAACTGCAACAATGTATCCACCAGGTCTGGAGTCTCATCTGAAGGCTCAACTGGGGAAATATCCACTCCAGGCTTTTTTCCATATTGTTTGTGGTAGAATTTATTTATTTATTTATTTATTTATGGTTACTTTCCATTTACAGTTACTACAAAATATTGGCTATATGCCCCATGTTGTACAGTACAACCCTGAGCCTGTCTTCCACCCAATAGCTTGTGCCTCCCGCTCCCCCATCCCCCTTCCCACCCCCACTGGTAACCACTAGTTTGTTCTCTATTTCCATGAGTCTGCTTCTTCTTTGTTATATTCACTAGTTTGTTGTATTTTTTAGATTCCACATATAAGTGATATCATACAGTATTTGTCTTTCTCTGTCTTATTTCACTTAGCATAATGCCCCCCAAGTCCGTCCTTGTTGCAAATCACAAAATTTTGTTCTTTTTTATGGCTGAGTAGTATTCCATTGTGTACATACACCACATCTTCTTTATCCATTCATCTGTTTATGGACACTCAGGTTACTTCCGTGTCTTGGCAACTGTAAATAACGCTTCTATGAACGTTGGGGTCCATGTATCTTTTAGAATTAGTGTTTTTGGCTTTCTCAGATAAATACCCAGGAATGGAATCGCTGTGTCAAAGGGTAGTTCTATTTTTAGTTTTTTGAGAAACCTCCATACTGTTTTTCACAGTGGCTGCACCAGTTTACATTCCTACCAACAGTGTAGGGGGGTTCCCTTTTCTCCACATCCTCGCCAACATTTGTTATTTGAGTTCCTTGTGATGATAGCCATTCCGACTGGTATACGTGATATCTCATTGTGGTTTTGCTTTGCATTTCCCTGATGATTAGTGATGTTGAGCCTGTTAGCCATCTGAGTTTTCTTTTTCGAAAAATGTCTATTCAGTTCTTCTGCCCATATTTAATCAGGTTGGTTGTTGTTTTGATGTTGAGCTGTACGAGCTGTTTATATGTGTTGGATATTAATCCCTTTTACTGGTCATATCATTTGCATTTATTTTCTCCCATTCAGTAGGTTGTCTTTTTGTTTTGTTGATGGTTTCCTTTGCTGTGAAGAAGCTTTTAAATTCAATTAGGTCTCATTTGTTTATCTTTGCTTTTATTTCCTTTACTTTAGGAGATGGATCCAAACAAATATTGCTGCGATTTATGTCAAAAATGTTCTGTTGTTGGCAGAATTTAGGTCCCTGAGGGAAGCTGGACTGAGGGCCTCACCTCCTAGCCACCCATTGGCCAAAGGTCACCCTCGTTCCTTGCCACATGGGCCCCTCCAACATTTCAACTGGCTTCATCAACGCTTACAGGTGGAGAAGCAATAGAAAGCGTCTGCTAGAGAGATGGAAACCACGATCTTCTGTAACCTAATCACAGAGGTGACATCCCACTCCCTTTGCTGTAGTCTGTTGGTTAAAAGCAAGTCACAGGCCCCGCCCTCACTCAAGAAGAGGGATTATTCAAGGGTGTGAATACCAGGAGGTGGGGTTGCTGGAGACATCCTTGAGTTTGCTCACTATGCCTACCCATATAGCTCCAGTTGCCTTGATGGCATCTAGTCTCCAGGCTTCTTCTCCTGCTGCTTCGTTCTCCTCACCAGATCTTTCTCATCCTTGGAGGCTCTGCTCCAGTCACACCTTCCTCCAAGGAAACATCTCTGGAAACTCCAGCCTTCCTTTTCCTCTTTTTTCCTAGTGAATTCCTCTAGCATTGATAGCAACAGACATAGTGACTTTTAAGTAGTTCTGTTGCAGACCATTTTTCATGTAAGCTGTTTGGTGGACTCCTAAGGCACACTTTCAAGGGGAACATACCGTTAAACCATGCACCTTGTAACCCCAGGGTTCTGCAGAGCTTCCTCAGGGCTGATGTTTTGGGGATACATGGAAGGCAAAATCCTGAACCAAAAGCCCTATGTATAACTAACAATCCACTTCCCATATTTTGTATTAGATTTCATTTGAAGAAAGATTCCATGCTAAATAGATATCTGGAAGCCATTTGTCGAAGAAGTAATGTTACAAATGATAAGTTCCCAGATAGACCACCACTTATAATATTGTTTCTTTGGGGAAACACATTTAAAAATCCAAATTTGATCCTACGTACAGTAGAGGATCCTCTAGAGTTGCTAAGGTGGAGGAAGGAAGGGCAGGGTAATTTATTATTTTAATCTACGTAAGAGAAAGCACTTTTTAATATACCTTCTAGAATCCACCCAGCACTGTCTTTCTCTACATTACTGTCATACCAACTTTATTTCAGGCACTCAGACTTCCTCACCTGAATGACTGCAACAGGTTCCCACCTGGCCTTTTTGCTTCCAACTCATCCCCCATGCTGTAGGCCAAGGGAACCTCCTAAACTAGAAGAGTCACCATGTCACTCCCTTACTTAAACCCCTTCAATGACATCCCCCAGGGCAATGGCAAAACTCTTTGTTTGGTCGCAAGGTCCACTGTGAACAGTTATCGTTCATGGGCGTCTAATATCTTTTGGAAAACCTGTCTACACTTTGACAGTTCCCACACATGAGGCCCACATTCCCATGGATGAATGAAAAACAACGTCAACAGCAGCTAGGATGCAGGCATGCGACGTGGGTTCTTCCAATCACATCTGCCCATGAGAACTGGATGTGGAAGTATTCCATGTGGCATCAGGCTCCATCATCGCCCAGGAGATGGTGTCCATCAGGCACGACAGAGCAGAATCTGATTCCTCTGGGGCAGCTTCTGGTATCCTGCCTGGGATGACTGGTGCTGAGTGGTGTGTATTTGCAATCATGGCGTTGGCTGGTGTGCTCGGTATTAGTCACGGCTACGTGGTTTCTGACCGCAGGGTGTCTTAACCCTGTGAGATAATGAAGGGAGTGGAGTCTATGACTTGCTGAGAAGAGCCCTGACCAATACAAGGCCTTTCTTTTCCAGCCCTGACAGATTTTTTCAGCCTCCCTCTTGGCCCTTTCCCCACAATCTTCGTGCTATGATCTGACTGCATTAAAAACATCTGGAGTCACCAAACACTTCCTTCCTCCTCTGGCTCCTGGGCTTTTTCACGTGGTAGTCCCTGTGTGTCTGAGACATTCTTCCCTGCCCCTCACTTATATGGATTACTCCTCAGTTTTCAGGTTCTACGTTGGTATCACTTTCCCTGGAAATTCTTTCCCGACTCTCAAGTCTGTGTGAAAGACCCCTCTTTGACATGTACTTCCTCAACTGCAGCACATAAACTATCGCATCTTCGTAGGCTGTTAACTCGTCTACATTTACCTTTACGTTATGGGGAAATACCATGTTTATGTTATTCACCCTTTGCAGTGGGCAGCTACTGTTCTATCTGACCACACTCGCTCTTATTCAGGAAAACATTTTATCGAATTCAGTAGTAAGAATGGGACTGCTATCTTCTTAGTGATTCCAACCTCCCTGGTAATTAGCAGGGTAGAAACCTGACGCAAGCTGGGCTGCTCAGAGTCCTCCGTTTGGATTTTTGAACAAGGAAGGTGAAAAACTGGCCTTCAGATCCATTCAGTTTCCAGATTTTGAGACGTGGGTCTGGGGATTTTAGGGGCCATGCCCCTTGTGTGATTTATCTATCGCACAACAAAATACTACAAACCTAAACACATTAAAAGAGCACACGTTTATTATTTCAGAGGTCCTGTGGTCCATGAATCTGGGCACAAATTTTCTGGATCTCATCTGACAGCTATAATCAAGGTGTCTGTCAGTACCCTAGTCTCATCTCTAGTTCAAATGGGGAAGAATCCCTTTCCAAGTCTGTATGGTTGTTGCAGAAATTAGGTCATTGTAGCCTATAGGATTGGGGTCTTAGTTTGTTGGCCGTTGTTGGCCAGAGGCCACCTTCTGTTCCTCCCTGGTTGTTGGCCGAGGTTGCCCTCAATTCCTTGACGCATGAGGCTTCCCAACATGTCCCCTGACTTCACCCAAGCCAGCAAGGGAAAATAAGCTAACAAGAAAGATGTTACAGTCCTATGTAATATCATCTCAGACGTGACATCCCATCACCTTTGCCATATTCTGATATTTAGAAGCAGGTCACAAGTCCTGCCCACATTCAAGGGGAGATTATACAAGGTTATGAGCGTTCGGAAGTTGTTGTAATTGAGAATCATCTTAAATGCTGTCTGCCGCACACATTCTGAGTCGAAGAACTCATTTGGAATGGAGCAGAAAGAAGAAAGAAAGAAGACCTGAGGTGTTACAAGTCCTCATTCCAATTTTACCTTAGCCCCAGCTGTAATCCTACAAGTTACCGCATTACGATTACCATTTGCCCACATAACCAAGTGTGTTGTTGTCTGTTTTAAATGAAAAGGTTCTAACTAAAATATCGTTGTGTTTTTAGAGCCTAGCACAGTACATGGAATATGAAACATGACCCTTAATAATGTTATATTGAGTTAAATTGAGAGGCCCGCCACCTGTTCATTATTTTGGCAATTTTAAGCCACCAAAACATAGGATGTTGGAGCTGAGAGCCCTCTTGTTCAACTAGTTCATTTTACATTCTGAGCAAATCAAGGTTGAGAGAGAACAAGTGAGTAATCTGTCCCTTACCACATAATTAGTCATATAGCGATAGAGCCAGCGCAGGGTTCTAAATCCCAACTCTGAGGCTGGCGTTACCAGAGGGAGGAGAAAACCTGACTCTAAGGTGAACTGATGGGTAATTCAGGACCACAGACAGTGGCTCACACATGCTGTTCCCTCTAAGCAGTTTTAGCCTTGACCGGCCAATGGTTTCCTGAATCCACGCGGTAAGTACTGAAATAAAAATATCTGATATGCCAAGTAAGAACTTCGATGCGTGGAATTACTAGTTTTGATGTGATTTACAGTTTCTCTCTGTATGAGAATCATATATCACATCTCGCTTATGGCTATGAGTACATCATTCTCCTTAATGCTTGTCAGACAAGGAATTTAGATTAGTTGTTGTTTTTTAACATAGTTTCAGTAATTCTTGATAATCAGTTTGTTTCAGCAAGAAATCAGCATTCCCGCAGTTCATTGATCTAAAAATATGTTCTAGGAAAAAAATTACTTTATAGCCTAATGCAGAATGCATGTCTTTTTTGCTGAATAATGTTATTTCTTTCTGCAGAGGCATGTGTATTCCCCACTGGTTTGGTTCACATAGTTAAAATAGTTGAAATGTTTTGCTGGCTCTTTTTAATAGTTGAAGGGTGTCAGCATGCATTTTGGCATAGCTGGAAAGAGCCCACAAGGGGTTCTCTTTACAATAGTTGAAAAAGGTGATCTCTCAAATTTGCTAGTTGTAGAAAATGGAACATAAATACTTTCAGCTGAAAAATACTGCCTGACGCAAACATCTCTGCTTCTGTGGTTTTGAGGCACGCTGAGTAGGAAAGTGTTTTGTAAACTTTAAAGCACTATACAAACGCTAGCTGCCCTTGTTAGAAATAATAGAATTATTGTGGTGGAATTTGTTATTAAGAGATGTAGAGCGATACCTTTTCTATTTGACACACACAGAAAGGGTAGCTGCCAACAGGGTAAAATTTTGGACTTCAGTAGAAGAAAATAGGAGAGGACTGTTACAGAACTCACTGGGTGAGGCTCACATTTGAGTTAGCAACGGTTGGGTCCATCTTCCCCAGCAGATGTTGAACTCCTTGAAGTCAAGAACTGTGCTATTCATCTTTCTGTCAGCCCCTTCCCCATGCCAAGTACCAGAATCTCAACAAATGTTCCTTGTTTTGCAGTGAATGCCTTTCCAAGCCAAGTCACCCAAACTAATTAGTTCTGTACGTTGTGAAAGGACCGAATTTGCTTTCCTCACCAAATTACATCTTGTAGCTTTCTTTCCTTTTTCTTTTGGTTTTCTGCAAGATATCAGAAGTTGTAAAACTCCAAAAGGATGCTAATTAGAAGTTAGTGTAACTCACGGAGAAAGCTCTTTAAAATGGCAGACGTGAAGGTGAAACATTATAAAAGAATTTGCAAAATGGGTACTTATTTTACTATGTCATGGGCGTTAAATTAAATGCTTTTAATAGAACCACATCTTTCAAAAGCAGCTAGCCACTGCTAGCTGTTTTCATTGTACCTAAGTAAATTGAAATTATTGGCCTATATTGCTGTTATCTGATATGACAGGTTCAACCTCACTTAATTTTGAAGGGGAGAAATGATCTGCATATATCCTGAGTTCTTATTCTTTCTCTTTCTCATCCGGTTGTCAGCTCTGTAGAAAGGAATCTCAAGAAGACCATCAGATTTGTTGGCTGTATCTTTTACGAGCAGTGTAAACTTGGGCAAGAGATTTATCTAAGTTTCAGTTTGTCCATCTGCAAATTGGGGATAATAAGCTTGCCTCAGAAGCTTCCTAAGAGAATTAAATAAATCTATGTGGAACACTTGGCAGTATGGCAAGGACCTATCTCTCTTCCTTCTCCCCTCCCTTCCTTCCTTCCTTCTTCCCTCCCTCCTTCCCCCACTTTCATTCTTCCCGCTCTACCTTAAAATCATTTTCAATGTTTCAGCAAGATATACCCTCCTTGAAGGTGGAAGAAAGAATAAAAGAGGTGAAAAAAGAGAGAGAGAGAGAAAAAAAAGCAAGATGGAAGTAAACCCATAACTTTGCAGACCTCCCTAGTTTGCTTTTATTGGCAGCTTTTATTGGTTGGGGAAGAGTCATAGAAGAGAGCACAGGTGGACTTCAACGGTGGTGTTGAGGGGAGACCAACTGGGTCACAGCCTTGGCTCAGTCCTGACTGTCCATGAGACTTTGGGCAAGTCACTTCCCCTCTTTGAGCCTTGGTTTCCTTACCTGTGAAATGGGGATGATAACTGCTGTCTCACAGAACATGTGAGAATGTATATGAAAGTCTTATATAAACCATAAGACTCTACAAAAGTACCAGTTACTATTTTATTGTTAGTTAATGATGAATGTAAAAGTACTTGGAAAATCTAAGTCCTATGCTCAAAGGGGGGATATTCTCAACTTAATCCTTTCATTGTAAAGGTACAGAACCATGGAATCCCAGTGCATTGGCTAAGAGATCTATTTTACATTCAGGTAATTGGGAAGGGCTGTCACTGAATTTCATCATTAATGAAACTGATGATTAGGGATGTAAGTTTCACTTTTTATTTCTTGAAACTGTATTCATTGCGCATCTACTGTTGGCTGGATTTGGGACTGGGCCCCAGAGATGGAGTCAGGCCTCTGTCCCCTTACCCATCCTCCCCCAAATGGGTGGAAGAATATTTCCAGTAGAGGAAGGGCTAGGGATCAGTAGAAGTAGGGGGCTTCTAGGGGATCTGTAGGTAACAGGGTAGATTAGGACATTACTTGTAAGTGAACTCATTCTATGTTGAATCTAGTAGGTTTCTTTTTCATATTATCTTCACTATCTTTGCTGTTGATTGTTGACTACTTGGGGAAAAAACCTACTACTCACCATTTTACTGGAAAAGTTCTGTTTTCATTATTAACCTCCGAGTCCTTCGTGTCTTTCTAAATGAGCTCTATAGACATTAACCCATAGAATTTCAGAACTGGGAAACGGCTTTAGAGTAAGTATATTATGGTATCCTCATTTTATTTTATTTTATTTTTGCGGTACGCGGGCCTCTCACTGCTGTGGCCTCTCCCGTCGCGGAGCACAGGTTCCGGACGCGCAGGCTCAGCGGCCACGGCTCACGGGCCCAGCCGCTCCGTGCCATGTGGGATCTTCCCGGACCGGGGCACGAACCTGCGTCCCCTGCATAGGCAGGCAGACTCCCAACCATTGTGCCACCAGGGAAGCCCTGGTATCCTCATTTTACAGAGAGGTGAGTCAAGACCCAGAAAGACTAGGTGACTCCTTCAAGGTCACACAGTAAATTAGTGGGGCTGGGAATATAATCCAGGTTCATCTCTAGGACTCTTCCCGTGGCTCCCAACTGCTCCCAGCTCTAAAATGTGTTCCTATCTTCCGTACAGCTGACAGCCTTCCTCTCAAATCACGATTGCTGGCTTTCTTTCCTTTTTTTTTTCTTTTCTTCTTTTAAGAAATATATATTTTGTCTTTTAAAAAATTCTTTTATTTTTTTATTCTTTTATTATCTTTTAAATTTTATTCTTTATTTTAAAAAATTCTTTCATTACCTTTAAAATAATTTTCAGGAGTACAACATAGTGATTCAATATTTATATAGGTTATACTGTATTTAAAGTTATTATAAAAGATTAACTGTATTCCCTGTGCTGTACAATATACCCTTATAGCTTATTTATTTTATACGTAGTAGTTCATACCTCTTAATCCGCCATCCCTATCTTAATCCCCCTTCTCTCTCCCCACTGGTAACCACTAGTTTGTTCTCTGCATCTGTGAGTCTGTTTCTGTTTCGTTATATTCCATTCATTTGTTTTATTTTTTAGATTCCACATATAAGTGATAACATACAGTATTTATCTTTGTCTGTCTGACTTATTTCACTAAGCATAATACCCTCCAGGCCCATCCATGTCGTTGCAAATCATTGCCTGTTTTCTGAACTAATCATTCAGGATCCAGGGTTAAACTAATGATGCTCTGGGTACCTTTCTTCCAGAGAAGAAATCAGATGAGAGATTGAGTTTGGCATCACAGGTAAACACATTCCGGTTTGCTTATTTGGGGATGACACCTTGCTTGGTCTACTTTGTGGCACTGCAGAGCCCTGGAAAAAAAATCTAAAACTAGTAAAATTTCCAGCTTCTTTTCTCCAGTGGGAAACGTTAGAAAGACCAGAGAGCTGGAAGCCTGAACACCAGGACCTGGCTCCACCTATTTTCCCTAATTCTCCATATGACCATGGGCATATGTCACTATGCTTTTTCATTCTTTGATTTGGCCAGACAGTTACTCAGTTCATTTAGTCACTAAAGGTTAGGACGTCATGCTATGTACTGGGGATGCACTCACATATAAAACAGGGGCTCTGTCCTTGGGTAGGGCGGTCTCGTGTGGGGGTAGCAGACACACAGAATATACACACTGTGCTCTAGTACCTGGGCTCACAGGAGGCTTGATGAAATGGCACCAAACTTAGACTGGGGGGTTAGGTCCAGGGGAGACGTCTCAAAAGAGGAGCAAAGGGGACAAATGAGGAGACCGTTGCTGATATCAGGGGGACTGTCATAGTGACACAGACAAGGGCAAGGGCAGAAGAGAGAGAGGGGATATCACTGAGCAGGAATCAGAAAATCTTATTTTACACGCCCGTGTCACAAAAGAGAAAGTTAAAAGGTAACAAGTCTCACCCACGGTCATGACCCTGAATTAACAGAATTATCCTAACAACCCGTGAAACTCAGTCTCAGGAAATCCGGATGTGCAGCAGCTCCACTACCGGCCAGAGTCACGAGCTCCCGTCTGCTGGGTGCATTTCTTCATCAGTCGTGCCTGAGACTTGAGCTGGACAGAATTAGGTGTACATTTTTCTGTGCTCTCCAGGCCTTTATTCACACCTATGCTTGGTGTTCCTCACAGTCTCATCATGGAATCTTGTGTGTAGTTACAGGTCTGTCTCTCCCACTAGGCTATGAGCACCTTGATACTAGGAACTGGCTTCAGCTCTGTGACCGTCTATGCTCTGCGTGCTGACAGCTGGCTCCTGCAGCATCTGCTTTTTCCAAGGATGTTTAGGGTCTCATGATGGGAGCAATTTGAATAGTCTGGCCCTCTAGGGAGACGGGGCCGTTGGAGAAAATTGACAAGTGCTGGAGTAATCAGAGAAGCCCTCTGAGGAGGGGGTGGGATGGGTGGGGTGCAGCAATGAGGAAGGAATCTCACTAGGAAAAAGAGAGGCCACGCGTGGGGTCAGAGCAAAACTGCAGGGTGGCCCTGGCAGGACGGCCCTGGCTGCCTATGGCCAACTGATACCTTGATTGATCACAGCATCCCAGGCGGGCTGGCGAGTTGGAGAAGGAGCACCGCCCAGTGTAAGCCATTAAGGTGGTAACCTACCTTGCTACGATGCATTCTGTGAGAGGAGAGAAAGGACAGAGGAGAAGTTAGAAAGAGAAGGAAGAGGTCACACTGCAGGCATGGATGGAACTTGATCATGGGGGCCTTGAAAGCCAAAGTTCAGGCAGGAGCACAGGGTTCTCCATCCCACCACCTCCCTGCTCCCGAAACCATCATGCAGATGATCCAGTACAGAGCTTGAGGGTGCCGGCTCCCTCTCCAATCCCAGGTCTAGCCCAAACCTTAGATAAGTTACTCAACTTCTCTGTGCCTTGGTTTACTCATCTGTAATATGGGTCAGGAATAATAGTTCCATCACGCCCTGCTCTGTTGAGATGATGAAAGGAAATAATGCGTTTAAGACCCTAACACAGTGTCTGGTGTGCCGTAAGTGCTCAGAGCAGGTTGGCTGTTAATACTGTTTCAGAGCGGCCTGCTGTGTCCTTGGTTCTCTGACCTGCCCGGTCTGTTTCTTTTTGAATATTTTTGCATGATTTCTTCATCCTCACCCACTGTTGGTCTCGTCAGAAGCCTGAGCTACTCTACAACCAGCAATGTGATTCTTGTCTTCTAAAAGACTCCTGTCAGTTTCATACATTTTGCATGACCCTCTCCCTGGGAAAGTGGCTTTTCAACAATAAATGCTATTTAGAATAGCATACTTTCCCCCTGCCACGTTTCCGTGAGCCCTGTACGGCTGGGAGAAGGATCTGCCAGGGGTTTGCAGTGAGTATGCTTGGCTGTGGAAATCCTTGGGCTATAAATAGTGTGTGTGTGTTTTTTAATATGATGGACTCATTTTCTCTGATCATAAAATCCATGGCTTCTATCTATAGCCACAGTGTTGCTCAGCTAGTACTGAGGGATTTTAAAAATAAGCTTCAGGAAACAAGATGTGCTCAGCCAACTCTCTCAGTATGGAGGCAGCAGAAGGGGCCTGGAGATTTGGGACCGGGATTTAGGGTCCTGGCATTAATCCTATGCTGTCTCTAAGTCATCCTCCGTTCCAGGTTGCCTCAGGCCTTGTGCCTTCAACTTGCATTACATTTGCCCCAGTGAAGAAGTTCATTCATTCATTCACTGGGAACCTGCTCTGGGCCAGCCATGATTTCAGGAAATAAAGTGTTCCTAATATCAAGGTGCTCATAGCCTAGTGGGGGAGACAGACCTGTAAATACATACAGGATTCCATGATGAGACTGTGATAAATGCCAAGCACTGGTGTGAATAAAGGCCTGGGAAGCACAGAAAAGGGTACACTTAATTCTGCCCAGGGCAGCAGAAGAGGCCCCTCTGGTAGGTTGAAGAATGGCCCCCAAAGATATCAGGTCCTGATCCCCAGAACGTGTGAATGTTACCTCTATGGCAAAAGAGATTTTGCAGATGTGATCCAGCTAAGGGTCTTGAGATGGGGAGATGATCCTGGTTTGGGGGTGGGCCCAATGTCATTACAAGGGTCCTCATAAGAGGGAGGTGAGAGGGTCAGATAAAAGAAAGAGAGAGGGCTTCCCTGGTGGCGCAGTGGTTGAGAGTCCGTCTGCCGATGCAGGGGACGCAGGTTTGTGCCCCGGTCTGGGAAGATCCCACATGCCACGGGGCAGCTGGGCCCGTGAGCCATGGCCGCTGGGCCTGCGCGTCCGGAGCCTGTGCTCCGCAACGGGAGAGGCCACGACAGTGAGAGGCCCGCGTACCGCAAAAAAAAAAAAAAAAAGAAAGAAAGAAAGAGAGAGAGAAGAAGGAGGGGTCGCCACAGGAGCTGGGAGATCTGAAGATGCTGTGCTGCTGGCTTTGAAGATGCAGGAAGGGGCCATGAGCCAAGGAATGCAGCTCTAGAAGCTGGAAAATGCAAGGAAAAGGATTCTTCCTGGGAGTCTGGGGGGAAGTGGAGGCCAGCCAGTACCCTGGTTTCAGCCCGGTGAAACTGACTTCAGACCTGTGGCCTCCAGGACAGTAAGAATCAATTTGTATTGTTTCAAGCCATCAAGGTTGTGGTGATTTGATTGAGTGGCCATCGTAAACTAGTATACCACCCAAGGGAACACTTCAGCTGAATGGTTGCAACAAACAATTGGTGTTCAGGGCCACTCAGTATCCTTTGCCTTCTGTTGGTACCTGCGCCCAGTTTTTGCTTAATGATCCCTTCCTCAGCACAGCCCGTGCTGCAGTGAGGCAGGCTCAGGTCCAGCCCTAGGGCCGCCCAGGACTTAAGTCCAAACTTATTAGCATAATCCATCCCCCAGGCCATATCATTGCCTCCGGACTGAGCATATGACATGTGTTGATTCAATTTGATGTTAAAAGAGTTGCCTTCCTGCCACACTCCAGCTCTGGGTGAACAAGGAAGCATGTAGCCCCAGAAAGAGCCTCTTAGAGCCATGTAGAAAGAAGCATCCTGAGAAGGGTGCAAACTCCAAGCAAGTGGAATCTGAAGATGCTGAGAGACGTAAAGTCCTGACTGTCTGCCCTGAGCTGCTAGACTTTTAAGATGCACAACCCAATTCCATTTCTGCAATGGTTAATTTATGTGTCATCAGGGTGCCCAGATATTTGGTTAAACATGATTTCTGGTTATGTCTGTAAAGGTGCTTCCCGAAGAGATTAGTGTTTGAATTGGTGAACTGAGCAAAGCAGATGGCCCTCCCCTCTGTGTGTCAGCATCCTCCAATCCACTGGAGGCCTGAGTAAGGGATAATTTGGTCCCTCTGTCTTCGAGCTGGGACATGGATATTCAAGCTGGGTCATCCGTCTCCTCCTGCCTTTGAACTTGGACTCAGACTGGAACTTACACCGCTGGCTTTCCTGGGACTCCAGCTTGCCAACCGGAGATCTTAGACTTCTCAGCCTCCTAAGCATGGGAGCCAATTCCTTACAGTAAATTTCTTGATATTTATCTCCTATTGGTTCGATTTCTCTAGAGAACCCAGACTAATACAATTTTATTATTAAAAATGGTTTGCATGGGAGTTTTTGTTACCTGCCCCTGAAGTATCAGATAAAGAATGGGGAGGTTCTGCTGTGAGCAGAGAAAAGGGAGAAGACTGAACATGGTCAGAAACAGGTATTATGACTGCAATGTGTGTATGGTGGAGAGGAAAAAGGAGACCCAGAGACTTGAAGGCCAAGGTCACGATGCCCAGTGAGAGCCAGCTAAGGATTAGATCACAGCACTGAGTGTCAGAGCTGAAGGGAGCTTGGCCGGTGTTGATTCCAAACCCTCTGTTTTACAGGTAAGAGATAAGGATACTGATACAGATAAGGATAAAGACTGAGGCACAAAGAGAGGAGGGACTTGCTCCAGGTTAACTTGTAAGTTATGGCTGACACAGAACGAGAAGTCTCTTCTCTCTAGTTTCCCTGCCTGTTCCCCCAGGCTCTGCTCTGTCCCAACTCTGCTGTTGAGTGAGTGGTCAGCGTAGGGCCAGGTCAGCCACATATATACAGGTGCCCAGAACCCCCAGATGGGCAGTCTACACCCAGGGGCTCCAGGTGGTCCAGGCTCCAAGGAGAAATCCGTGTTATGCTTTCTCTCGGTATGTGGCTCAATGAGGAAACAGAGAGGGCTACCCGGGACCATACATGATTTTCTATAACTACAGGCAGTTTGGTGCAGAGGACGGAGCAGGAGAGTAGGAGTCCCACAGTTGGGTCCAGCCAAACTCTGCCTCTTGAAACTCTATGCCCAAAGAACGTTGTTTAACCAACAGCCCTGCTGTTATCCATGTGATCTTTCTACCTTTCAAGGGTAACAAATAAGTAGAGATATTGGAGGCAAAATGCTGGGCATCCACTTAGACAGTCATCACTCAGATTATTCCTTCTCTGAGGGATGCTCTGTAGAGGCTGATGGCCTTGACAACAGGTTCATATGGCACTCCAGGGATTGGGGCTAGGCCCCAGGGCCGGGCTGTAGTTCAATGCTTTGATCTAGAAATAAGCCGTCTAGGAGTCTGTCTCAACCTGAGCACGGAGTAGTGTGCCAGGGACTGTGGAGATACTCATTCGAGTCTCACCGTGCTTCTCAGTGCAAAAAGAAAGTGAGCTGGGATGGAGAGTGGGGCAGATGTCTTTAAAAAGAAGAGAAATTTCCCTCCCGGTAGCTCAATAGAAGAATGTGCATCCTGGGCTTCCCTGGTGGAGCAGTGGCTGGGAGTCCGCCTGCCGATGTGGGGGGCGCGGGTTTGTGCCCCGGTCCGGGAGGATCCCACCTGCCGCGGAGCGGCTGGGCCCGTGAGCCATGGCCGCTGGACCTGCGCGTCCGGAGCCTGTGCTCCACAATGGGAGGGGCCACAGCGGTGAGAGGCCTGCGTACCGCAAAAAAAAAAAAAAAGAATGTGCATCTTTTATGCAACGAAAGTGGAAGGTCAGCAAGGGGCATCAAAATAGAAACCATAAAATGTAAAATGTTGCAGCAATGGAAGGGACTTTATAAATCACCTAACCACACTCATTTTACAAATTAAGAAACTGAGGCTCCCAAGAGGAAAACATCTTGCCCAAGACGGGGCAGCAAATTCATAGCATTGCCAGGGATGGAGCCCAGCTTCTCTGACGCCTAGTTGTGTGCTTTTCACATAGTACCACATGGATGCCCACAATCAGGTCTTAGAGCTAGAATGTGCCAGCCTTTCTCAGTTGGGTATTTGTATCGACCAGAAAACACATGTTATTAGTGTGTTAAATAGGATGATGTTTATTTGTTATGCTTTGGGGACATAGGAAAATCTTTGCATGAGGTTTTAGAGCATTCAAGAGATTTCTTTCTAGACAACGGCGTGAGTTTGTTGCTAAGGGGTGCATTTCAACAACCGCGGACTTTTAATTTTCAAGCTACCATTATTTCCAGCTTTAGGTCCACGTTGAACATCTTCATTTCTTCTGTAACAGCCACAACACTCTACAAGTCAACATCTAGCCCACTAAAATGCAGGCTGCGCTATCCTGGGTTCAGTCAAACATGGCTTTGGAGTCAAATCTGGATTCAAATGATAGCACTTTGCAACCTTGGCCAAGGGACTTCTTCTTTTTACTCTGGGGGTCAGCTTCCTCTCTAACCTTCTCTGCTTCTCCAGTTTGATGGAGAGTTAGACGCAAAGTGTGCAAGATACCTAGTTTATGGCTCTGTCCATGGTGATTGTTATTCTATTGGCATTGCCATACTAACCACCATGATGGGCAGAAATGACAGTCACTGGGAGATGGAGAGAGGAGAGGCTTTTGACAGCCCTCAGCATAGATAAGGACCTACTTTACAAGAGGAGTCCATTTTATTCAACTGATATTACTGAGGAATCACAAGTTGCCTGTGGAAGGGATGCTGGGATGAGAGAAGCAGAATCTTGGCTCTCAAGCAGCCCACAGTCCAGTGGGGATGCAGACATGTGTGAATTATCACACAGGGCAGAGAGAAATCCTGACACATAGGCAAAAGAGCCCATATGAGGAAACGATGAATCCCAGCAGTGGGATCGTACCAGTGTATACCTGATGAGAATGTTAACGATCCAATGGTACAACTTCAATTTTTGATGGAGTAGCCGATTCAATCCTCGGTGTAGCCAAATTGGGAGGGTTGCAGGATAGACTCCTCAAGTGTCCCAGCCAGGAAGGATATTTGATAATGCAACCTAGGAAGGGTTTTTCAATCATTGATTTCTGTGTAATAAGGATGACTCTTTTTGTAGCTAATAAGGAGCACTTTTAACGTTGTGCTTTTCCTGCCAAACTTTGCTTCCGTGACATCAGAGTGTACTGTGAGGAAAAGGCTCCATGTTGAGAAAACGAACTAAGTTGTGCTTTTCTCATTGAATGAATTTGCTCAGTCTCAGACTAGGAACGGGGCCAGACAGAGCTGCGGACCACAAATAAGGAAGACGCTATCCTAAGTTGTGACCTTCTTTGAGCAATTACAGATAAAAAGGAGAAAACATTCTCTGTTTTGTCATAGGAATGTCCTATGACACTACAGTTGCCTACTGATATCCTCTTTCTCTGACTTCTTTATTTTAAAAAATCTATGATTTATGGCATATAACAAGGAACCCAGCTTTAAAATATTCCTGCAATTCCCAGCCTTTTGTACTCTTCCAGCCTATGAGAAGTAAATAAAAGTTTTGCAGTTGTGTTCCCAGGAATACTCCTCAAAGGGAGAAAATTCTTCTCCCGTATGTCTTTTTTCTTCTTCCATGCTCCTGCCTGGAGCACAGATCTGGTGGCAGGAACTGCTGCACCCCCATTGCAACCATGTAAAAAAAGGCTAAGAATAACATAATGTCACGGGCCCTGAACGAATACCAGCCACCCCTTACTTTTGAACTTATCTTTTCGTGAGAACAATAAACCTATGTTGTTTATGTCACTGTTATTTGAGTTTTCCATGGCATCATCCAAATGCAAATCCCTAAGTGGTAGAAACACTGATAATAGAAAGTGGTATGAGCTGTGTATCAGCATGGGATTCTGATGAGGAGAGATGTAAAATGAAGAACCAAAGTAATCAAGAAGAGGGTCTGGATAGGGCCAGAAATTCTCAGCTACCCTAGGGCAAGAACTGCACCAGTTCCCAACTAGGAGAGGTTGGTATTTTCAAGTGTAACCAAACAGACTTGTATTCCCCTTAATTTGATTTTTCTTTGTTTTATCAGCTTTATTGATGTATAAATGGCATAAAATTGTGTACTTCTAACATATAAAACTTGATGAGTGTGGACATAAGCACACACTGATACCATCACCACAATCAAGGTAATGAACATCCATCCTCTCCAAAAGTTCCTCCTTTTTAAAATTTCTTGTGGCAAGACCTTATTAGGTCTACCCTCTTAACAAATTTTTAAGTGCACGATACGTATTGCTAACTGCGGTATGGTACTGCACAGCCGGTCCCTAGAACTTACTCATCCTGTACACCCACTGAACAGCGTGGCTGTTTCCCCTCCTCCCATCCCCTGGCAACCACCAGTCTGGTCTCTGCTTCTATGAGTTTCAAAAATTATTAACTACGCACAAATGCAGTAACAGCTTTGTTTTAGAAGAAAAAAAAAGGTAGCTTTATGTTAAATGTGAATGAAAGAAAACCTGGAAGACAATCTGCTCATTTATACCACTTTCAGTTTCACGGTTTAAGTTTAAGCTGAGAGCTCTTATCGTAGTCAGAGTCTGAAGTTTCACTCACCTTGGTCCATCAGCATCGATTGCAGAGGACCGTGGAGGCATGCTTTCAGTGCCATAACTTCTAAAGCCACAACTTCTCTGGCTTTTTAGTGTCCTAAGAATGACAGCATAGTTCAAGGCTTATTGAAGAACACTGGTGCTCTGTCTGGATCTCCTATTTGGTTTAGCTCAACATTTTGGCTTTTTTCTTTAATTGAATTCCTGTTGGTGGAAGGTAGAAAGCTTCTCGTGGAAGTCAGCTCATGACTCCTAAGTCACCCTCCTGCATAAATGTGGATCAGTCACACTAATCCAGCTTTCATGTTTGCTAATCTGTTCTAAGGGATTGGTCAGTTAACACAGTTAACTCTGTTGCCTGACTTGTGCCATCATTTTACGTGTATCACAACAAGATGAAAACTTACTTATCTACAGACATTTCTGAAGAGGACACATATGAATGGCCAAAAGGTATATGAGAACCTGCTCAACATCATGAATCATCAGGGAAATGTAAATCAAACCCACAATGAGACGTTAAATGACACCTGTTAGAATGGCCGTTATCAAAAAATAAAATTAAATAAATAAAAGATAAGCAGTAGTGGTGATGTGGAGAAATTGGAAGCCTTGTACACTGTTGGCAGAAATGTAAAATGGTGGGGAAGTGGTGGTCAACAGTATAGAGATTCCTCAAAAAATTAAAAATAGGGGCTTCCCTGGTGGCACAGGGGTTGAGAATCTGCCTGCTAATGCAGGGGACATGGGTTCGAGCCCTGCTCTGGGAGGATCCCACATGCCGCGGAGCAACTAGGCCCGTGTGCCACAACTACTGAGCCTGCGCGTCTGGAGCCTGTGCTCCGCAACAAGAGAGGCCCTGATAGTGAGAGGCCCATGCACCGCGATGAAGAGTGGCCCCTGCTTGCCACAACTAGAGAGAGCCCTCACACAGAAACGAAGACCCAACACAGCAAACATAAATAAATTAATTAATAAACTCCTACCCCCAACATCTTCTTTAAAAAAAAAAAAAGTGTCTATCAGGGAGCTGGATATGTATGACCATGGGCACAAATGTAGTACAGTATAAAAAGTAAGAAAAATCAGATACTAGCACCATTAAATCTTTAAAAAAAAATTGAAAATAGAACTACCACGTGATTCAGCAATCCCACTCCTGGGTATATATCCAAAAGAATGGAAAGCAAGATCTTGAAAAGCTATCTGTTCTCTGATGTTCATTTCGGAATTATTCACAATAGCCATGATATAGAAACTACCCAAATGTCCATCAACAGATAAACGGATAAAGAAAATGTGGCACATCTGCACCATGGAGTATTATTCAGCCTTTAAGAAGAAGGAAATTCTTTTGCCACAACATGCATGAAATTGGAAGACGTTATGCTAAGTGAAATTTGCCAGTCACAGAAGGACAGAGAGTGCGTGACTCCACTTACATGTGGTACCAAAATAGTCAGACTCCTAGGAGCAGAGACTAGAATGGTACCTGCCTGGGGATGGGAAGAGGGGAAAGTGGGGAGTTGCTCAGTGGGTATAAAGTTGCAGATATATGTAACATGAGGACGTTCTAGAGACCTGCATGCAACAGAGTGCCCACAGCTAACAATATGTGTTGTGCACCTAAAGATGTGTTAAGAGGGTAGATCTCAGTTTACCGCACACATACAAAAGCAAAGGGACACAAAGAAACTTTTGGAGGTGATAGATATGTTTATAATCTTGACCGTGGTGATGGTATCAGGGTGCATGCATATGTCCAAACTCATCAAATTGTAGACATTAAATATGAGCTGTGCTTTTGTATATCATTTATGCCTCAACAAAGCTAGAAACATATTTTTTTTTTTGGCCACACCACGCAGTTTGTGGGATTTTCGTTTTCCCACCGGGAAAACTAACCCGATTGAACGCGAGCCCTCAGCAGTGAGAGTATGGAGTCCTAACCACCGGACCACCAGGGAATTCCCAACAAAGCTGGAAAAAGGAAAATAGGTACAAAATTATGTACACACACACTGGAGCCATTTAGGTTGTAGATTTGCATTCTCCTTCCCAGATCCTATGAACACTTGATTGTTGCTTTCAAGACAATGAGGCAGTGTGGGACCTCCAGCCATAGATATCCACTTCACTCTCAGTAAATTTACCACTTGGAGCTCTACGCTCAGGCTTTTCTGCCCATAATAACTTTTGTTTTAACATTGCGCCAGAAGGTAATCTTTTTGAAGACATTGCAAGTGACAATTAGGGATTCAATTTAAGATGAAATCCAACTCTACGTGGTACTGCCAAGTCAAATAACTCACGTTAGGTAACAGCACCAGACAGGCAGAGACAACATTCTCACAAAAGGCAAGTTCTTTTCCGAGTCAGTTGTAAGCTGCAGCCTGGTTTCAGGTCCATCAACATTTGAAAAGATACGATCTTGTAGCTGAGAAAATACGATGTAATAACTGTCATTTGGAATTTACTAAAGTTAATTTTTCAGTAAACACAGTGTTAAATACACTTCAAAGTACAGGTGCACCTCACATCAATGATTTTCTTACTGCCTCTTTCTATCACTCAGAGGTCGAAGAATGCTTTTAGGTAACATAAGAGCCCATTCAGCCTCCGGAGACTTCCTGCTCCATCAGGCAGAGATGGAGGTGGGTTCTGGGGTCGCTGCATTACCAGCACCGAGGCTGCCACATAACTGGGGCTCAGTCACAGCAGATGGTTGTCAAACGACCTCCCCGGACTGACATCATCAGGATTCTCATCAGTAAGAGAACAGCTTTTGCCTAAAACAGCAGCATTTGAACGTGGCCTTCCTTGAAAGATGGGCGAGATGGTGTATTAGTCAGATGTGGCTGCTATAACAAAATTCCATTGACTGGGTGGCTTCTAAACAACAGAAACTCATTTCTCACAGTTCTGGAGGCTGGAAGTCTAGATTGGGGTGCCAATGTGGCCAGGTTCTGGGGAGAGCCTCTTCCAGTTGTAGACTGCCCACTTTTTGTTGTACCTTCACGTGGTGGAAAGAGGGAGAGAGAGCCCTCTTCTGTCTCCTCTTTTAAGGGCGCTGACCCCAACATGAGGGCTCCACCCTCATGACTTAATGACCATCCAACAGCCTCACCTCCAAAACCCATTGCGCTGAGGTTAGAGTTTCAACACGTGGATTTGGAGGGACACAAACATTCAATCCATTGCAGTCAGGGAGTGGAGGTTGATCAGTGGAGGAAGGAACATATGGGGAGAGGACAGAATTCTAGGAAAAAGAGCAAGAACAAAGCACAAAGATGGGGACGCATCTAGGAAGCCCGAACAATGAGGGCTGTCTTGCTGTGACAGAAGTGGGAGGTGAGAGGTAAGGAGCCTTGACTCAGGAGGTTGGAGTGGGGCTGGCTAGAGTATCCTGGGCCTTTGCTGCCATGCTATGAAATTACAAATTTTTCCAACTCCATTTGGCAGAAGTTAGAGAGTTATGAGGTATTTGACCTTTATCTTATGCCATTTAAAAATGCTTTTAAATAATCAGGTCAACATTAGCACTTGGGCCAAAATGATGAACCTTTTTTCATTTCAAACTAGCCAACTAGGATATCACTCCAAACCTTATGTACAAATATGACATTTCCTGCTAAACAAACTCCAAGTCACAGTGTAAGTCCTCCGCGGCTGCCCTTGCCAGCATTCACACTTCACTGTGATGTGTGTACCTAGACAGTCCCACTTCCAGATTTTCGAAAGCCTCCCATTCTCCAATTCTGACATTTCCTAAGCATGTGTTGTTATAAGAGGAGACATAACACAAGGCTAAAATGGCTGGGCTTCTTGGCAGACTACAACTATTCTGTTGCAATAAAACTTCCTCCAATCCCTTCAATTAAGAATCGTGTGGGTTGAGTTCTAGCCCCCAAAAGACACGTTCAAGTCCTAAACCTTGGTACCTGTAAATGTGACCTTATTTGAGATAGGATCTTTGTGGGTATAATCAAGTTAAGATGAGGTCAAACTGGATTAGATGAGTGTCCTCGTAAGAAGAGGGAAATTTGCACACAGAGACCCGGAAACAGGGAAGAAGGCATGTGAAGGCAGAGACTGAAGCGATGTGCCTACAAGTCCAGAAACACCCAGGACTGCAGGCAACAAAGGCAGAGAATAGGTTCTCCCCAGAGCCGTCAGAAGGAACCAGCCCCGTCGGCATCTTGATTTGGGGCTTCTGGTCTCCTGAACTGGGACGAAGTATACTTCTCTTGTTTGGAGTCACCCATTTGTTATGGCAGCCACAGGAAACTACTACACGGGGACACTGAGAGGAGGGGACCTGCCTCAGATCCTGGAGCTGGTTTGTCACAGTGCCCGTCTTAGATGCCTTCTCTGATGCCTGGGTCCCTAATCCAGCTTAAAGGTAAGCACGTGTTCATCTCTTAGGCTACATTTTACTAAGCTTTGTACCAAAGCAATGAGCAGGAGAGAGTGAGTTATTGAGGTTGGTGCCCAGTTTTCTAGAAACAAACACCATTCTTCCCTATCAAATCACTGTGCTCGTCTTATCTACCTAATGAATTTCCGTCACGTACTAAGGATATTCCCCAAAATGTAAGCTCTACCATGCCTCATGAGCCCAAACACGGGTCGGTACATTCTACTTGCCTTTATCTGCCCAGTCCCTGTTCAGCTAGAGTTACTAAGAGAATAATAAGGAGAAAATAATTGTGCACTTCAGTTCTGTTTCTTAAAGAAATGTATTAATAAATATGGTGAAATCCTGTCTTACATTCAACTCCCTATAGATCTGTTATCTGACGTCTCGGTCCATAATTCAAAATCTCTTTAATGAGCGAATTTTTTCAGCTACAGGATTATATTTAGTATTTCAAGGACTTCTCTGAATAGTAATATTTAGGATAAGCTCCGTTGATCAAATTTCCCTGGGATTTTTCAGAAGATTCAAAACACCTCACCCAGCTGACACCAATATAAAGAGTAAAACTCAAGCCATGTTTCTGAATTCCCAAACCCTGATCCTGGACCCCTTACATCATCCTGTGGGAACGTAAGTGGTGGAGGCAGCAGGAAGGAGAGGCAGAGCCCTGGAGAAGAGGATGAGAGTCGGAGTCAGAGATCTGTACCCTCGGATCCCGGTTTTGCTGTGTATCACGTGGGACTCTGGTAATTGAATTGAGTTCTCTCACTTTTCCCCTTTGCACCTTGCAAAGTGAGTGGTGGTTCAATGAAACAATACATACGTCTTGGGTAGTTCTGAGTGGGAAAGAAACCTACTGAACTGGAAGAGAGAAATACATTTAGTTCGAATGGGTTCAGTTAGTCAAAAAGGTGGAAAATCATGGGATGCGTAACATGTATGTTTGGAAACACTTTGTGTGTGATGGCGGCAGGAAGATCAAGTGCTGAGCTGGGGGTGAGGTGATGTCGTGGTCAGTAAGATGGAAGGGAACTTAGGCGAGAAAGGAAGACGAGGAGGCTCAAATCCCTGTGGCCTCGTGAGTGACGGGAGCCAGGGACTCAGGGGATGTCAGCCAAGGTACTGAAGGGTCTGCTTAAGACCAGGTGTGTGGGTAACCACCCTGGTGTGGGGTCCATCGTCATGCGAAGAAGTAAACAGTGACAGAGACAGAGAGGAACACATGGTCTCAGGAGATTCCCCCTTGGAACGGGCTTGAGCAGCATTTGATAGAAGATGAAAAAGGACATTGTTTGGGGAAGGGAGATCATTGAGAGACAAACTGGTACACACATGCACTCAGAGTGAGAGAGAGTTGGACTGCGTGTCTGAGAGCATTGTGAACTTGCCTGTTCATTCTCCCGTGGGATGGTTTCAAACTGGAAAAAAAGAAAAGAAAAGCTCCACGCTCCTAAACTTGCATGGCCTCCTGTGCCTGCTTACCCTGTCCCCGCAGTGGGTCTCGGGCTGGGGCAGGCCAAGTTCATGGTCTCCATGGCTTATGAGCTTGCGTGGTTGCTGTGGTTTGGGGCAGCTGCAGTGTTTCACTGGCTCAACTACTCTCATCCCCCTTGCAGTAACCAGGAAAGGTTGAGCCCATCCAAAGGAGGCAGAAGAGGGGAGAAGGCAGTCAACACATATAAAGTGTCTTTCTTACAATAGGCACTCAATAAATGTCAACTTCCTCCACTCCTAGGGTTTTATCAAGAAAAGGTAAAAATTGCTCATCATGAATGCACACAAACTTTAGCCCCTCAGCACCAAGTACGTAAAAATTAGAGTTGCATGGGTTTTGTCTTTTATTTTGTTTTTTCAAGACATCTTTATTGGAGTATAATTGCTTCACAGTGCTGTGCTAGTTTCTGTCGTACAACAAAGTGAATCAGCCATATGCATACATATATCCCCACATCCCTTCCCTCTTGTGTCTCCCTCCCACCGTCCCTATCCCACCCCTCTAGGCGGTCACAAAGCACCGAGCTGATCTCCCTGTGCTAGGCGGCTGCTTCCCACTAGCTATCTATTTTACGTTTGGTAGTGTATATATGTCCAGAGTTGCATGGTTTTTAAACAGTGGTTAAAACAACTCTGGGATGTACTGCCCTGATATTTTAAATAACGTAAGATGTGGACCTAACTATTCCAGTCAGAGAGTGGAAAGGAACTTGGGCGAAGACGCAGAGGCCCAGACCCTGGATCTGACTGCAGGCACCCTGCCTTCGTGTCACCAAAGGATGCCAGGTCCTCCCCCTCCTGCCTACCCATCGGCCATGAGGCCCTGTTCGCCCATTGTCCTGAGTTTGGCAGATCATTATACAATCTGCTCTGTCCTTTGTGGAGGGACCTGATGGACAGAAGGCAAAAGTCCCTGATAAGTAAAACAGAAACAAAAATATTATGCTTTCTTTTGTTTTGTTTTTTTTGCGGTACGCGGGCCTCTCACTGCTGTGGCCTCTCCCGTTGCGGAGCACAGGCTCCGGAGGCGCAGACTCAGCGGCCATGGCTCACGGGCCCAGCTGCTCCGCGGCATGTGGGATCTTCCCGGACCGGGGCACGAACCCGCGTCCCCTGCATCAGCAGGTGGACTCTCAACCACTGCGCCACCAGGGAAGCCCTATGCTTTCTTAAATTAGAAAAAAACCCCAAACATTTAAAAAATTACTATTTTTCTTCCCTTAAACTTGCCAAGAATTAAAAACAGACTTATAAAGGCTACTAGACCAAAAAAAAAAAAAATCATTAGAAGAGTATCAAAGGATACAGGGAGTCCAGAAATAAACATATGAATTTAGTATGAGAATGTTTCATCTCAGTGGAGGAAAAAAGGAATATCTAATGAATAAGATGGATAATTGGCAAAACATCTTTAAAAAGTTCCCAGTGTTCCTCCTTATACCGAAATAAATTCCAGATGGAAAAAGAAAGACATATAAGAGATAGATTCACAAAATGACTACTGTGATAGTATCAATAAAAATAAGACAACACTAGCTCATCCCTGCATTGGGTACAGTGTCTGGTGTATTTCAGGCATCCAATAAACATTTGTAGAATCGATATGCAACGTGCCAGGTTCTCCATAAAGTGCTTCGTATGTCTTATCTCATTTAATCCTTATGTCAGTACTACGAGATAGGGAACAATAGTTTCCATATTTTGCTGATGAGAAACAGAGGCACAAAGAGGTTAGATAAGTCCCCAAGGGCCACCCAGCTAATAAGTGTGAAAATGATGTTTAAACACCGAAATTCTGACTCCAGAGTCCTTGCTTGCTTTTTTTCCCCGTGTGTGTGTGTGTGTGTATATGTATGAGCGTGCATATTGTGTTTTTCTGATAGATAACATTTTAAAACTTTTTATTATGGGAAAAGCTTACATGCATACAGAAATAGAAAGAATATACAGTGATTCTCCAAGGACGTACCACCCACTCGAAAGAGTCGTCATAACCAATCCCACTTCATTCGTAGCCCCACCCATTTCTGTCCTCCTTGGGTGACTTTGAAACAGATCCCAGACTGCACATCACTTCAGGTGAAAGTATTTCTGCCTCTGGTTCTAAAACACAGAAACATTTTTCTTCAAGCATAACCACAGTTCCATCAACACTCTAAAAAACTAATTTCTCAATAGCAAATATTCAATCAGTTTTCAAACTTCCCTGTTGGCCCCACTTTTAGGGAGGGGTACATTTATTGAGGTTGTTTGACAGTGCTCTCAAGTCTCTTCCAACCCACTAGTTCCCCACCTTCAACTCTGTTTTCTCCATCCTTCCAATTTCTCTGATGAAGAGTCAGGGTCGCTGGTCCTGCGGTTTCCCACGGTCTGGATTCCGCCAGCTACATCCCCTGGTGTCACTGAACATGTTCCTCCATCCGCTGTGTTTCCTGAAAACTGGCAGTTCAGTTCAGTTGAGTCTGTATGGCTTAGTCTGTACTGATGAGTAAATATTTTTTAAACGTGTGTGGTGGAGAGAAAAGCCTTCCAAGAATGCCCCAAAAAGAGAAAGAAAAGAAAGAAAAACAACCCAAAAGCTGTTTAGGAAATGGTTAGATTTTTCTGTCTAAATATTTAGAATTTCCTTCCTTTATGACAGTCTTCCCTTCTCTCTCCCAAGAGATCATAAGACATTCAATAAGTGGGGGGAAATATTTGCAATGTTCACAACGGTTAATATACATAATCTATAGGGAAACTCCAGCAAATTATCAAGAATAAAACAAGCAGCCTGCGGCAGCCATAAAACGGTGTACTTGGTTCTCCTGCTGGTGGGAGGAGTGGTAACTGATAGACAGCTCTGGCTGGGCTCTGAATCACCACTTCATCTGCCCCCCGGCCGCACTTCCCAGGGCTTCTTGCTTACCCATGAATTTAGCTGGCAGAGGTGCTAGTGCAGCCCCTTCCAGTATGAAGGAAACTCCTCTGAGGGCGACTTTGGCTTGACGACCCCACCGGCCTGGCTGAAACTTTCTAAGAACTTTCCTGAATCTTAGACTCTGCCTCCTTCATGGAGTCAGCCGAGTTGGCATCTGACGGCTCCTTCCCATTCCCCCCACAATAACTCTCTTGAATGTCTAATACCATCTTGACATATGCTTCTTGGAGGACCCAAACTAACACACACCACACGTTTCAACTATCAGATGGGAACAATGCAAATAAGAGTGAATTGGTACTGAGGGTGTGTTGAAGTTGGCATGCCCATCTACTATCATGGGGGTGAAGCAGATAAACAGAACAAATTTTTACGAAGGACAATTTAGCAAAATGTCTCAACATTGTAAACGTTTAACCTCTTTAACCCAATGATTCTGTGTCTAAGAATTTAGTTTAAAAAGTTAAAGGACGGGCTTCCCTGGTGGCGCAGCGGTTGAGAGTCCGCCTGCCGATGCAGGGGACACGGGTTCGTGCCCCGGTCCGCGAAGATCCCACATGCCGCAGAGCGGCTGGGCCCGTGAGCCATGGCCATTGAGCCTGCGCGTCCGGAGCCTGTGCTCCGCAACGGGAGAGGCCACAACAGTGAGAGGCCCGCGTACCGAAAAAAAAAAAAAAAAGTTAAAGGAGAAAATATATATCCATCTCAACAAGATGAGAAAAAGCATTCCATAAAGTTCTATAGCTATTTATGATTTTTTAAAAACTCTTAGCAAAAGAGAAATAGAAAAGGATTTTCTTAGGACTTCCCTGGCAGTCCTGTGGTTAAGACTCCAAGTTTCCAATGCAAGGGGCATGGGTTCAATCCCTGGCCGGGGAACTGAGATCCCACATGCCATGCAGCCAAAAAGTAAAAAAAAAAAAATTATTAAAAAAAAAAAAGGATTTTCTTAGCATGAAGAAGTTTCTTTTTTAAAAAGTGCCTGGGGACGAGGATTGTATCTGTCATCTGCATGAACCTGGCCCTAGCCCATATGCTACCTGGCACATGGTCAGTATCTGAAAAGTATATATTGAATGAATGGATGAATGGATGAATGGAAGAATGAATGAATGAACAAATAAATAAATACTGAATGGACGAAGTACCCCCAACTCTGTTTTCAACCCCATCTCCCTATTCTCCTTCCCACATCACCTACTTCAGCCAAACAGAGTGACTTTTGGTCGCTGCTGCTGACATATCGTTGCACTTGATGGAATATCTGTGAGCTGAGCTGGGAGTTTGACTCACACCCTTTGTGATTATTACCGCAACCCAGAAGGGAGAAGAGAATTCCCCATTTTACAGATGAGAAAAGTGAGGCTCACAGAGGCCAAAAACTTGCCCGTGGATGTGCAGTCAGTGAGAGTCAGCATTTGGATTTAAACCCACATGTCTGTCTTGAAGGTCTGTATTCCTTCCTCCTTCTCACACACAGCCTTTCTGTGGCAGCGCTAGGATGTCTGAAGACCCTGTACTTAAACCTAAAGCCCCTGATACCTGGCCACTTGTTCTGAAAAATGACAGTGTCCAGCCCGCTTCTCCCTGGACCTAAACGTGCATTATTCTTCCATGTGCCTAGTGTCTGCTGGGAATTCCATTGGCCACATCACGTCTGCCCTGTGCGAGATGCTCCAGCCACCCTTGCAATTCTAACCAGTGTGAGCACCAGCCATTGGAGCTGGGGGACAAGGATGTGGGGACATCATGTGACAGTGAGCATGTGTGATTTCAGGAGGCTCATCCAAGGACATGGCCTTGGGGCCTCTGTTCCCCACAGCCACCTGGAAATGCTTTAATCGGGGCCCAAGTCACAGATGACATCTTCTTTACAGGCCCGCAAATAAGATGCCAGGTCCTCTGAGAACAGGCTGCCCAGAGCACGGTTTGTCCTCTGCTGATGTTGATTTCAGCCATTAAACTTCAGTCACTTTAATAGTCCTGATAATATCTTTGGGAGAAAAAGAAAATCTAATTTGCAGAATTGTAGAGGTTAGAGAGCCCTTCTGGCTTTCTTAGTCATATCCTAACCCAATTCCCTTTTTTTAATATTGATAGATTAGTTTTTAAAAAAGTTATCCAAAGGGCTAAGTGCTTTGCCCAGGTGATACACCTGGCCTGAAACACAGCTTTGAGTGGGAAGCCAGGAGTCCAGTCTCCCCATCTCATGCTCCTTCCACTCTGCCCAGATCCCTGGGGAAATGACTGCCCATTAGGGCAGCTTCCCACCCTAAGAGTCCAGGGTAGTGGTTGGGATTATGTTCTGGTCTAACCCTAGCTCTGCCACGTGCCACAGGTATGGTCTTGGGTAAGTTAAAAATCTTCCCTTGCCAGGACTTCCCTGGTGGCCCAGTGGTAAAGAATCCCCCTTCCAATGCAGAGGACATGGGTTCGATCCCTGGTCAGGGAACTAAGATCCCACATGCTGCAGGGCAACTAAGCCTGCATGCCGCAAACTACAGAGCCCATGTGCCCTGGAGCCCGTGCGCCACAGCTAGAGAGAGGAAAATCTGCAGGCCACAACTAGAGAGAAGCCGGTGTGCCACATGAAGAGCCCGTGCCACAATGAAAGATCCCGCGTGTCACAACTAAGACTCGATACGGCCAAAAAAATAAAGAAAATAAATATTTTAAAAAATGTTCCCTTGCCTCAGTTTTCTCATCTGCAAAATAAAGATGATAAAACATGATACACATCTACGGGGGTTATCGTGAAGGTCAAATACATTAACACATACAAGTAAAGTTGTTAACACATCGAGTGCTTGGTGCACGGTAAGAACTAGGTAAATATTTGCTATTACTATATCATTACTATGTATCTGTGAGTTACTAACCCTAGGTATAGGAAATAAACAGTTGTATCTTTTCAGGGGTGAAGTTAAAATGATTTGTACCAGTTTATAATAACTCCTCAATGAAGGAACAGATGAATAAACGTACGTACAGATGGATGATCGGATCAGTCAAAATACCTCAGAAGGATAGCTGATGGCTTTGATATTTCTCCACATGACATATCTATTTGACAGAGAATTCCTTCGTCTTAGGGTGTTAATGGTGTGACTTTAGACACTGTGGTTTCCCAACAGGGTGGACGTTTAGGGGAGGCGGAGTGGCTGGGCTTCCCAGGGGATTTGATCTCCATATTAAAATAATCTTCTTAGCTACAAAGGCATCAGGCCCTCCCACATTCTAATGCAGGCTAATTGGGGCTCTGAGTTGCAGAAAGGACTCTCAGCTATGATCGATATGCATTTAAGCTCCTAAGGCAGCTTGTCAGCTGACGGAGACGTAGAGTACAGGTGTGAAAGTTAATGACACAGAAAGACAGAAATGGATGGGAAAGGTACAGTTATCTCTTGCTTTAGCATATTCGGCCCTGCCAGGAGCACAGTTAAATCCACACCATCTTAGGAGATGAGAAGAGGTTTGCCTTGGAAAGGCGTCCATTCTGTCACCATCCAGCAAGCACCTACTACGTGCTAGGCACTGTGCCTGAGATTGGGAATGCCAAGGTGACCTAGATGCAGCCCCTCTTTTCCACGACCCAGTAGAGAAGTGACCCAACATTTCAGAGTGCTGTGGGAGAGAAAGCATGCGCTGTGAACTGGATTCTTACCAATGCAAGAAGGTGGGCGGGGCTCTCTTGGGCTTTCCTTGAGGGGGTCAGAGAAAACTGTAGGGGGAGGGGACACTTGAACTGCAGTTCCACGGATAAAGAAGAGCTTACTGTTAGAAAAGCTGGAAGGTCCCTAACAGAAGCAACAGCATGTGCAAAGGCACGGGGGCATCAAGGGAACCTGGCACTTGTGCCACAGCCATAACAGTGGTGAATGCGTGCCAGGGAGGGGTAGGAGGTGGGGAGGAGAGAGGTATGAAGGAACTTACACTCTATCCTGCCGGCTCTTGGCGGGTCATGAGCAGGGCCGGATCATGATGCAATGAGCTCATCGTCTCATTTTTACAGAGGAAGATAAACGAGGACCTGGATGTGAAATGACCCCCAGGCCCCAGGGGCACGGAGCAAGTTCATGTATGTGCCAGAATCCAACTCTCCAAACTCCCCCTTCAGTTCCTTTGCATCCTGTTCTATTGCTCCCTCTAAACCTAGGAAATTTTTAAAAATAACATAAAACGAAGCTCCATTCAGAGAGAGGCCACACGAGGACAAGGAATTCTGCTTAGGGCTATTTGGGATGGCATCCCTCTTCCACTTGACAACTCAGAGACTCCGTTTACTCATCTGTAAATTAGACAAGATTATATTTTCTACCCGTGACTAAATGAGATACACGTTGTGAAAATACCCAGCATCGTGCTTGGAAAGTAGTGGGGGGATCAGCGAACATTCACCATAACCGTTGATGGGATAAGACCTTATTGGTGCCCTTGGTGAATGGGAATCTCATATCAATTTATAAACTCAGTCTGTAGACCAGGGCTATTTTCTTGGAGAATCTTTAGGAGAAATGCTCAGGTCTCCCCGCATTAGTGGTTTCCTTTAACCCACCCATCTTCTCTTGGCCAAATTAGTATGGGGGCCCCTGGGGTGACTCTGCTCATGGAAACCTCCCTGCACAGCACGGCATTGCTTTGCTAAGCAGGTTTGGTTCTCTGAAATGATCGCCCACAAGTTACTTGGGCACTAATTTTCATGTCGTGTTTATTGCATTTTGAAATGGTTCTTTTGTTTTCGGTATAGCAGAAGTACTGGAGGAGGAACTTGGGGAGGACTGTGATCTATCTGAATTTGAGGGTAGTAAACAGTCTTAAGCCAAGCCCTGAGCTGTGTCTGAGCTGAGAACATTTGTGTCTTTGAAGCTGTGATTACACTGGGGTGAAGGAAGTGGGAACCGCTCTGCAGGGTGTGCACGTCCATAGCACACTGCATTGTTTCAACCGAGAGTCCCGGATGGCACCAGACTGCCAAACCAAACCAGAGGGGGAGAAAAAGGCCCTTAGTGCAACTGTGTAGCTAAGGTGCAGTAGGCTATGTGTCATCTTATAACGACCAAGTACTGGTGAGTCTCCCTGTTCAAGGGACAGTGAAATGCAAAAGACTTTTTTTTTTTAAATAAATGTATCTATTTATTTATTTATGGCTGTGTTGGGTCTTTGTTGCTGCATGCAGGCTTTCTCTAGTTGAGGCGAGCGGGGGCTACTCTTCCTTGCGGTGCGTGGGCTTCTCACTGCGGTGGCTTCTCTTGTTGTGGAGCACAGGCTCTAGGTGTGCGGGCTTCAGTAGTTGTGGCATGTGGGCTCAGCAGTTGTGGCTCGTGGGCTCTAGAGCGCAGGCTCTGTAGTTGTGGCACACAGGCTTAGTTGCTCCGCGGCATGTGGGATCTTCCCAGGCCAGGGCTCGAACCTGTGTCTCCTGCACTGGCAGGCAGATTCTTAACCACTGTGCCACCAGGGAAGCCTGCAAAGGACTTTTTGATGTCTTCTTCTTCTTTGCGTCTTGGCAGTGGTGCCCTGGTTTTTCATTTTAATTCCTTAAAATTCTCTCCTTTCCTGATTTCCAAGAACTACAGTCCTGTGGGTCCCTGGCTCCTCTCTGACCACTTTCTATGCCCTAAAACTCTGGATTCCCCAAAGGGGTGGACCTGCAACCCCTTCTCTTTTCTGTCTACTCTCCCCTTCTTAGGAATCTGTCACTCATGTCATGTAGTCTCCATGAGCATGAACCCGGAGCTCTGTTCAGTTTCAACCTCTCTCCCAGGATCACTATTTTTTTTTTTAACTTTCATTAGGAATTCTTTACTTTCATAGCCAGCATTTACCTGAAACGCGAACACTTTGTAACAGGACTTACTATCATTCCTCTGCAAATTGTTCTTTCTCCTCCTACGCAAAGAGCCTGAAACTTGAAACTGGAGGATCTTTACTTAATAAACCATGCGAATTTGACACATTCATGTAAATTCTCAAAACCTCAGTTTCCTAAAACGGGGCTGATAATACCTACTTCAAAATGCAATCATGGGGCTTCCCTGGTGGCGCAGTGGTTGAGAGTCCACCTGCCGATGCAGGGGACACGGGTTCGTGCCCCGGTCCGGGAAGATCCCACATGCCGCGGAGCGGCTGGGCCCGTGAGCCATGGCCGCTGAGCCTGTGCGTCCGAAGCCTGTGCTCCGCAACGGGAGAGGCCACAACAGTGAGAGGCCCACGTACCGCAAAAAAAAGAGAGAGCTAGAGAGCAAGAGAGTGTGTTCAAGAGAACGTACATGACAAGGCTGCTTTCAAGGAGGAAAACGGAAAAGCCAAGAATGTGGTTATCACTAGAGAGAGACAGGAGCCGGTCTGTGAGGGGTGGAGGCATAAATCTCTCCCACTTAGAAGCTCCTCCCAGAGTTCTCTCTAGTGGGAAAAGACTGAAGGGCTGGAGAGAGAGGTTTTGGGAAAAGAGTTGACAGAGCCCCATCTCCAAATGGGCCTGTGCTCTCTTGGCCGGAGCCAGACACACCAAGTTCAAGGCTGGCTCTATAACCCAAGGCAGGTTGCTTAGACTGTTCTAAGTCTTAGCTTCCTTAGCTGCAAAATGGGAGATAGAATACCTTTCTCCCAGGGCCACTGTGAAAAGCATACGATAGTAGACATAAAGGTAACACCCTCAGTCCCTGATACATAGCAGCTGTTTATTAAACGTGAGCTTCCTTCCTCTCAAGCCGGGAGGCCCATTAATTCAGAGAATCTCAGAACTGATGGAACAGAGTGCCCATCCATTTAATCGTTCAGGTAAAGAAACTAAGGCTCAGAAGGGGAAGGCACTTGCTTGAGTGTGGGACATGGCTTTGTTGCCGACTGCACGATTGGGTTCCCTTAATCACAAGTCCTATAGGACAGGCTCATGGGATGCGTGTGCCTGCGGGTGAAAACTAGAACTTCAAAGTGGCTCAAGCCCACAGAATCAGTGACCCACCCCCTCACCGAAAGCTAGTAGACACAGCAGAAATGCCAAGCTGTAGTTTGAAGTTTGGGATTCACAGGAAAGAGCATGAACTTCCAGAAGCCCACGGTGAACACTGATGCTTGTGAGGATAAACCAGAGCCGCGGTGGCTCATACAGGGCCTGAACGCGGCCCTAGAAGACCCGCCTGGGTAACGGAGGGCCGAGAGAGCACCTAGTTCTGAGGCCGCCTTCACGGGGAAAACGTCCAATCACTGAGTGGCACCCTCTTGTATCTGCCTCCTCAGTATCCATTCCCTCCTTTTTTGGTGTCGGCCCCCCAAAATATCCTTTGGAAACCACCCCTCCTCATTTTTAATCCACGATTTACCTTTTCGGATCGGCATCCATCCCCCATCCTCCACTTCAAAGGTGGGCCTAGCACCACGCCTGGCCGGCCAATCAGAGCAGTGCATGTTGCCCTGCCCATAGTGACTGGTTCAGGGATGAGCACGTGACTGGGGTGAGACCAATCAGAGCCAATGAAACGTAACAGGTGTGTGTGCTCCTGGGAAAAAGACCCTCCCTCGTTGCCCGAGTTAAAACGTGGGGTGTGGGCTTCCCTGGTGGCGCAATGGTTGAGAGTCCGCCTGCCGATGCAGGGGACACGGGTTCGTGCCCCGGTCCGGGAAGATCCCACACGCTGCGGAGCGGCTGGGCCCGTGAGCCATGGCCGCTGGGCCTGCGCGTCCGGAGCCTGCGCTCCGCAACGGGAGAGGCCATGGCGGTGAGAGGCCCGCGTACCGCAAAAAAAAACAACAACAAAAAACATGGGGTGTAAGCCTGGAGTTGCCACCACCAGGGGGAAGCCGGTCTGACAAGAGAACCCACACTGGAATGCAGTGAGAGGGGCCATGTAGGTAGAGCCCTCCCCTCACTTGGCTTGGGTAACCAAAGTTTCGGAGAGAAACACCCCTGATACCCCAGCTCTTGGTGGCTCTGGGCGTGGAACTGGAATCTGTCTTTGGGGAGGACTCCAGCTTTGTTGCAGAAGCTACCATATTGAACAGTGCATTTGGCCATGCAGAGATAAGGACAGATTTTACCCAGTGTTCTTGGAGTAGCCCTGAACAATCCATCGCAGCCACTTCACTCTAAGATGTTATGTGTTCTGTGTACGGAAGTTGAAGACTGTTATTACTGTGCTCAGGGGGATCGTGGGCTGGGAGATGCAATGCCCAGAACCCCATTCACGGAAGGACTTGTTGCCCAAATGCTGGGTGTGCTGCCTGCGGACAGCCTGCCCCCAGCAACCCCCCAGTGATGCCCCAGCTGCAGCGAGCGCCTAGCTCAGGGGCATGGGTGCTCAGTGGGCCTGCATCGCATCTCTCCTTCTTCCTCTGCCCACTCCTGCTTCCTTTCCCTCCCTCCCATGGGAGTTGATCCCAGGGATGCTCTTTAATCAACACCCCGCACGCTAAACTTCTCTGAGATGGCTGCCCAAAGCCCCTGCCTGCTTTGTTCCCTCCCCAGTCTCTGATTAAGACTGTGAGCTGAGCCCAAGCCCCTTTGCGAAATGCAGGTGATGCCAGTGAGTGATGAGAGCGCCAGCCCAGCCTTAATACACATTTCCTTATTTGGTGAATGTTGCCTCTCCAGGGAGCCAGCGGGGCCATTAGGGCTTTCATTACAACATCTACAAGATGAAGGGCCCCTGCCAGGAGCCTGCATCTGAGTGGGAGGGAATGAGCCTGGAGCAGAGAAAGCAGGCTCAGAACTGGGGCATGGTAGGAGGAGTGGAGGGACCCAGGAGGGGAACAGAGTGTCAGGGCAGAGTCTGTGGGTCTGACTTCATGTCTGGAGAGAGAGGGAGGGAGGAATTGCTGAGCACCTGTTTGTGGGAGGCAAGGGGCAAGGGCCCACCCCATATAACATCTCTTCTATTTTTGTCTTCGCAGCTACACAGGGAGGCCCATATAGCCGTCTTCCTTTAGGTGGTGAAAAGCGGAGGCTCAGGAGAGGTTAAGTAACGTGTACAAGGCCGCACAGTCTGCTTGGAATAAGAATATCTGCTTTCCTGCTCCAGGGGCTGAAAGGCAGGCCTCTGCCATCTTGGTCCCCAAATTTCTACCAGCTACCAGGCAGGTAAGCTAGGGAGGCCACTCTGCAGCCTCTGCTGTCTTTAATGCACAGGGAAGATTTACACTCTGACCTGGGGACTGACCACTTTCTTTCAAAAGTTGTCAAGAAGCCCTGTGCCTTATAAAGGCATCTGACTCAGTACTCTGTGTGCAAACTCCACTTGATGGAGGGGAAGGAGCTGAATGAAAGGTTCATGCAACCAACCGCTACCTCCGGACCTCCAGCTGCAGGCACTGTTATTGCCCTCATTTTACCGCTGTGAGGTCGAGTACTGTGTGGCACAACTGAAGCCATGACCCAGCCTGTGTGATCCCAGAGTCTCCCTAACCCCTGCCTCGTGTGGCCTCAGACGGCTCAGTCCTCAGCATGGCAGAGACGGGCCAGGTGTGTTTGTCTGATGAATGACTGGATGAATGCTTGGATGACACCCTGTTGATCAAGAGCTCCTGGGACAGGGAACAGAGCCCTTTGCACACGTGTCTCTACAGCTGGCCTCACGCAGGAGGTGTTCAATAATAACAGTGGGATGACTTACAGGGCTGCATGGGTAGACGGATGACTTTTCTGGGATCTCTGCCCAAGCCCATGCTTTGGTTTTCCTGTTGTTTCCCTTCACTAGCGACAAGGTGGTCTAGCCTGGCCATTTTCCTCCATGAACTTGCGAAGAACAGACCGCTGTGAGGCCCAGGTGTCCCTGATTAGAGAGCTGGTGGATCCCCAGGTCGAGTGGCTGGAACTGGGTGCAGGAGGGCTTGGCTCGCAGGGTCCCCTCCTCAAGTGGGACAGGAAGGCGTGAATAGCCACAGCTCCCTGAAGGTGGGCAGGAACCACGGAGCTGGTTAAGGGGACAGCAGCTCTCTTGCTATTGCTTTGGAGGCATCCATCCCTGGTAACATGGGCCCATCAGATTGTCACCTGCCTGTGACTTGCTTCCTTTCACTTCTGCCATGGTGGTAAGTATATTGCCTGGGCTGGCCTGCTGGTCCCAGAAGAGGAGAGAGAGACATAGAACAGAGCCAAGGCCCAGCTAGCCATAGCTGGTCATAGGCACATGAATGAATGACAATGGCAGAACCGCCTAGCTGAGCCCAGCTTGGTCAGAGCCAACATTCAGCCAACAACTCATGAGAAACTCTAAGTTTTGAGGTTGCTTTAAGCCACTGAATTTGGGAATGGTTTATTGTATGATTCAGGTGACCTTGGGCAAATTACTTAATCTACCTGTGCCTCACTTTCCCATTTGTAAAATGGGGGAATTAGTAAAACTGCTCCGTGGAATTTTTCTGAGGATCAGATGAGTTAACATCTGGAAAACACTTAGAAAGACACCTGGCTCATAGCAAAAGCTGTGTAAGTGTTTGTCTAGTAAAATACACATCTTGGTGTTTATTTGAATAATGCCTGTCTCCTCCATGTGACTGTAAGCTCCGTGAGATTAGGGTCCACACTTGTTTGCTCATAATGTCCCAATCACTAGTATAATGCTTGGCCCATAGGAGGCATTTAGTAAATACGTGTTGAATTGATAATAGATTTTCCCCATCCCTAACACACATAGGAATTGTGAGATTAAATACTGAACTTCCTTTTTTTAAAAAAAAAAATCTACCATTTAATGAGCACTTACTAAATGATAGGCACCACGTGAAACAACATATACCTGTCAGTCTGCTAGGGCTGCCATAACAAAATAGCACACACTGAGTGTTTGAACAGCTGATATTTATTTTCTCATAGTTCTGGAGGCTGGAATTCTGAGATTAGGTGGCAGCAAAATCAAGTTCTGTTGCAGGCTCTTTTCTTGGCTTGCAGACAGCCTCCTTCTCACTGTGTGCTCACATGGGGTAGGGAGGGAGAGAGAGAGAGAGAGAGAGAGAGAGAATAAAAGAGATATCTCTGGTGTTTCTTCTTATAAGGGCACAAATCCCATCATGAGGGCCCCACCCGCATGACCTCATTTAATCGTAATTACCTCCCAAAGGCCTCAACTCCAAATACCACCACATTAGAGGTTAGGGCTTCAACATATGAATTTGTGGCAGGGTACAGGGTGCAGGGTGGATGACACAATTCAATCTGTAGCAACATCTGAAATAGGTAGACTTATTATCTTCATGGTAGAGGTAAGGAAACTGAGGCTCAGGAAGGTTAAATAACTTGCCTGCAGTCACACAGCTAGGAAGTAGCAGATTTGATCTCAAGTCTGAGACTCGAGTTCCCATGTTCTTCTTCCACCCTGCACACCTTAGTGTTTGTAGGTGGCACACCTCAGCTAGGATTATGAAGGATAATGGAAAGAGTTGCATGTATCAAGAAAGGGTCAAGTTTCTGAAATTGCAGGCTTGGCCCGAAACAGGAAGCCAGTCCTCAGAAGGGAATCTTTAATTAGATGAGATCAACTTCCTCTCTCAGGAGTGTCTGGCTGGTTCTGTCACTGCCAGAGGAAGCCCAGTGTCAGCATGTCCTTCTGAGGTGTGGTGGCCTCTTCCCCAGTCGCCAGCATGCACTTTCCGAAGGTAGTTTATTGGAGTTTGCTCCCTGAGGTCCACTTCCTGAGCAAAACAAGGAGGCAGCAGTGAGATGCTTATGTGGAGGTTTTCTTCCTTGGGCAGGCGTTGGAAGGGGTGGGCAGCGCTTCTGAGTAAGCAGCTCTGGGTGGCCTGGGACTTCAGGGGCAGGGATGCTCAGAGCTGCTAAGTCAGGCTGTCCCTGCCTCTGCCTTGCTGGACCCTCTGTGGGAGCAAAATAGGAAATGGCGCCCTGTGGCTTCCCTGCCCTCTTCAGCAGCCCTCTCTTACCCTTTGGTGGCATCACACTCTGTCCTGGGGTCCTTGAAAGGAGAGGGAGCTGGAGGACATGGATCATGGCACCAAGAGCCAGGGGTCTAGGAATCTGGTGTCAGCTGCAACCTACCAGCTGTGCAGGCTACGGACACTTAATCTCTGTGAGCCTTAGTTTCCCCCTGTGGAAAATTAAGAGCTGTAAGTGCTCTGGGAGTTATAATTCAGTGTCCTAAATAATAATAAAAATACCGATTTTTTTATTCAACACCTTCTACATCCTAGGTCTAGGGCAAAGTGCTTTATATATACGATCTCTTGTAGACATTACAAAGACTCCATAAGGAATTGTAGGATTGATTCACTTTTTTTTTTTTTTAAAGAAACGAGGAAAAAATCTCAGGGAGGTTAAAGTTGCTTTCAGTGACAATTGATTAAACTTTTGGGCATCCACTTCCGCCTTCGTCCTTCCTAATAGAACCACAGTCTTACCCAGGTAACTCTCTGGCCCCATGTGCTTCAGGGTAAGGTGGCCACATCCCCGGATCCAGGTCCCATTATCTCTGAGCCAAGCAGCACGTGACATTCAAGGGCAATGCCATTGGGCTTGCTGCTCGTGTGGGGTTCTCCTGAGGTGATGCCATTGCCCAGATGTGACCCCAATTTCTGCTGGCAACCGTCTGGCCAGCATGAGGGAGCCCCCATTAGGGTGGAGCCAGCGCTCCTCAGAGAGATGAAAGAGGCTGGGTTTCTGATGACATTGTTGGGCTGTTAAACCAACCACTCCCAAGGCCTGCCCTCCCTCTAGACTTCCTGTTTTGTCAGATAATCGATTTCCTTTATTTTTTTTTCAGTGTAGTTGGACATCATTCAAATCATCCTGATGGATACTGTGAATAAATGGCAGATATGGTGTAAATTGGGGTCAATCCAACTCCAAACCCATGCTTTTTGTAATCAGTCCCTGAATGATAAAGATTTCTTGTCTGTTTCATTAAACTATGGAACAAGCATTTATTGAGTGACTGCTAAGTAGGTAAACTTTTTACAAACAGGAGATTATTTCATTCGACCATAACCTGAGAAGGCAGATTGAACTGATAAAATTTTTCCCACAAAGGAGCAAAGATTAAGAGAGGTTAAGAGACAGAGGTCGAGGTCACGTAGCTAGTAAGTGGCCTAAAGTGACTTCAAACTCAGACATCTCTGAGTCCAGAGCCCATTTTCCCTCTCAGCATTGTGTACCGCTGCCCAAAATCTTGTGACCTCCAAGCTTTACCTGTCTCAGGTGAGATCATCAGCGAGCAACATACTCAGACCAATTCCCATCCTAGTTTTTTTTCCTATTTTTTTAAAATTGAAGTATAGCTGGTTTACAATACTGTGTTAGTTCCAGGTGTACAGCAAAGGGATTCAGTTATACGTATATATTTATCTATTCTTTTTCAGATTCTTCTCCCTTATAGAAATAGACTCATGGACAGAGAAAACAAACTTATGGTTGGCAAAGTGGAAAGGGGTGGGGGAGTGATAGATTAGGAGCTTGGGATTAACAGATACATACTACTACATGTAAAATAGATAACCCATCCTAGTTTTAACTTTCCCCGTATACACTCTAGAAAATTACCCATAATACACTGGGACTTATCACTACTCTCTTGTCTTTAATCCTCAGGTCAGGTGAGAAAGGCCACCTGGAAGTGAGGAGAGGGGGCAGGACCATGTCTCCCATTTCCTCAGAAAAGGAGGAAGTTCTACCAGTAATTCCCTCCCTAGTGGGAGTGCTAAGGGGATGCCCTGCCTAATCTCTCATCCTTGATTTACTTCTTCCCTGGAGGAATTATATTCAACAACACAAATGTATTGAGCAGCTCTTACGTGCCACACCCAGTACTAAGTGCCGAGGGTGGACCAGCGAAGAAGATGAAGTCCTAGCTGTAGGAACCATCCCTTCTCTAGGGATGTTGGTTGGAGCCTGGCATTTGTTGGGCTACATTTTTCAGTTGTACAGGGCTTGTGTTTAGGGGCTGTTTCTCAGGCATCAGACCCTTGTGTTCTCTCATCATGCCATCTTCCAGCAGGGCATCTCAGAGGATCATGGAGACTGAGAAACATTTATATATATATTTTTAAGTATCTTAAAAAAATTAACTTTTATGACATAGTCACAAACTTATGCTGTATCTGAAATATATACATGTAGCAAACCAATGCCTTGAAAGTCAAAAATACAATGCTACCTAGTTGTCCTAGTCATCAAATAAGTACATGATTCATTAAAAATGTATTTATTCACTCTCTGTATTCATTGTGCCAGTTCAAAGTTGTATTGGTCATTAAAAGAGTGTGGTACAGGTACATGACTAGAAAAGCAGATGAATGTAAAGAAAGAGGTCAAAAGGCATACAAGAATTTAGGATACGATAAAAGTTGCATTTTAAATCAGTGGTGCAAAATGAATTTTTCAATAAACAGTGTGAAGTTGCCGAAAGGTCATCTGGGGGAAAAATTACATTCCTAACAAAGTAAAATTTTCTAAGATTTACATTTAAAAAAAGAATACCGGGCTTCCCTGGTGGCGCAGTGGTTGAGCGTCCGCCTGCCAATGCAGGGGACGCGGGTTCGTGCCCCGGTCCGGGAGGATCCCGCGTGCCGCGGAGCGGCTGGGCCCGTGAGCCGTGGCTGCTGGGCCTGAGCGTCCAGAGCCTGTGCTCCGCAACGGGAGAGGCCACAACAGTGAGAGGCCCGCGTACCGCAAAAAAAAAAAAAAAAAAAAAGAATACCATAAATGTACTAGAAGAATATATTGGGATTTTTTTTTTATAATGTCAGAGAGGAGAAAAACCCATTTAAGTATGACACAAAAAGTTTATACAAGAAAAACTATTGCAGTACTCTTTCTTTTTGTAGTGGCAAAGCACTAGAAACTATCCATCAATTTCTATCAGTGGAAACCTGCCTCGGAACTGAAGTTTTCACCAGATGGACCCTTAGGTTCTGCCTCCTGTGAAGGGCGGGCCCTAAGTTTACCCTGTTTGTCTCCCAGGGTTGTTGGATCTGGAGCAGCATTGTCCCAACCAAATGGTTGAGTGTGGGCTGTGTGGGGCATCAGGGAATAACCTAGGGACCCCAAAGTAGGTCCTCAAAGGGAAGCCTGTCCTACAAAACTCCCATTCAGAAGGGCAGAGTGACAGGAAAACAAGCAGAAATGTTAGTGTAGACCCCTGGCCATGGAGGGCGCTGGAGAGAGGTTGCTTCACATAACAGGGAGCCACTGGGGCACCAGAATATTCGTGCTCTAAACCAGCACTTCCCTCACAAGTGAAAGGAGCTCTCCGCCTAAGCCAGCACCATTGTCTCTCCAGAGGCCATCTCCTGATAACAGCAGCTTGCAAGCTGCAATTTCATTGCCAAAGCAACACCTGGTTATGAAAAAGGAGATCGAAGGGAGAAGAAAAAAACTCTTAAAAGTCTGCCACTCTGGAGCCAATTTAATATTCTTTTCCAGTGCCAGGATGGCATGTGGATGCAACAGAGCGGGAAGGCTGCAGCTTCCAGGAGCTGGACCTGGGCACTCAGACTGCCCAGCGGGTACCCTCCCAGAGGTGGATAACCTTAGCGCTTTTCACAATCACAGTGAGTGCAAACATTCTGCAGGGTGCTTTGGGGTTTACAGAACACTTTCGTGTATCTGATGTTTCATTCACTCCCTACAAGCAGCCCTACAGAGGCGTTTGGTTGCGAGGGCCATCTGGACCTGTTGAATGCGGCTGGCGGGTGCCGTGGGAACCCCTCCAGAAGGCGCCAGGCAAGGCTGACCTTCCTAATGAGAAGGAGCTGTGACTTCCTGAGGGCGTCTGCACACCTGCTCTCCAGAGACCAACCACAGTAGCATCATCTCCTTTCAAAGAGGAAGAAGCAGGACAGGAGAGTAAGTGATGGACTTGGGGAAGCTGAGCTGGCTGTGAACCCGGATCTCTGGGACCCTGGGGAGGCGGTGACCCCAGGCCTCTGTGCTGCCCCACTCTGTAGTCAGCAGAGAATCTTTAAGCTGCAGTTTGCTTGGATTTTGCAGGGGCACAACTCAGGAGGAGCAGGTGGCCCCATTAGGTGTGGTCCATGCGAGTGGGTGTGGCTTTCCTCAGCGTGCATCATCAGGGTGGGCGTGCCTGTCCTGGGCCCATATCACACATAGTTTAGAACCTAAAAGTGCAGAGATGCTCTTCAAGTTGCCCCCAGTGGCCACCTGCATTCTCAGAGGGGAGGAGCCATCCATGGGAGAGGCAGCTATGGCCCCCAGGGGTGACCAGAGGGTGGGATTTAATCTCCCATGACTCCACCCTCTATTTCCCCCATTCATTGTTATGGACGATTGATGGTTTTCAGTCCCATATAAAGTGCTACGGAAACACCTCAAACCCCCATCCCTGCCCACAGCCCCTCATCCACTCCTGCTCAGGTGCAGGTGTCTAAGTGGGGTGTCTACCACATGCATCCCCGGCCCTCACCCCTGCAGCGTATACTCATGCTGGCTCTCAGCTCTTAGACGAGTTACTTAACACTGTGGGTTGAATTGTGTCCCCCCGCCCCCAAAAAAGATATGCTGAAGTCCTGACCTCCAGTACCTCAGAATGTGACCTTATTGAAATTAGTTAAGATGAGGTCATACTGGGTGAGCCCTAATCCAGTGTGACTGGTGTCCTTATAAGAAAAGGAGAAGGGTCACAGAGAGGAGAATTCCACGTGAAGACAGCGAGGCACAGGGAGAGACGTACACAGTGAAGATAGATGGAGGTGGAGATGGGACTGATGCAGCTGCAAGCCACAACATGCTAAGGTTCGCCGGTGACCTACAAAAGCTTAGGGAGACGCATGGAACAGACTCTCCAAGCCCTTCGGGAGGAGCCCACCTTGCCGACACCATGATCTTGGGTGTCTGGCCTCCAGAACTGGGACAGAACACACTTCTGTTGTTTGCAGTCACCCAGTTGGTGGCGATGTGTTACGGCTGCCGTAGGAGACGAATACACTTGGCCACACTGCAGACGGCTAACACAGAGCTTGAATCGTGTATCTCTCTTGCTCAGAACGCTTCAGTGGTTCCCCATCACCTTCAAGGTCAATGGCAGCTACTTGGTGTGATTCACAAAGCCTTCACGATCCGGTCCTGCCTGCCTACTCTCTGGCCTCCTCCACAGCCCTCCCTGCCACCGGCCTTCCAGCCCAGCCACAACAATGCCCTGCCACCCTTGCCTTCCCCAGGGAACTCCTATTCATTCTTCAAAACCCAGCCCAAATGTTGTCTCCTCAGGAAAGACTTCCAAGATCTAACTGGATGGAGAGAACTAGTTGCTCACTCTTCAGTTTTGGAGAGCACCCTGAAATACCTCTGTGACAGCAGGTCCCATGAGAACATAAGCTCCACGAGGGTGGGCGTTTTTGTTTCATTCACTGTTGTGTCCTCAGAGCCTAGATAACAGGCTCTCACTAAATATTTGCTGAATAAGTGTATGAATTAACGCAGCAATGAATGGGTGAATGCAATGTGCTTTAATTACACTCACTAAAGAGTCTCCCTGTGGACTGAGCTTCCTGGTATGGGGAATGTATCTTATTTGTTCCATGAGTCTGTGGATAACAGGGAGAAACAGGTTTCTTTTCAGCATCTGTGACCGGAACAGACGAGGTTTGAGGGACACAGGGCTAATGGTGATAAAGTGAAGCCAGGCATACGCACCAAAATAATAAAAAGGCATTTTCACCCCTTCATGTCAGCCAACTGCTACTGCTTTAAAGGGAGCACAGAAAACAAAGAAGCTTTGAGAGAAGCAGTTCTGCAGGAGCAGTGTGTCCCCAGGAACCAGAAACAATAGATATTAAATGTCATTGGGAATGTAGGACGGAGAGCAGAGGGTCACCTCGCCCTACCTCGGGTGAGGAAACAGACCCAGGGAGGGAAGGAGTCTGTGGTGGGAATCACGGTCAGGTGGCCACGGAACTGTCATGCTATCATTTGTCTGCTGTTTTTACTGGAATGTTAACTGCTTCGTATTTGATCCCAGCACATAGGAAGTGGAACGCCAGGACAAGAGGGGCCCTCAGAGACTGCTCAGCCCAAATGTGCTGTCGCAGAGATGAGAAACAAAGCTCACTTACCAGAGGAGAAGGGAGAGGGATGAGATAATAAACAAAGAGATGCACAAGAGGCAGGGTGCGCAGAGAGCAATGCGGGGAATTTAAATGGCCACTTTACACCGGTAGCTAGGGAGGCATCTCCACGCAGGTGACATTTCAGCTGAATGACAAGGAGCCTGCCGGCTGGTGAGCTGTGGGAAGAACATTCAGGGCAGAGTAGACGGTAAGTGCGAGGATCTTGGAGTCAAACCAGGATGGTGTCATCCCTGAAAGAGAGATGGAAATACCACAGAGACACTTGCATAGCACCCTGCCTTAGCTCAGCTTCCCTAGAGATGGACCTGGACATGCAGATCCTTGAGTGAGTAATTTAAAGAGGGAATTTTCTCAGGAGAAACCTGAGAGGAGGTGAGGAGTGTGGGATGTGGAAGGAGGAGAAGTGGTTTAGGGAGAGTCTAGCCTCAACTGGATCCCGCAGGGAACTCTGATACTTAAGCTGCATCCCAGAGACTGTCCTGCAGAGGCAGGGGCTGGGCACTTACACCCCACGTCAATCAGTCACTGGCCTTGGGTCACTCCTGCAGAATTTGGCTATAGATATTAGGCATTTCTAGGCAAAGCAGCTCTCAGCAACCAGGGCCAGACCTTGGATCCCCCAGAGAGGATCCAAGTCTGCGCTGTTAGCAGTCGACACCTACAACAGCTGGGAATGGGTGCAGCTGCCCCTCAGCGAAATCTGGGAGAGGGGTTCACCAGCTCTACACAATGCATGGCTTTCACACCTTAAAGTGTTCAAGGTACTTGGACACCGATCGTCCCATTTGATATTTACAGTCACCTGTGTATAAACCACCGCTGTTTTGCAGATTACGAAACTGACGCTTAGAGAAGTTAAAGCACTTGCCAAGCTCGCTCTGCTAGGAAGTCAGAAGGCTGGGCCTCGGACCTGGGTTTTCTGATTATCCAAGGGCTCTGCCCACTCCTTCAGACTGCTTCTGATCCCTAGGTAAATGCCAAGCCAGGTGAGGCAGAAAACAGGTGCTATTTGCTTCGTGTCCTGCCGCACAGTATAAACAACTCATAACATCAATGTTAACACCCTCCCTAGAGAGGAGTGATTCCTGATAGCCAGCGACCTTGTGGCAACCTCCTTCGAGCATCTGATTGGAGCCTGGTCTGCATCCCTGGTTAGTTCAGAAGACCTGTACTTACCAGAAGAGCTCACCACATTTCCTATCTGAATGGCTGCAAGTCAGCTCAGCAGAGACCTGGTGGGACTCGGGGTTTTAGGTGCACGGACTAAGTGCTCCTAAAGCTTGAGGTTAAAACCACAAGGCTGATGCTGTGCCCTTCTGGGCCCTCGTCTACTTATGCTGGGAATCCCCCTGAGATGCAGACTATAGCCCACAGTTGTGCAGCCCTCACATGCCTGGTGAGCAGTGGGTCCTCAGGAGTGAGATTTGAGCCCCCAGCTTCTTTCACTTTTTTTTTTTTTTTTTTGCGGTACGCGGGCCTCTCACTGTTGTGGCCTCTCCCGTTGTGGAGCACAGGCTCCGGACGCGCAGGCTCAGCGGCCATGGCTCACGTACCCAGCCGCTCCGTGGCCTGTGGGATCCTCCCGGACCGGGGCACGAACCCCTGTCCCCTGCATCGGCAGGCGGACTCTCAACCACTGCGCCACCAGGGAAGCCCCACATTAGATATTTTTAATAGAAATTTTCATAAAAGCCACTGAACAAAACTATCTCTTTGTAATGATTTAGAGATTGTTATTCTGAGTGCCATTTATCGTTTGGGGACTGAATCTAGTATTTCTTTCAGGAATAGAGGCTGCTTGCCCTTAAACTAAATAACTCCCGTATTCTGCCTGTTATGGTTGAATATGTGCTGCCCCCCGATTCATATGTTGAAGTCCCAACCCCCCAGTACTTCAGAATGTGACCTTATTTGGAAAAGGGGCCTTTGCAGATGAAATTAATTAAGATGAGGTCAGGCTGGAGTAGGGAGAGCCTGTAATCCAATATGACTGGTGTCCTTATAAAAAGGGGGAAATTCAGAGACAGACACATACATGCGGAGATAATGTAGAGATCAGGATGGTGCTTCCACAGCCAAAGATTGCTAATAAACCACCAGAAGCTAGACAAGAAGCATGGAACAGATCCTTCCCTCACAGCCCTCAGAAGGAACCAACCCTGCCGACACTTTGATCTTGGACTTCCGGCCTCCAGAACTGAGGCAGTACATTTCTGTTGTTTAAGATGCTCGGTTTAGAGTACTTAGCTTTGACAGCCCTAGCAAACAAATACACTGCTCCTCTCTAGTGTTATGTATAGATTTAGTTTTTAATCTTTGTTCTATGCCTTTTCTTAGCAATCTTCCACCTGAATGTAATAGTTTTTTCCTTTATTAATCCAATTGTAATTCAACTTCTAATAAAATAACTGAAAAACGAATCAAGCTAGTTAGACATGTGGGTAAAATGGGACCCAATAAGATTCTGAGTAGGGTTTAATGCTTGAGTTTTGTAACAACTATTTTGTTTATGCCCAGACTTTTCCCTGAGGCTTTCAGATTTCTGTACCAGAAAGCCAAGCGACCCTGAAGCCTGGCCTTTAGATAAACAAGTTTTCACGGGTGAGGAAGGGAATTAACATGTCAGGGCTTAGGTTATCTCATTAAATCTCATTAAATCATTATAACCAAGTGATAAGTTAAGTTTCTCATCTCCACTTTATGCTCAAGGAAGGACAATGGCATAGAGCGAAGAAAACTTGCCCCAAATTGTACAACTAATAAGTAGGAGAGCCAAGATTTGAACCCAAGTCTTTATGACTCTGAATCTTGATTCAAGTCACTAGGTGACTTCTAGTAATTAAACCCACTAGCCTCACGTGTTGGTATCTCCTAATGGTCGTACTTATCACGGTTCTTTGTGTGGACAGAACTGGGATGTGACAGTGGGAAAAGGCCATCAGCCCAAGAGATTTTGCTTCTCCGTAATGGGAAAGAGGCATTCATCTTGAACAAAACAAAAAAAAATCCTCTTCGTTAGACGCCAGCATGGCTCTGTATGCAGTTGCCCCCTTGCTTAGTTGCCGCTATTTTGCCATGGACCAGAAAGCCCCATCAAACCACTTTGCTATCATTGTGTGTTAAGTAAGAGTCAGTAAGGCCATAATAAAGGACTTTGCCTTTCTGGGTTTATACCATTTTGAGAATTTGATGAGTGTCATGCACCCCCACCCTCAATTCACATAAAATCATAACTACAAAAATGTTTAATATAACTTCACGTATTCTCTGTCGTTTTTACAGCCAATCACTATTCGCGGCACCAGGTTAAAAATCCCTGACTCTAAAGGGGACCAAAAAAACAAGAAACAAAGTCCCTTGAACGGTTTTTAAGAATATCGGTGACCTTATCCCAAGGCCAGTTCATTAAAATATGAACTTTGTGTTGCAGTCCGCTCAAGAAAAGAGATTATGGAATAAGATGGAAGAAAAGGGGCAGATAATAAAGAGGAGGAAGCGGGGGGAGCTGGGGGAGCGGGGGGAAGAGGGGGTGAGGGGAGGAGACCTGGTGCAGAGTGACTGACAAGTGCTGGGAAGAAATGACCTGGAGGGTGAGACATGCGTCCTGACAACTTGGACTGACTTGGAGTCAGATGCCCAGCTCCTGTCACAGTGACTTAGATTCAATTTGCTGTTGAAGAAATCCTCCATCTCCAGTCACTTGGGGATGTCTGCCAGCCCAAAACACAGCTGTGAGGCTGTGCATTCTGCCTGGCCAGCCACCAGGGACACTTGGAAAGGACACTAGTTTTGTCTTCATGGAGAAAAGAACACTAACCTGACAATGAGAAGAGCTGCTGCTTACTAGCTGTATGACCCTGGACAAATCCGTGCACTTCTCTCAGTCTCAGTTTACTCTTCTGAAAAATGGGACCCATTACCCCTGTCTGGCCTGCCTCTTGGGACTGTGATGAGGTGCAGGTACTTTACAGACTGAAGATACCAGGTTGACATAAAGAAGGCCATTAGTCAGTGGGGTGATGGTTCACGGGCCTCAATAGACCTAGTGTCCGGAGTCATGGCACCAGCGCCTGGGACACATTCTCCTCCAGGGCAGGAGGCAACTGAGCTAGAGGACCTGGAATAATCTTCCACTTTGTTCTGAATCATTCTCAAATACAGTTGATTCTGTCTGTTCACTTCCATCTGCCCCAGAGTTGAGAGATGGCCTCTCTCTTCTCCCACCAGCTGTCTGTCCTGCCTTCCATCAGCTCACTTCCACCTGGCACCAGCAAGAGCCTGCCAAATGCTTGTGGCACTGACTGCCCTCCCAGAGACTGTGCGGATATGATGCCATACTTGGTGTCTGTGGTGCCCAATCTCTAGAAGGCATCTCTGGGGATAAGTGGGGTTATGTTTCTCATCAGGCAAAGCCACTGCCTTCGACCTGTTTTGTGAATGTTTACTACATGGTAGGTGCTCTCTGGGGATGCTAAGGAAAGATGGGGTAGTCTCTGCCATTCAGGGGTGGAGAAGGAACCAGCGACTGTTGAGCGTCTTACATGGGCTGAACGCTGTATGCACACTTTTCTAATCCCTGAGGCAACCTAGTGAGGTCACATAATCCCCATTTACAGACAAGGGACACGAGGCACAGAGAACATAAGTGATTTTCTCAAGATGTGCAGCTGCTAAGAATGGGAACCGGCTTTGGTCTCCCTGGATCCAAACCCCATGCACTTTTCTCTGTACTGAGTTAGCTCACAGTCAGGAGGGGAGGGGAGGGGAGAGAGGTTTGTAATAACATCAATAGTAATAGCTCACAATCGTTGTGCGTGTGTTATGCACCAGACACTGTGCTAAGTGTGCTAAACAAACTTCACGTGGTCACAACTCTTCCGATATTCACAATACCACCACGTGGTTTCTATTTATAGCTCCACTGTAGGGAGGAGATAACTTAGACACAGAAGGTTAAACAAAGTTTCCCAGTTCGCACAGAGGGAAAGTGACAAATCCAGGATACAAATGCTGACAGTCCGGTGCTACGCTTTCCTCATCAAATGGCTAATCACTCTGTAAAGTGGTGAGAATCAGTACAGAGAAGTTCAGTGCAAGATTCTCCCTGTAATGCTTCATTCCGTGTGTCACCTTGACTGGGCCATAAGTGCCTGTATATTTGGTCAAACATTATCCTAGGAGTGCATGTGAGGGTGTTTCTGGATGAGATAAACATTTGAATCAGCGGTCTGAGCAAAGCAGATTGCCCTCCCCAGTGTGGGTGGGCCTCACCTAATCATTTGAAGGCATGAGAAGAAGAAAAAGACTGAGTAAGAGGGAACTCCTCCTGCCTGACTGCCTTTGAGCTGGGACATGAGCTTTTTCCTGCTTTCGAATGGGAACTGAAACATCAGCTCTTCCTGGGTCTTCAGCCTGCTGGCCTTCAGACTGGGACTACACCACCGGCCCTCCTGGGTCTCCAGCTGGCCACTGCCAATCCAGGGATTTGTCTGGCTCCATAATCAAATAAGCCAATTCTTATAATAAATCTACCTATCTATCTATCTCCTGTTGGCTCTGTTTCCCTGGGGAGCTCTGATTAATGCACAGTTTCTCTCTGATGCCACAGGCAGCAGCCTCCAGGCTGCATTGCCTGTCCCTGACTCATCCCCAGCTCATCCCCTATAAGGGCAAGTTCCAGTCTTCACTGGTGGGAGAAACTGAGGACCTTTCCACAATCTCTGATTTCAGGTCTCCCAGCTCTTCTGACCTCAGCCAATCAAGTGACATTTATTGTCTTCCTTGGATGTCTGCTGTTTCTGAACTCAATTTAGCAGGAAGGCAAGAGAAGGAGAAGATGCAGCTCCCTGCTCTTGAGGACTGGCTGGTGAAAAGAGGAGACAGAACACCCCAAGTGAAGGCAGGGGAGTGTTGAGTGAGGATTAGGGTGGAGTTTACCCATCTCAAAAGTCCAACTGGTTCCAGCTGGTATTAGTTATGATGGGGAAGGGCCACTCTTGCATCCTTCTGATGGGGAAAGGCCAGGGGGAGGGATTTTACCTGGGTCAGAGGCAGGAGATACAGCAACCCGGAATCCACTGCAAACAGCGGTCCCCGGTCTGAAGAGCAGATGCAGTGACAGCAAGCACGAGCTCACACAGCAAAAGGCTGGGGGGTGATAGTGTCAGAGTGAAAAATGGCCCTCGTTGCAGCTGAGCATTCAGTGCTCTCCGAAGATAAACCAGTCCTTGGCCATGTTTGGAATGAGACGCAGACAAGGCCACCTTGCAAAGCCCAGGTTGTAAGTATAGGGAAGGCGCCTGCCGAGGAAGGCCGGAGATCCTCTCAGCCCTGGCCCCTTCTGCATCCCTCTCCTTTCAGGAAACTAGGCAGAGGCCAGCAGCTGCCTCAGCCAGCCAAGGGAGAAAGGACTGGGCTGGTGCTGTTGAGAAGGCCTGGTGCTCCGTGGAGGGAACATGGCCTGCCCCAGCCAGACCGGATCAAGCTCCTCTCTCTGAGTCCTGAGAAGGCCTTAACTTGGGCTCTCCAGGACTATTTCAGGCCCTGTTTTCTTTGAATTGTGTAGAATACCAGAGATGTCAAGCCCCCACTGCAAGATGGAGAAACCGAGATGGATGAACCCCTGACCAAGTGAGGAGCCCTTCTCTGTATTTTAATCCACCATGGCATTCATCATGCTGGATGGACCACCTGCTTACCACATCCTTCAGAGAGTCCACTGTCTCTGCCCATCTCTGAATTGCCAGACACTAGCAAAGAGCCTGGCACAGAGCTGGTGCTTCGTAGGTTATGTGTTGAGGGAATGAAGGAGTTGGTAAGTGAACGAATGAAAGTCTGAATGCTGTGGCGCGGGGTGCCCTGGGCTTGTACAAGTGAGGAAGGGCAAGCTAGCCGTTCTGTAGCCATTAGATAATTGATGCTGGCTTGAGAGTGGCAGAATAAATAAACTCCCGGCTTAGCCTGGAGTGTTCTGCTGCCTTTGAGTTGCCTGGGCATGAATGGCTTAGAAGCCAGATCTTCCAGTGGTTTTCTTGTTTCCTCTCCTGGACTTGCTGGAAATGTGGGTCCCTCCACGCCTGTACCCATTGAAGCCCTCTGATGACCCCCTTGGCTTCAAATGGTCCACATCGCTCCAGCCACCTCCATAGGAACCAGAAAGCAACCGGTTACCAGGAGCTTTCTGACACTGTTTGCTTTTGAAAGGAATTTGGTATGCTGCCAACCTATTTACAAATGGGCCCAGACATTCATCCATACACAGGCATTTTCAGAGGGCCAGCCACAGGCTCAGCACCACGCAGGGTTCTGGGGATCAGGGATGAAAGACCCAGGTCCAGCCCTCAAGGAGCTCACCTCCAAGTGGAGAAGACAAATTATTATCATGTGGGGAATGTGTGTAGGATGGGGCTTGTGATGGGGCATGTGAAAATCCAAAGAGCGACTGTCCCAGCCTGGGGGAGAAGAGAGGATGCACCCGTAGGAGGAGGCACTTAAGGAGCACATAGGCATCATCTGACAGATGAAGACATGGAAGGGCATCCTGGCTAAAGGGCTCCGCATCTCGTGGATGCTCAGAGCCACGAGAGGATCTCTGGGGAACTGCCAGTGTCAGTCTGTGTGTGCAATCAGGGATAACGGCATGCAGTAAGAAGGGAAGGGCGGATGGTCAAAAACTAGGCAGGGTCCAGAGCTGGGGCATCCTCAGCGGCATAAGAAGCAGTTTGGACCTTTATTCTATGGGTTCCAAAGTGCCCTCGAAGAGTTTTAAGCAGAGAAGTAGTGAGGTCAGAGTTATGTTTTAGAAGGATCTCCCTGCCTGGGATGTTGAGCTTGAAAGGCTCAGGGCAGTGTCTGACTTGTAACAGGTTCTCAGAAAATTGGTTCATCTGATACCTTCCAGCCCCTCCCCTCAGCCTTCTTGGTCCTAGTTTTATCCTCCCCTTTCCCCTGGTACCCTGGGCCCCTTCACACATTTACTCCCAACTTCTGCAGTAGCCTTTCCCCTCCTTCCTGCTCCAGGCTCACTGAGCCTTTCCAGGTGAGTGACAGGGAAGGATGGAGAAGAGGAGGCTTAGATGCTGTATCTGGAAAGTTAATAGGGCTGTGATCTAGACCAGCGGGAGAGAAGCCAACTGATTTGAGAGACGGAGACTAATAGACGCGGTTCCACACTAATACATTTCCTTGAATCCACCCCCGCGGAACCACTAGCTCAGAAAATAAGGGCTATCTCGAGAGCTGGCCCAGCGGGCTCACTGTGCATACAAAATCTTTCTGGTGGAGGAGGACCAGTTGCTCAAATCTGCTCTAATGACACAGAACAGTTCCTAGTGAAGAAAGGAGAAAAATCCAGAACAGCCTTTGATTTTGTGCTGAATTCACAGTCGAAATGCTCGCAGCATGGAGAGGCAGCCACTGAGCCCTTGGGGAGAAGGCTTGAAATTGCCAGAAGAGCAGAAACCATCCAAGAGGCTTGGCAGTGGCAGTGATGACGTGGGGAGCTCAGATGTTCTGTCCCTCGCCAGCCGCTCAGACTGCAAACTGTCCCAGCGATGCTCTCAGCACAGTCATGGGGGACGAACCAGAAGAACCGCCACACGTTCTGTCCACCCAACAGGTCTCTGGGGGTGTCGCATGCTGGCCCACGTGACAAGGCTTTCGCCCTCCTGCTCAGTTGACCTTAGTGCTTCTAAGCCACAAGATGCTATGTGCAGAGCACGGGGTGCATGGTAAGCACCAGTAAATGAAATCATTTCCCCCAGGCCTCCTGCCACTGAAGGTTAAAGTGCGATGCGCCAGGCTGCAGGGCACGTGAAATTTGTTCTTTGCCTCTGCTTGGACGGGTCCTGGCTGAAAAGAATTATCCTCCAGTTCATCAGTCGTGCTCTGAAAGGTCAGCCTCTGCCAGAGCTCAGAGAACGTTATGAGCTCGCTTGTCACATCCCCCTAACCTTAACCCTAACCCTAACCCTAACCTTATAGGTCTGGGAGCCCTGAGGCTTTCCCTGGACCAAAATGCTTCCTTTGTGATCGCTGGTCTTGTGGCCTTGAGAACCCAGGGAGACCTAGATGGTAGAGAAAGTCCTCTGACTGGGAGAACAATGCCTGTTCGTACCACAGGGGTGGGCAGAAACTTGTCAACCCGAACTGGTCAGGTGGCTTCAGTGGCCAGGCAATCTGTCCTTGCAAACATGACTGCAGAGGCAGGGTGGGGTAGGGGAGCAAAGCAGGGACGTCTAGGTTGTATAGCTCAGTCTCTAACTTGGGCATGTGACTGCCCTCTCTGAGCCTGTTTCCTCATCTGCAAGGTAGGGGTAAGGGCGCTCTTCTCACTGGGTCGTTGTGAGAAGGAGCTGAGATCATGGGCATAAAGGGCCTATAGAGTATTTGGGACCCAGAATCTGCTCAGGAGATATTGGTTCCATTAGTTTATCTCCCCGACTTTGCTCCTTCCTAAGGAACCACCCCCAAGCTCAAGTCCTCTTTGCAAGGAGCCAACCTCTGCTAAGGTTCCCGTGCCCTTTGGGGATGCCGGACTCCTTCCCTGTTGATGCTCCTAACGGCCTCCAGTGACTTGTCCTGTCTGTATCTCACAGGTGGGGTCTAGACTCACTGTCACTACTAAGATGACCGCCCATCAGTGCATCCTCTCCTCCAGGTAACTTCTGGGGAAACAGTGGCTCCCACAGCCTTTATCTTCATCAAGCCCTGAAGAAGTAGGGGCACACACCGGAGCAGTGTCCACAATGTGACCCCAGCCTAATCCTCTTATTCATCCCTACCAAACCCAACCTCTCATTGCCCCCTGACCCACCCCATGCTCTCCTGTCTCCTGCCTTTGTTCGTGTAATGCACCACCCCACAAATGCACGCACACACACACACCCGTGAAATTTCTCATCTCTGTCTCAAAGGCTCTTCTGCCCCGTGACCCTCAGCCAGCACCATGGTTGCAAATCTTTCGAGCACTGAAGCCACATCTCCTTTAGTCAGCTCTGTTCATAGGTTTTTGAAAGACTTCAGGAAGAATTTCTTTATTCTCCAGCCACATGAAATGTCTTTCTCCTTGTACCCTGTATTAGTCTGCTAGGACCGCCAGAATAAAATACCACAGGCTGGTAAATTTTCTCATAGTTCCAGCTATGAAGTTTGGCTGGAAGTCCAAGATCAAGGTGTCGGCAGGGTTGGTTTCCTCTGAGGTCTCTTCCCTTGGCTTGAAGGTGGCTTTCTTCTTCTTTGTCCTTAGTTGGCCTTTCTTCTGTGCACACGCATCCCTGGTGTCTCTCTGTGTGTCCAAATTTCCTCTTCTTATAAGGACACCAATCATATTGGAGTAGGGTCCACTCTAAAGGTCTCGTTTTGACTTAATCACATCGTTGAAAGCCCACCTCCAAATATGATCACATTCTGAGGCCCTGGGGATTAAGGCTTCAACATATGAATTTTGGAGGGCGGATACAATTCAGTCCATAATATAACACTACATGGATTTGTGATTCTTAGAACCCTTGGTCTTGAATTAGCATCATCTGTATGCTTATTCCATCTCCTCGACCAGACTGCCCTGTCCCAGAAGACAGAACAAAAATCCAACTCATATCTTATGTCTCTGTTTTTTCAGTACCAACGAAAGCTCCACTACCCAAATCTCAATTTCAGGCATACCATGTATGATGGTTAATTTTATGTATCAGCTTGACTGGGCCATGGGGATCCCAGACATTTGGTCAAGCATGATTCTGGGTGTGTCTATGAGGGCTTTTTTAGATGAGATTAGCATTGAATGGGTAGATTGAGTAAAGCAGATTGCCCTCCCCAGTGTGGGTGGGCCTCATTCAACTCATTGAATGGCTGGTAAAGAACAAAAAAGGTGATCCTCCTGAGAGTAAGAGGGAAGTTTGCCTGCCTGACTGCCTTCCATCTGGGCCTTCACACTTGAACTTGGACTGGAACTACACCATCAGCAGTCCTGGGACTCTAGCTTGCTGACTGTGGATCCTGAGACCTCTCGATGAGCCAGTTCATTGTAATATGATATGATGAGCTATATATTCTATTTTTATTCATAATAATATTTTATGATATATATGTGTATATCTCCTACTGGTTCTGTTTCTCTGGAGAACCCAAACTAACACACCAAGCTTGGACCACCCACCACCTCCCTTCTTCCCGCTCACTTGTTCTGAGACCCTCACTCCAGCACCTCCCTGACCCACTAGGACCCCACCCCATTGCCCCTCCCATCTTTCACTGTCCGTTCCCTTCCTGTCCTCCTATTCTTACTTCCCCACCTTAGAATCCAAGGTTCCTCACTATAATGACTCCCTTGGATTCTCAGTTCCCTCTGCTCACCCTCTCCTGCTAAAACTCCAACCCTGCTTAAATTCAACTCTCTGCCTATCCCTGTACATTATTAGAAAACGTAGCGGGGAAAAAAAAAACTAACAACGAAACACTAACTGTGCTGAGTCCTATCACTTTAAATTTTGATCATAAACCTCAAGGCTGCCTTTGGAACTGTCCAGCGATCCTATTATATGCCCACAGCCAACTCATGGTCCCCTTCCAAGATCCCATTCCTCGTCTTTTTCTTCGTCTCCAACACCCTACCCCATCCACAGCCATTATAGACTGAAAATATGTGTCCTCCACCAAAATCCACATATGCCCTAACCCCCAGTGTGATGGCATTTGGGATTTGGAGATGGGACCTTTGGGAGGTCACTGGGGCTAGATGAGGTGATGATGGTGGGGTCTTTATAACTGGATTAGTGCCCTTATAATAAGAGATACCAGAGCTCAATCTCTCTCTCAGCGCCGAGGAAAGACCATGTGAGGACACAGCAAGAAGGTGGCTGTCTGCACACCAGGAAGTGAGTCTCACCGGGAATCAAATCAGCTGGCACCTTGATCATGGACTTCCCAGCCTCCAGAACTGTGAGACCTAAATTGCTTTTGTTTAGGTCACCCCGTCTATGGTATTTTGTTATGGCAGTTGGAGCAGACTAAGACAACAGATGCTTTCTTCTCTTATTTTGTTAACAGCTTTACTGAGATATAATTCACGTACCATACAATCCAGCCATTTAAAATCTAAAATGCAATTAGAGACTTTATACCTATTATAGTCACTTCCCCTTTCCCCTCCAACCCCCATCTCAGTCCTAGGCAACCACTAATCCACTTTCTGTCTCCATAGATTTGCTTATTCTGGACATCTCATATAAGTGAAATTATATAACTTGTGGTCTCTGGTGGTGGCTGGCTTCTTTCACTTAGCATAATATTTTCAAGGCTCATCTATGTTGTGGCATGTATCAATACTTCATTTCTTTTTATTGTTGAAAAATTGTCCCTTATATGGATATACCACGTGATATTTTTTCATTTTGCCATTCATCAGTTAATGGACATTTGGGTTCACTGTTTGGCTCTTATAAATAATGCTTGAACATTCATGTACAAGTTTTTGAGTAGACATATGTTTTCATTTCTCTTGGGTATATATGTAGAAGTGGGTTTCACCTACTGTTACCCTGAGAAACTAACGTAAGAGCAATAAGAAAAAAACTACTGAATCTTCCCACTTCAAAAATCAACCAACCTGTTTGCATTCATCCTGTTATCGTGGAAGAATTGGTCCCGGACTCATCAACTCATCAAAGGTGGTCCTTTCCAGCGCACACCAGGGTTCCAAGCACTTTCCTACTCAAGGACTTTGTTTCTTCCAGCGTCATTGTCTCTCCTATGTCACCACTTTTTCCTTCTCTACTGGACCGTCCCCATCAGCACACAACCATGCTGGAATATCTCACAAATTAAGAACAGTTCTCTGGACCCCACATTCACTTCTAGACACACCCCTGTTTCTATGCTCCCGTTTATATGAAAATCACTCAGGAGTGATCTGCTACTACCTCTGCTTCCTTACCTTTTTCCCACTAACATTATTTGAGTTGAGCTATCTTGCCCTAAGACTCTCATCTTGTTCCTTTCACTCTAGTTACATTGATCTGTTTTCTGTTCCGTGAATGCATCAAGCTAATTCTCACCCCAAGGCCTTTGTACCTACTCTCCACTCAGCCTGGGGTGCTCTTCATATGACTTGTTTCATTACTTTGTCTCCGCTCAAAGGTCACCTCCACAGTGAGAGCCTTCCTGGTCAGTCTCTCCAGAATAGGTCCCTAGAATCATCTCTCTCCCTCTAAGTGCTTACATGGCTTTATTTTTTTTCTTATAGGGTTATCTAATTCCTTGACATTATCTGTTTACTTGTTTATTAGTTTATCAGTGCATCTCTTTCCCTAGAAGTTCATGAAAGCAAAGCCTTTATCTAGTTCATCGCGATGTTCCCAGTGCTTAGAAGAGTACCTCACATGTAACAGATATTCAGTAAAGTCATTTGTTGAAGAATGAATATGGGGCTGTGTTATTCACAGCAGAGCCTGATGCTACCCACTCTAGTTTTGTTCAGCTGGGACGACTACAGGACATGGTGAAATCAGAACTCCGGGAAAAACCAGCAGTTCTAGGGTCTAGAACTAGGTTCTAGTTCTAGCTCTGTCACTAACGGTGATCACGGGTGAGACACACTCCTGGGACGAGCCTCTGTTTTTCCACTTGTCGAATGACGATGTCAATTTAGATACTCTCTGCTCCCTTCCAGCTTGGATGTCAATGAACAAAATTGAATTGAACCGCTCTAACGGCATTTCAGAGTCAGCAGGAGAGGTTCAAAGGAAGGGATTCAGCAATGCCCTTCAAATGACCCCACATCGTCCTAGCTGTCTTGGCACCTGTGGAGGCAGCTCTCATTAATGGGAACAGCGCCTTGGGTGGGCACCCTGAGTCAGTGTGACATTGAACTCAGTGGTACCCAGGGAGATCTATAATGACTCCAGCCCTTCTAGATGTAAAGAGTCACATACACCCAGCTCTTCTTGCTGGCTTATCCTATTAGCCTTGAAGATCACGAACTGATTCACGTCGCTGCCAAGAAAGCTTTTGCCCTATAAATATGACTGAAGAATGCAGGTCAATGAGCTATGTGTCACATCTTCAGAAAAAAAATACAGTGCTTGGTTAGAGTTTAAATTCTGCAATTGCACTCCACATGTCACTTAAATTTATTTGCTATGATATCACCACCAGACTGCTATTAAAATGGGAAGGGATCGTCCGTCAGCGTTACAGGGATCACCTTCAAGAAAAGCCACAGAAAAACGTCCTGATTCTCCTCATTAAAAACTGTAAGTGCTGAGCTTCTCCCTGTTCCTGCTGACTTTTCAAGTCCTTCTGCTTGTCAAGGGAGTCTTTCAAAAGGATGGACTCCAGAAGGGCCAGCGTTTACATATGTAGAGAACTCTTCTGTTTGCAATGCGCAAGTTCACTCATTATCTTCTTGGCCCTAACTTGGGTCTCTCACTGTTGTGGCCTCTCCCGCTGCGGAGCACAGGCTCCGGACGCGCAGGCTCAGCGGCCATGGCTCACGGGCCCAGCCACTCCACGGCATGTGGGATCTTCCCGGACCGGGGCACGAACCCGCGTCCCGTGCATCGGCAGGCGGACTCTCAACCGCTGCTCCACCAGGGAAGCCCCATTGGCCCTAACTTTTGACGTGGGGTATCCCTGAGTCCTGAGGAAATGTCTGACTTTGAGTTTCAGTTTTGTGTCTTCTTTACTGTGCGGCCTTGGGAAAATCACTTCCCTACCCTGGGCCTCAGTTTCCCCACCTATAATATGAAAATATTCACTGAGTTCCATTTAGGCATCCTCAGACTCCAAGAGATATTCGAAGGTTGAAATTGAGATTCAAGTGCTGTTCCCATATTTCAAGATACCACCTATGTTTGCCCATGATCAGCCCGCACAAGTTAATTAAAATGTCACATTTCTTTGCTTTGGGATGGAACAATGTCAACTCAGGTGGTAGTTTAGGTTCTCACACATGGTCTAGAAGCTCTTACTGGCTGCAAGTGATATCACAGAATATCCTGGCTATTATTTTATTGCCTACATGCGCCTCACTAATAGAATGGAGAGAAAGAATTAACTGCTTCTGACCTGCAGGCTTACAGTAAACACCTGCCAAAGGAAAAGGTGGGTGAAGAAAGAGCGTGGTGTTTCATTGTTGGTGCTGAAAGTGAGCTCCCCCCCCATCTCCACTCCCTAGGTGATCTCTGAGATTCCCTTCCTAGCTCTAAATTCTATGATTCCAACATTCGTATTCATTGGAGGATGCATTTTTATCCCTTAGGGAAACATATTGGAGAGGATATTGCTGTCTGTTTGTTTTTTAAACTAGCCCCTTTTACAAGAAAGTTACCCCTAGGCACAAGCATAAAGAGAAGACAGTTCATTACAGTCTGTACTACAGACGCAGCAATGTCGAGGCCCTGAAGTATGCCCCCAGTTTAAAGAGATATGTCTCATATCATGCCCACAAGTTCAACAGTCGTTGTGCCGAGCAAACACAAAAGACAGATTCTACCAGAGGCCACACTCTGCCTTCAAGGATGTATGGATGAAACTGTGACACGTGTTGACAGTGGGGCCCTAACCTCAGAGACTGAGTAATGTAATCTTTGGCAAGTCGTTGACTTTCCCTGGACCTCAGTTTCCCCGTCTGCAGTATGTAGGAGGTGTATTACCGTGGATGCTGTGTGTGTATCCCACCAGATCCCCTCGCTTCTGCAGAGCCTCCATTTCCCCCCTGAGTGCTGGCTGCTCACAGCTCATAGTTGCCCCCTCTCTGGAGAACTGCCTTCAGCTGAAAGAAGCCACTTCTTCTGGAAGGTTGTATCACAAGCCCCTCACTCCCTGGAGTGGGGCAGCCGATAACACACTGATACTCCGGCATAAACGTCAGCCTTTGCTTCAAGCTGGGACCAGCTCTGTGGTACAATTCACATCCCTGGGCTCCCCGTGGACCAGATGGAAGTTAGACGTCAGTGGAGGACACAGCCTTGCTGCCTCCCCTGAGCTGTTCCTTTTCCCTCATTCCCTTTCTCCTAAGACATCTACTTCATTATACTGTGTGTCCCGGAAGCCCTGTCTCGGGCTCTGCTTCCAGGAAACCAGAAGTAAGGCACTAATGCTTAAAAAAGATCCTTACACGTGGCTGATTCTTCAAATATTCTAGATGAGGGCTTTCTGGAGCTGGCTGGACTTCCCCAGAAGCATTTTGTCACCAGCCTTTCTCAACAGGAGATTTGATTCCTTGGCCGTAATTCTCTCCTCTTGAAATCCTGCAGTTCAGCCTAACCAGCCGGTGAAAATCACTATGGCCTCTACCCCCTCAGGCTCCTCTGTATTTGCTTCCTGTGTTTATCGCATTAATCTTCCCGGTCAGCACTCCAGCAGGTACAACTTGCTCCCTGACTCTCCAAAACCTGTTTCTCTAGGGATGCACTCATCCCTGGTGAAGTGGAAAGAGTGCTGCCCCTGTTAGCACACGGCCAGGCCATGTCTGTGTGTCCTGCTCCTGTTTCAACCCTGGTTTCATCCTCCTTATAAAACAAAGGGCGTGTGTCAAATCAATATTTATGGAAGTGTGCTACCAGGATCGCATGTCTGCAAATGCTCTGAAAAGCTGTGGTGTAAGATCACTTTTGCTTAATTTCAGTTCGTCTGTTCCCAAGGGAGGCTTTCATGGCTACAGAAAACCCATTTTGAGACAATTCACTTGATTCTCCGTGACCTTAGGGCCCAATCACAGAAGATCCTCAATGCGAGGCTGAGGAATTTGGACTTCATTCTTTAGGTCACCTTTCCCCACACTGTACTCCCTGAAACACCTTTAACACAGAAGAAAGAGGAAGAAGGTTTCCAAACAAGCTTGGAAATGGGGAGTCACTCCCGCTTTCTGGGAGTTTCACAGGAACATTTGTACTGGAAGGGCTCTGGGAGGTCCAGCTGGGTGGACACTCGCTTTGTGTTGCGCTGCCCAGAATTCCCAATATAATTGGGGCGCAGAACCTTCGTTCCAAGAAACACCATTCTTCAGGAGCTATGGTGCCCTGGAATACCGCCTTGGAAACTGCTCTGTGGGGAGACACATTCGAAGGTTTTCAGCCTGGTAGGGCATAGTGAGATGTGTGTTTTAAAATGATCCACTGAAAGCTGTTGCAAAGAAGCTGGGGAAGCTGAGGCTGCAGGCTGGGAGACCAGTGATGGAGTTGTAATGGTCCATGTGACGGACACTGGGACCTGAGCCAGGAAGGGGTGGCAGAGGAAGCCGGGAGGAAGAGGCAGACGCAGAGACACAGAGAGGTAGGAGGATCCCACCCTGGGAGCCCGGTGCTTTGCCCCTCGCTGCCCGTGGGGTTTTCAGTTCTCCGGGAGGGGCTTGTTCTGACTGCCCTTTTGTGTCTCAGCTCCGCTTGCCCCTGCGCTGCCATGGAGCAGCATCAAGCCTGCCCTGAGGGTCTGTTCTCTGCGGGGATGCTGAGAACCATGAATCCTGACCTCTGGTTCTGCCCTGACACTAGCAACCCGGGACCACTGTCCTGTGTCACTGGCCTCTGATCCCTCATCTCGTCCCCTTGCCTTAACGCTCTGTCTGCCTGCAGTCCTGACCAAGACAGTCGTCTGGGCCCAGGATCCAGCCTGATGCCCTGAGTCCCCATCAGCGATGCTGACATCCACCTGCCTGCTGGACTAGCTTCTGAGTGTTCAGTTTCTAGTGTACCAAGCACCACCCTCGCTTAACGAATCCTGCCAGCAACACTTGAAGGAGATCATCCTTTTTCCATTTTATGGATTCGAAGGGGCAGTAACATACCTCAAGGTCCCACGGCCAATGAGTAAGGGGACCAGTACTCACACCCCACTTTAGTTCCAGGTCCTATGCTCTCTTACAACAATTCCAAAGTGCAATTAAGTCGATCAGTCTCTCTGCCTTCCTCCGTCTCTTTGTCTGTCTGTCTCTCTTTGTTTCTCTTTTTCATCCCAAAGAGCTGTGCAGTCTCCTGGGTCTCCCTTTACATCCTTGATGGAGCCATAGGTATTCGAGGAGACCCACACTCCCCTCAGAGTCTGTCTTGGGGAGGCTTTCAGAATGCTTGACTCTCTTAAGCCAAAGTCCAGAGACTCCTGCCAAGTGAAATTAAGTAAATGCTGAGTGTTGCGAAACATTCAAACATTGCTCCTCTTCCCAAGATTTTAATAACTCCCTGGGATGGGATGGAGCTGCTGCACCCCATGTGGATGTATGCAGAGTGATTACTGGGCAGGCCTGGCTCTGTCCCAGGGTCTGGCCTCAGCAGGGATCGCTGCTTTTCAGCCAGGCGGCAAATGCTCCCTGGGCCTACGACAGGCTTGCACAGCACACCCAGGAGAAAGGAGGGGCAGAGAACCAAACTCCCAATATAGGTGAAACTTTCCACTGCTTGAGGTGTGCACATTGGACTCCACCAAGAACGCAAGGCCATTCCCCCAAAACATTGATGGAATCTGTTTGAAGAACGCTCTGAGTTTACCAAGAACAGGACGAGGATGGAGCAGGGGAACCTTGGAGGTCGCAGCAGAAGAAATGGAGAGCCAGCGTGGGAGTAGGGAAGGCTGAGGGATGCTGTGTGTCTGGTGCACGGCGTGGGAGGTGGAGAGCCTGAAACTGCCGAAGTGGAGAGTGGATGGTACGTGCTAACCGCGTGCTGTATCACCTGCTTACCACGTTTTAAGTATCAGACCCAGGCTAGCTTGACCATCACTGCTGCTCCCATCCAGTGCTGCCTGAGTGTAGGAAGCCACAGAAAAGCAGTTCTCCCAAGCAAATCCGAGCCACATATTCGGGGATCCCTTAGCGAGTGCAGGAGTGTGTGCTGGAGTGAGTACCTGGCTATACCACATAGGCAGTTCACAGGAGAGCCAGAATCCCTACCTGGGTCTCCTGACTCCCAATTACATGTTCTTTTCAGGGTACCGTGCCATCTGCTATTCTTAGGTCTTGGAAGCTGGCTAAGTCCCCCAAGCCCCGCTAGTTCTTCAGTTTTGCAAAATAGCAGAGTCTCTAGGAGGTAAATGAAATCCACATGGTTATGGATCGTGCATTCCTACACCAGGACATTGTACCAGCCAGGCCCCTACCTAGCATCATCATCACTTACTCTCTCTCACCCGCAGTTGGGGTTCATGATGATGTTGCCTCCCTCTACCCCCTTTCAAAATGCTGCTGCCCCATCATTTCGGTCATGGAAATGCCTAGTTTAATGGCCAGTGGAAGCGATAGGTCTGTACCCTTTGGGAGTCAGATGAATTGGAGAAACCCCCTGGCTAGTGGCCTTAACTTTCAGCTGGGTCACCGTATGTCCAGTATTGAAAGCCAACACCGAGTGGTTTCAACAGACATTTACTGAGCACCTATTATGTGCCAGATGTTGCCCTTGAGATAAAGGGACGAGGAGCTCCCAGACAAGGAAAACTACTAAATGCAGTGTGATAAAGTCAACAATAGACATAAGCTCCAAGTGTTAAGAGAACCCAGAGGAAAGCAAAGATGACTGCGTGGGGCTGAGAGGCCATGACAGGGGTCTGGTCGAGAAACGCTGGCGGCCTGAGCTGTCCACGGTGCTGTAAACGGAGAGAAGCAGAAAATTTGAAAGCCATGAAGAAGGTGGGCTGGATAGGCCTTGAAGATTTGCTAACTGTGGAGGTAAAAGGGTGGCTGGTCAGCGGGGGCAGGTCCATTCCCTGGGAAAGGAAACCCAGCGGGGGAAGACTGGGGGCAGCAGAGGGCTTTATGCCACTATCAGATCAATTTATTAGAATAACGTCTGCACCACTATTTGAAATGACCTACTCCCTTCTCAGTCTGTCAAACCTCCCCCCACTTTCTGGGTCCGGCTCAAATCTCGCCTTCTCTGGGAAGCTTTCCTTAAGCACAGCGGGCCCGTCCTTCCTTGCTTGGGGTCCTCTCGGTGCTCTGCTCACCCATCAGTAACAGCATGTGGCCTTCCTGCCTGGGGACAGGGCAAGCCGCGTACGGGTCTGTCTTTCCCCTGGGGCCTGTTTTTCTCCCCTTCATGCTTCTCCCAGCGCCCAATGCCACATGCAGCCCATAATAGAATGAATAAATGAGTGTTACATTAAACCAAATCGCAGGGCTTCTACTTAGCCAGGGCAAGGAGCAGCAACAATTTCTAGAGCCCTCAGCTGAAGCTTCTAGAAGGAACCAACCTACAAGATACAACAGCCAGGCAGTAACTCCTTTCTCTGATGCACAAACAAAACCGGGCTTGGGGAAGGGAGCCTGGTTCCATGTCCGCCTCTCCACCATCTGCCTCCCAGGTCTTCAGTCTGTGAACAGGGCTGGCCTCTAAGAGGAGGTGACAGGCGGCTGACTCAGGCCACCCATGTGCACAGTCTCAAACCTACTTCTGTGGCAGGCGGGATTTGCAGTCTGGATTCAGGCCTCAGGGAGCCGCGCTGGGCCAATCTGGAGCAGTGAGGCTCGTCTTCCTGCACCCTCACCTTGGTTTTCCCCGCCCTGTCAATGAGACCATGCCTCCCTGTCTCTGAACACCCATCTGCCCCCATCAGCTTCCTCTCTCCAGTGTCTGCAGAGCCCACAGATGGGCAGCACACCCCTTGTGCATCACCTTCATACCTGCAGCCATCATCAGCTTTGAACTCTGCTTCTCACATAGTGTTACCAGCCATGCCATTCAGCAAGAAACCTCAGAGCATCCTTTACGAAGCCAAGCCCGGGGCCAGGCACCCCACAGGAGTGGGAGGCCACATGGCACCCATCAGAACTGCCGTGACCATCGTGGGGTCTGGCACACAGGAGGCGCTCAGTGGATACTTGTTGAATGAATGTTGGGTGCCTGAACGACAGTGCCTGTTCTGAGGCAGCCCAGGATCCGGCAGAAGAGGTGCTAGACGAGGGGGCTAACTTGGGATCTGTGGGGAGACCACATGATCCACAAATCTGCTACATATGAGCTGGGTGACTTTGGTTTCCCTATGCCTCTGTTTGCTCATCTGTGAAAGGCAGATAGTTACGATACCAGGTTCATGGTGTTGAAAGGATTAAATGAGATGACAGAGGAAAAGCGTATAGCATAGTGGCTGGCACAGACCAAGCGCTCAAGAGACTCACTGAGAGTCAATGTATAAGTGAATGAATGAATGATGTCTAATGTGGGACAGAGCGCTACAGGAACAAGGAGGATTTGGGGAGCTCAGTGGAGGGGAGGTGTTTGACCAGCGGGCAGAGCACTCCAGGTTGAGGGCGCAGTCCAAGCAGAGGCAGTGAGATGGGAACATGCAGGACCACGTGGGGAGCAGGTGGCCTGGGCTGGGCCAGGAAGGGGAACAGTGGGAGATGATGCTGAAAGGAAAGTTTGGGGCCTTAACCGCCAGGCTGGGGGCCTGGCAAAGGAGAACTTAGCCGTGAGAGAAGGGAAATAACGCCCAGAGCAGGAAGTAGATGATGCCCAGAGGGCTACAGAGGGAGCCAGACACCAACTCAACCTCCTTCTGTTTTATCCAGGCCCTGTGCAAGCAAAGGCACTCTGATGAAGGTGCACTAGGGCCATGGGGAGAAAGCCTTCAAGGCCTTTACTGTTTGCACATCAACAAGCATTACTAGATTTACCGGCTCCTAGAATATCTGTAAAACAGAGGATTTCAATGTCCGTCTCATCCAACGCTCCTATTCTATAGATAAGGAACTGGAGGCCCAGAGAAGAGAAGAGCTCTTGGACCACTGTCCCCTGGAACCTGGATATTTCCCTTTACCCTGATCTCAGTATCAGCAATTTAAACCCGTTTTATCAGCCATTCCAACACCGATGATAAAAACAGGCATTTCATCCTTGCTAGGCAAGGTGAAGTTACCTACGCGAGGTGCTATAACTCATGACTGGTGGAGGCTGTCTTCAAGGCAGCATGTCATGAGACATTCATTCACTCACTGAGTCACTCACTCACTCATTCATCCATCACGTGTTGACTATGCATCTCCTCTGTGCTTCACATTGTTCTGGGTACCAGAAACTGCAGGTTTGGCATCAGACCGCAGGCTGATTCTGGCCCTGCCTCTCCCATCTGTGTGTCCTTGGGCAAACCACCTCATTGCTCTGAGCCTCAGTTTTCTCATCTGTAAAGTGAGGACCCAGTGCAGAATTCTTGGAACTGCATTCAGTGTTAAACAGATCACACGCGTGAGGTGCCCACCTCATGGGAAGAGGTCCTGATGCCGGGTGCCAGCCCAGTACATGCTAAAACACTCCTCACTCATATACATTTTTTTGAGGGAGATCCCATGCTCTGGGGACTTAATTGTTTCCATCTGATAGATACCATGGGCCATAAAAGCTGACAGTGACAACTGGCAGTCTGACGTTTTGACATGTCGCATCACCTTTTGGAAGCATTTTTCCCTGCTCTGTGAGATGGGAAGCCCAGCCCACGCTGTGGGCAGAGAGGAGTGAGCTGTGACAGCAGAGGGAATGCAGTGACTGCTAACGTGCTGTCACTTTCCATCCACTGCCGTGTTCAAGCATCAGAACATTTGGTTGAAAATGCCAAGCAATCTCTTCCACAATCCATCAAAGGCCATGGTGGCTTGGGGAATAATTAGAAGAGATGCTGAGAGCAATTGCAAATATATTCATGCGATGATGGAACTGGGACTCCTGCAGGCCACGCTTTCTCCTTTCCTTCCACCTCGTCATATGATGGAGCACTTAGGGCCCAACTTCAAGGCACTTAACCCACTGGGGCCACAGCTTCTTTACCTGGGAATAAGGAACCTATCTGGGCTTATTATGATGGTTAAATGATGGGGTAAGTTGTAAGTTTTTGTGTTGGAAGAATCCTTGGAGCCATGGTTAGACCCACCTGGGGAGCTATTTTAAAAATACCTTTGCCTGGTACCTCTGAATAGCTTTATTTAGTTGGTCTGTACTGGGGCCTGAGCTCTGGGCTTTTTTAAAACTTTCCAGGTGATTGAAATCTGCAGCCAGTGTTGAGAATCCTGACGTTGAATCTGCCTACTCAGACTTTTTAAGCATGGCAGTGACATAATCGTATTTATGCCTTGAAAAGATTTCTCTGGGGTCAGTGTGGAGACTGGGTGGTAGGCGTGTACAAGGCTGGATTCAAGGAGACTGACTGGAGCCCTTCTCCTGTACGTATGGTCCATGGACAACCAGCGCTGGCCCCTCTCGGGATATACCCTGCACCGCCGGTGAATGAGAGCCTGCATTTTAACCAGACCCCAAGCGATGTCTGCACGCATTACATCTTGGGGAGGGCTGGATCAGAAGGATATGCGCTGCGAGGGTCCAGGCTGCAGACGTTGATGATCACACCCCGGGCAGGAAAGTGGGTGTCATAATAGGAGGAACCACATAGGAGTGCAATTGAGAGGGTATAATGGTGGGGCTTCCTGTGGGGATTTAGAGAGACGAGTTGAGAACACGCATACATTTCTTGTTTGCACCCTAGCGGAGAGGATGGGATCTCTGTCTGCAGGTCTGTGGGGAAAGGCTGATGAGCTGTGTTCTTTAATTCAATTATTTTTGCACAGCACCTTACACCGATAATTGTCTTGTATCTTTCACGCATTATGTAGTAAGTAGCATCTACTAAATGTCCTCGCTCTGGTATAGTCAGACAATGAGTTTTCCATTACAAGTTTTCACATTTGGAAACAGGCTTGGGGGAGTTAAGTGCTGGCCTCTGGTCACACATCTTGGAATTGGCAGAATGAAGCCTGAGCATGGATCTTCTGACTTCAAATCCTGTGTTCTTTTCCAAGCCTGTTCCAAGCATGTTGCTTGTTTTGTTCTGTGGTGCCCAATGGCCTTTGTTGTGATTCTTTGTATACTGCATACGTGTCCACCTACGTCAGCATAATTGGGTCTCTCATTAATCACGTGTCCTTTCAAAGACAACAAGCCATATTGACTCCTGGTGTTGAATTTCAGCCGAAAGAAACATTGCTATCGAGGAGCCCTGTCATCGGTTCTGAAAAGATACATAATTTTTTTTTTACTTTATTTATTTATATATTTTTTAACATCTTTATTGGAGTATAATTGCTTTACGTTCTTGTGTTAGTTTCCGCTGTATAACAAAGTGAATAAGCTATATGTATACATATATCCCCACATCCCCTCCCTCTTGCGTCTCCCTCCCACCCTCCCTATCCCACCCCTCGAGCTGGTCACAAAGCACCAAGCTGATCTCCCTGTGCTATGCAGCTGCTTCCCACTAGCTATCTATGTTACATAATTTTTAAATGCTGTTAATAATAATAAAATTATAATTAAAATAGTACAAACAGTCAAGCTAAGGCATCAATTCTGTGTTCTGCAAGCCTGGTGAAAGTGGACAGTAAGATCCTGGAGAAAGGACACCTGGGTCCTAATCCTATCTCTGCCACCCACTACTGTGCTACTTGGGAGAACCATTTCTCTTCTGATTTCTGTTTTCTCACCTGTGAAGTGATACTACCCCAGCTCTAAATCCATGTGTGTTTCTATTAGAAGTTGATTGTAAATGACTTTCTTATTTTTTACACACATTTATTAAACAAAACATAGTATAAAAAATCATGTATGGGCTTCCCTGGTGGTGCAGTGGTTGAGAGTCCGCCTGCCGATGCAGGGGACACGGGTTCGTGCCCCGGTCTGGGAAGAGCCCACATGCCGCGGAGCGGCTGGGCCCGTGAGCCATGGCCGCTGAGCCTGCGCGTCCGGAGCCTGTGCTCCGCAACGGGAGAGGCCACAACAGTGAGAGGCCTGCGTACCACAAAAAAAAAAAAAAATCATGTATTGGAGATAAAACCTGTACCTAAAGTAAGTGGGTATGCCATGAGCCAAAATACAATACTAAGTGCTCACAAAGAGGCCAATTTATTTGGAGATACTGAAGAAGCCATGAAGAATGCATTGGGTTCCAATGGGCAAAAGTAGGGCTGGGCCAGGGGAAGAGGTAACTTCACTTACTTATTCATTGATCAGTACTAAATACCATCCTGTGCTGGGGACACAAAGGTAAATAATACATCATCTTTGGCCTTCAAAGTGTTCGTATTCTGTTGCAAGAGATAGAACTGTTAGAAGACAAGTGCTATCATGGGAATATGATCAAGTCTGATGAAGGTGGCAGATGAAAGAAGAGAAAATGAACACAGAAAAAGTCAAATTAGAATTGACATTTGAGAATTAGCTGGAGATTGCCAAATGAAGAAGGAGGGAAAGTATTATAAGCAGAGGGAACAGCATGAACAAAGGCATAGAGGTATTAAAGGGTCAGATCTGGGAAACAAATGACGAGAGGCTCAATGAGATTAGGACACAGAGGACAGGATGGGAATTAAGGAGAGAGGCTGCTAGACAGGCAAGAAGCTACTCTATTTTTTTTGAGGTGGGGTACGTGGGCCTCTCACTACTGTGGCCTCTCCCGTTGCAGAGCACAGGCTCCAGACGCGCAGGCTCAGCGGCCACGGCTCACGGGCCCAGCCGCTCCGCAGCATGTGGGAGCTTCCCGGACCGGGGCACGAACCCGCGTCTCCTGCATCGGCAGGCGGACTCTCAACCACTGCGCCACCAGGGAAGTCTGAAGCTACTCTATTTTGAAGAGTCTTGTATGCTCTGGAAGGGGTTTGCCAAGGGCATGAGATGAGTAGGTCCATGACCTTAAGAGGTCACTCCAGCAAAAGGATAGAGAGAGAATTATACCAAGGTGAGAAAACTTATTATAAGAAAACCTGGCCGAGAGGCTGAAGAAAGAGTCCATGAGAGAAATTAAGACAGCTGAACCAGTGCCCCTGGCATGAAGAGGCAAACCTGGGGTGATTGACCTTTCAGAACCAGAGACAGCTTCTTTTATTCCGATCTCCTTTTGCCAGAATATTTTATATTTTACTCAATTGTTTTAAAAATAGCTACCATTTATGGAGTGCCAGGAAACTTTCATATATTATTCCTTCTCATCCCAAATAACAATTTTAAAATCAGCAGTTATTGGCCCTAGCTTGCTGGTGAAAAAGAAACAAGCATCTCCCTGAGGAATCACGCAGTGACACACAACTGAGAAGCAGCACAGCCAGAATTGTATCGTGCTATTGACCATCACATTAGGCTACTACCACCAAACACCCTCCAATTCTGATGTGTTAATTAGTTTCGTTAATTAAAAGCATATAGGAAGGTAGAGTGTTGCTTCCCACGGGCTGGGGGTGGGGTAAATGGGGAGATTTTGTTCAAGGATATAAACTTCCAGTTACAAGGTGAATAAGTTCTGGGGATCTAATATACAGCATGGTGATTATAGTTAAGAGTACTGTACTATATACTTGAAAGTTGCTAAGAGAGTAGATTATAAATGCTATCACCACAAAAAGAAACGAGACTTATGTGACATGCTGGTAATTATATGATGTTAACTGATGATACGTTGGTAATCATATAAATGTATCAAACCAACATGTTTTCTACAATGTTATATGCCAATTCTATCTCAATAAAGCTGGACAAAGAATATGGCATTTTATATCTACAATGGAATTTAAGATCGTTTGTTAATAAATGGATTATTTCTGAGGAAGAAAATTAAGTTATTACCCAAAAAAAGTACATAGGAATTCTAATTGGCCACCCAGAACTGCCACACTGCACTGTTTACATTTAGAGCCTCAACCAAAGTGAGTCGGCCTTCCTTCTTATCTGGGTTGCTTTATTGTGAGTAACTACCGGGATATCTATGTGTTTTTTGAAATATTGGGATAGATTTGAACACCATGAAATCCTCCTTCAAGGGCGCCTAGGCATCTGGGGTCCTTAGATTGAGAACCAGGACATTGGAAGGCAAAGAAGACACAGCATGGAACTCTGGCGCTCTTTTTAAGGTTTATAAATTGGTCTTCTCTGGAAAGCTGAAAAATAGCCTATCACCCCCTTTTCCCTTCTTGGGTACATTTCCTTCCATGTCCCCAAAGTCAAGCCTGTGATTGTTTTCAATTCCAATAGGAGCTTGCCCCTGCGTATGGAATGAAAATGGGTTGGTTGTCAAATAAATGCCTGATAAAGTTCCTGCCTCATAAACCAGGGGGAATGCTCAGAGAACTTCCAACACAAATGAGAATTCTATGATGGTATGTTTGGGGGGCATCATTTGTTTCTTTGGTCAGAGTTCAGGCCTTTACCACTTCTCCCCGGGATTTTGCAGCCATTTCCAAGTTGTCTCCCTTCATTCTGTCCTGCACACAGCATCAGGTTAATATTCAGTAGAGAAACTCTATTAGAGTTACTTCCCTGCTCCAAGACCCTCACTGGCTCCCCATAGAGTCTACAGTCCTTTGCTGAGTATTGAGGGCCCTTCACAGTTTAGCTATAGCCTGTCATTCTAACCTCATATGCTGCTGTGTCTCTCCACAAGCATTATGGTCCGGCCACATGAGTCTGATTGCCATTCCACAAATCTACTGCCCAGGAAGTACAAATTGCCTTAGCCTCACCTTCTCATCAAGACAATCCCATAAGGCAAGTGACGGACAAGGCAATAGCTTCCTGGACCATGGCTCAGGGTATTTCATTGCTGTAGTGTCCTTTGCCCATATAGGCACTTGTAATAGTTACCTATTGCATAACAAATTAACACGAAGTTAGCAGCTTAATACATCACACATTCACTATCTCAGTTTCTGTGGATCAGGAATCAGCACAGCCTAGCTGGGACCTTTGTTCAGGATCTCTCACAAGGCTATAATTGAGACCTGACTGGGGTCTAATCTGAAGGCTCAACTGAGGAAGGGTCCACTTCCAAGCTCATCTGTATGCTTGCTGACAGGATTCAGTTCCTTTAGGGTTGTTGGGCTCAGGGCCTCAGTTACTAGGTGCCTACTGGCCAGGGGATGCCTCCAGTTCTTTGCCACATGGATCTCCCCAAAATGGCAACATGTTTCATCAAAATCATCAGTAAAGGGACTCAGCAATACAGAAGTCAGAATCTTTTGTAATCTGATCATGGAAGTGACTTCCCCGCCACACTGTGGTTTTCTATTCACTAGAAGCAAATCACTTAAGGGAAGGGGATTACACAAGGCTGTGGTTGCCAGAAGGTGGGCTCATTGGGAGTTATCTTAAGAAGCTGCCTGCCTGTTGAAGTTCTACCAACTCTTTAAAACTTGAACCAAATCCTACCTCTCAGAGATCTTTCCATATGTCTTATTAGAATGATTCTCTCTCACTCTGTAAGATCAACTCCCACTTTGCTTTATTTTTCCTTCTAGAGGAACACTTGCCTTAACACCTGCATCAGAGACACTTAGAGATGTCTTTTTTTCCACAATCTTAGGGCCCCTGGAGCCCAGGAACCATGTCTTTTCTCTGCCTTTGCATTTTACACAGCTTAACAGAACAGAGGGGATGCTCAGGAAATGTTTGTTGAAGGGAATTGGCCAACTCTTCTGCTCCTTTAGAATTAGCTTTTAGCCTTCTATAGCAAACATAGAAAGTAATCCACCAAGAGGACGTTGATCTTGGGTGGCAAGGGAATATATGCTTTTCTCAGATTTTACAAAATCCAGCATTTGACATGCTAAGAAATAGGATGAACTGGAGCAGAGAGAAGCAAGTTTCTCTGCAAACATTCATGTCGACAACACATAAAACTCAACAAGTTAATAACAATAACGGTCATAAATAACATTTACCATGTCAAGAATTCTATGTTTACCTGCCTTGTACTACTTAAACACCACAATAGTCCTACCTTGGTGCATTTATTATCCTCGTTCTATAGGTGAAAAAGGTGAGAATTAAAGAGGTAAGTAACCTGCCCAAGATTACAGAGTCTGATGACAAAGGCTATGCTCTTAACCGCTCTCCTATGTGCCTCCTATAAATAAGGAATTTCCTTTTTCCGATTACTACTTGAGAGTTGCCTTGGGTGTGTTCTTCAGGGACAGCTCATTGGTCCACATGCCAAGAGAGCTGGACTTTTGTTTCAGTTATGCCCCAACCATGCAGCACAATCTTGGAAAAGCCACTTACCTTCTCAGGGTCCCAATTTCCTCTTCTGAAAACAGAGGCAACCTAGGTAATACCTAAGGTACAATACAACTCTAAAGTATATAAGATTTCACATAAACCATCATTGATATTTTAAACTGTATTTTGCTAAAATACGTATTAAAATTAGACCATTGCTACTTTGTCAACCATCCTCTTTTTAAGAAACATTTTACAAAGGGAGAACCATTTAAAGTTACATTTCAAAACGTCACCATGGAATAGAGAATAAGCTTCAGTTATGTCATTTGGGACACTTTTTAATGAAACCTGTTCTAAAAAATCTCATCAATAAGTTATAATAGACTGTGTTCCCTATGCCAGACCCAGAGCTTCCATTACAGACCATTTAGAAAGATTAAAGAACATTCTGTCGAGGGTGACTTGGTTCTCAGAGCATCTAGGACATCACCTTAAGCATCTGAAACACTCATTTTCAGCTCCTAACAGCGGATTAATGAATCTACAAAGAACACACTTATTAGCGAGGACATATGCTGAGGGATAATGACCCTAATCCATATTCTCATCTGTCTCTTTCTGCCTGTAAATAAAGAGAAAAGGAAGGTGAGAGTGAAGTAGCTTCCTACCCCAGCAGTCTTATCTTCTTAGTTGTGGTGGTGGGGTGGGCGTGGGGGGGAGTGTCATGGATTGAACACTGTCTTGGGGTCAAGTGCGTGGATCTAAGTCCTGACTGCCACTCACCTTGTACAAATCACCCAACCCCTCTAGCACTCCATTTCTTTGTTTTCAAAATAGGCCAGACCAGCGATTTTCAAAATATTTCACAGAGCTCTAGGCATTTCTTACTCAGTGCCTGTGGGAATGCTCTTGGGTGATAACTTGATGAAAGCATTTCTCAGCTTTAAATATTTTTGTTAAAAACCACTGGGCTGCTTGATCTCTAGAGTCTTTTCCAGTTACTTAGGTCTTGGAGGTGTTAGAAAAAAATCTATTCATTTTTTAAAATCCTTAAATTTAAAACTTTTCAAAATTCTGAAATATGTATATTCTTTTCTAGCTGAAATCATGTATGAATTGGTACCATCTTGTCAGATTGAGCCTCACTGGGGCCTCCTAAGAGTCAATGTCAGAATTTTCTGGTATAAATATCATCAGATTCCTAGAGCCGGAAGAAATCAGGAGAGATTCATTTAAAAAGGAAACCGAGGCTCAGAGGTCATGCAACCAGGAGTGAGTGGTACAGGCATCAAGTTTTCAGGCTCCCAGTCCACGATGCTTTCTGCTATGCCAGGCTTCTTGCCCTGCCCTTCATCCTATGACATCTCTGCTTTGTAGTATAATTACTTGTGGGCATCATAACATTCTTCCTAAACTGTTAGATCCTGAAGGGTCAGGACTCTTCTGCCACAACAACCCACAGTTTATGTTTCATCTGCCATCTTCTGATGGAGCTGCAGACATTCGTCATCATCAGGAAAAGAAAAAGAAGACCTTGTGAAGATAAATCAATTTTCTTTCCTCTCGTGAGAAATGCAATAAACTGGAACCCATCTCCACAAATTATGGAACACATGTACCAAGGTGTCATCTTCTGCAGAAAACAATGATTCGCCCAAGTTTTCCTGACTAGAGATTTGAATTGGGCTGTCCATCAACTTGATGTCAACCAGCTTCTCCTATTCTGAGCCTTCCCTCCAAGGGTGAGCAGGGCTAGGTTTTGTCACTTGGGCGTTGCCTTGTAATCCAGCCAGTTGACAAACATGTAGCAAGTACCTACTGTGTGTCAGGCACCATGTTAAGGTGCAGGGTGTATGGCAATGAGGAAGGCATGGACCTCCCCTGCATTCATTATCCATTGTTCTCATAACAAATTACCACAAACTTAGCAGCTTAAAACAGCGTACATTTATTATCTCACAATTTCTTTACGTCAGAAATCCAGCACTGGGCTAAAATCAAATGTCAGCAGGACCACATCCTTATGGAGGCTCTGGGGAAGAATTCGCTTTTGCATTTATTCAGCTCATCGGCAAAATTTCATTCCTTGTGTTTGTAGGACTGAGGTCCCCATTTCCTTGTTGACCATAAACAGGGGGCCTTCTTTGCTCCTAGAGGCTTCCCTGGGCTTTGCATGTGGCCTCCTATATCTCAGAATCAGGAACAGCCTATCAAACCCTTCTCATACTTGGACTCTCTCTGACTTCCCCTCCTGCTGCATCTCTCTGACTCCAGCCAAAGAAAATTCTCTGCTTTTAAGGGCTCATATGAATAGATTGAGACCACACAGATAATTCAAGATAGTCTATTTTGGAATCCCCAACCTCAATTATATCTGCAGAATCCCTTCACAACAATACCTAGATGTGTGTTTGATTAAACAATCAGGAGAAGGGGATCTTGGAGAATGTGATGGTTAATTTTATGTGTTGATTTGACTGGGCCACAGGGTGTCCAGATATTTGGTCACACATGATTCTGAGTATGTGTGTGAGAGTGTCTCTGGATGAGATTATCATTTGAATTAGTAGACTGAGTCAAGCACATTGCTCTCCCCAATGTGGGTGGGCCTCTTCTAATCAGTTGAAGGCCTGAGTAGAAGAAAATGGCTGTCCCTGCCATGAATAAGAGGAGTCCCCCTGCCTGACTGCCTTTGAGATGGGACTTTTTTTTTTTTTTCCTGCTTTCAGACTTGAATTGAAATATTGGCTCTTCCTGGATCTCAAGCCTGTTGACATTCTGACCGGAATACACCATTGGTTCTCCTGGATTTCTGGTTTGCAGACTGTTGGCCTTGGGACTTGTCATCTCCCATAATCATGTGAGCCAATTCCTTAGAATAAATCTCTTTCTCTATGTATACACTGTGCTGATTCTGTTTCTCTGGAGAACCCCGACTAATACAGGGAAACATCTTTGAACACACCCCTTCAAAGAGCTCACTGTGGCAGAACTCCAGCAGGGGTTGCAACTCAAATGCCTTCAGGGTCAGGGCAAGGATTTATGGGACAGGAAGTAACGCAATAGGGCAGTGGTGGGGTCTGTGGCAAAAGAACCTCAGAGAGGGGCTTCCCTGGTGGCGCAGTGGTTGAGAGTCCGCCTGCCTATACAGGGGACGGGGGTTCGTGCCCCGGTCCAGGAAGATCCCACATGCCGCGGAGCTGCTGAGCCCATGAGCCATGGCCGCTGAGCCTGCGCGTCCAGAGCCTGTGCTCCGCAACGGGAGAGGCCACAACAGTGAGAGGCCCGCGTACCACAAAAAAAAAAAAAAAAAAGAACCTCAGAGAAAGGAAGGTTGGAGAATGCTTTCACCTTTCACCGGAAAGAGACTTGCATTGAGCCTTGATGGTTAAGTATAAGTTGTCCAGGCCAAGCAGGATGAAAGGCACTATGGACAGAGAGGACAGCATAAGCAAAGGCACAGCGTCCTGATAGTGCCCACGACTGCTGTGCAGTGGGCAGGAGCCTAGGGGGCCAGGCGTGTAGCTCGAGGGGTAGGTGGGAGTCAGCCTCGGGAGGACTGCTGTCAGGACGATAGCCGTGCGGCCCTCATACTCCCTGAGGCACAAGGCAGGCCTGGGCCGAGAGCTTCAAATCAGGCAGAGATTCAGTTCACTTTCTATGAAGGGGTTTCACTGTGAGGGATTGGAGGAATGCGGCCAGCATAGCCATGAAGACCTTGCTTCCTCTTGTTCCCAGCAGGCAGGGCTGACCTGCGCACCGGGGCCTGGGCTGGAGGGGCTGGCCCCCTGGGGACCTCGGCGCCTCCTTCTCCCACCTTATTCATTCTCGCCGCCAGCACCCCTCATCCCTAATGATTTAATTCTCTTGATTGAATACCTGACACCTAGGCAGGTCATTCCCCAGCTTAAGCCTAGGAAAGCTTGCAACCCACCCAGGTGCTCGGAGGCAGCTCCTATGGGGGAAAGGACCCAGGCAGGGTCTGTGAGTTGGGTCCATCTCCATCCTTGACCAGCTATCTTCCTGGGATCCCAGCCCCGCCCTAGTCCCAACTCCCATCTCCCGAGGAGTCATGGCCTTGGGCTGATTACCTCCCAGGACCTGTCCAGGCTCCTGAGTTCTGGGGTGACTCTAAGTGCAAGTCCAGGCTTCCGTAGATCTTTAGGCAGAAAGAAAAGAAATCCTATAGAGGCAGCAAAAGCAGAGTGAGAAATTGCAGGACAAGGACTGGATTTCACTTTTGCCTAAGGTTGAGGTTTGGAGGAGTTGGTAAATAAGACTCTTTTTGGTTTTTCACACCAAGTTCAGAACACATCACAGAGAAAAGACACCGGAGCCAGACAGGGGAGGCTCAAACCTCAGCTGAGAAAAGTCAGGTTGAGGCAAGGGGCTCAGTGGTGAGACGTCCGGATAATTGTACCTCTGAATTAGACTACTGTACCGTCCCAGCAACCAGCTCTCAAAGAGGACCCGGAAAGGGCTGGGCCCAGCACGCGCGGTTCCCTCTCCCAGGCGCCCAGTCGGGCAAAGGCTGCCCCCCTTCCCTGAGGAGGTATGAATGAGTGAGGGGGAGAGACCAAGAGTCTCACCTTAGTGGAAGTCCCTTCACAGGGAAACACAAGGAGTAGGGAAAAAATGTTCCGCCCAGGAGGTGGTGAGAATAATGATGATATAACAGTTAATAACATACGTTGACTGCTCAATGTGTCAGGCTCTGAACGCGTTACTACCTTAACTTCTCAAGACAATCTCATGAGACAGATGATGGAGAACTTGAGAAGAATGGTATGGGGCCAAAGGTCGCATGCCTGGTCACCCACGGCATGTTGTCTGACTGCAAAGTTCTCCTTCCAAACCACCTTGCTCTAGGGCAGCTCCCTCTTTACAGCTGTGGGACCCGAGGCAAAGCTCAGGACCTTTCGGGTCTTGGGGCCCTTATCTGTAGAGAGAGAGTCACAGGAATACTGGTCACACCGGGTTGTGGTGAAACGTGCGCACCAGAAACTCCTGTATTTTATCGTTAATCAGGTTGGAGAGACGAACGATGCAGTGGAAACAGCAGGGCTGCAGGGTCAACCAAGAGGCTCCCGAATCCTCACACTTCGGAAGAAATAATGATATCGACATCACGTAGCTCCACATCTGAGAACAGGACTACTGTGATTGTAATCTTAGAATATTATAACGATTACAGCTACCATGCAAAATGGCTAATAGCCGTTATTTTGTCGTCATTGCTGTTATCAGAGATTTGAAGTCTCCTGCCCTCCTTCCCCTTTTAGGCTCTGAACTGCTTGGGAGAAGATGCTCTGTCCCTTCCCTCTGTATCCCCAGAACTATGATAACGCCTGGCATATAACAGTCAATTGGTGAATATTAGGTGAACTGAATCGGCTTCATTTCCCTCCTCCCCAAGCCCACCTGACCACGCAGCTCGGGTGAGGTCCTTGCACTCTCGTTCTCTTAGCATCCTGAGTTTCCACTTAGAACACTCACCACCCTTGTAATAGATTGTTGAAGTGCTTTCCCTATCACACTGGTGGAGGTCTACGTCTTTCTTATTCACCATTTACCTCCACTCTTGGCAGAGTGCGGGGAATCAGAAAATGAATGTGACCCTTGCAATTCCAGAAATTACCGACAGAGGGCGCTCTGCTCTATAGCTCTTAAAGATAATGAGATTTCTGTCTTGTAAAGATTTCCCCGTACTGAGTGGCTTATGTTATCAGGCATGTGGCTTTAAGTAATGCCCTATTTAACTGTCTCCTTTGAAGCTGCCCAAGCCCCACCTCTGAGCTCCCAGCATGGCTGGGGCAGTAAGACAGCCTTGTTAGGACTAAAAAGCCATGTATGCATTTTGAAGATATTGGAGCAACCCCAGTCTGGCATATGCAGTGGCCTAACTTATCAGTGGAGTCTTCACGTTTCTGAATCAGGCATTCAAGGTGGTGGGATTCACACTGGCATGGAAATCCTGCTATTGTGCTCCCTATACAAGAACAAGGTTTTTCTGAGTGCTAATTTTGCCCCAAGCACAAGGATATTAGAGTTGAAAAACCAGACCCTTGACCTTAGGGAGCTCAGAGTTGAAAGGGGAAGATACACATGAAACACACATTTCAGATCCCAGCACCACACAGGGACCCTGCGGGATGCTACAGGAACGTGGAGAGAGAGCATGTGCTTCATCCAGGGTGCTGGGCAGGGGCAGGGGGGTGGTGGGCAGGGGCCAGAAAAGCCTTCCAGGAAGAGGCGTCCTTCAGGCTTAGCCTAGAAGGCGAGTGGACAGGTGCAGTGATGGAGTTGCTGGCAGGAGGACCAGCAAAGAGCAAACACAAGGAGGCCTGGAGGTACACATCCTGCTTGGAAAATTTCAGTAAGTACACTTATAGTGAAGAAGACTCCTGCAGGGCCCAGGTAACGCAGGGTCTTTGGTACCAACAGAGGAGATGTCACTGTATCCCAATGGCAAGGAGGAACTTCTGAAGGACTTTAAGCAGGTGTGTAATGAATTCAGCTTAGAATTTGAAAGATCATTCTTTTGTGTGTGTGTGCGGTACGCGGGCCTCTCACTGTTGTGGCCTCTCCCGTTGCGGAGCACAGGCTCCAGACGCGCAGGCTCAGCGGCCATGGCTCACAGGCCCAGCCGCTCCACGACATGTGGATCTTCCCAGATCGGGGCACGAACCCATGTCCCCTGCATCGGCAGGTGGACTCTCAACCACTGCGCCACCAGGGTAAGCCCGAAAGATCATTCTTGACTACGTGTAAAGGAGACTGGGAGTTGGGGGCGGGGAGGGCAAGGGTGGCATCAGGGGACCTCTCTCACCTGAAATGTCGGAGTCTGGAAGAAGATGGTCTTGAACGTAACTTTGGACTCTGAAATCCTCTTTTTCTACAGAGATAGACATAGTTGAGTCCTTTAGAGTGAACAGAGGTTATCGGAAACATATCACAACCAAGGGAAAGAAAAGTTTCCACAAGCCAGCGTCTAAAAATACCATTATTTCACCGGGCCTGCCAGTCCCACACTTACTCAGCGAGTCTGACAGGGTGTCAAGGAGCTGGTGTCAATTCCTGTCTGCAGCTCCCGTTAAGAAGAGGCTCGAGGAGGTAAGCAAGAAAGGAAGATGTCACTCACCTTGCTCCGTGGGCATCCGGCTGGGGCCACGCTATCCCAGCAAAGTGTCCAAAGGCAGGAGGACTTAGAGTCAGTTGCCTGACTGGAGTCAGCCCAGATTTTCCTGAGAAGGAGTGGCTTTGACTGTCTCCAGAAAACAGTCCCGCCTGCCTTTTTTTTTTTTTTTTTTGGCCACACCGCACAGCTTGCAGGATCTTAGTTCCCCTACCAGGGATCAGACCAGGGCCCCCCGCGTCAGTGAAAGCCTGGAATCTTAACCACTGGACCACCAGGGAACTCCCCCTGCCTGCCCTTAGAATGCCAAGGGCTCAGGAAGCAACATTCTCTATCATTCATCCCAGGTGCCCCATACTCAGGAGGGCTCAGTTCTGCTCATGAGACAGGGTGGCAGTGAAGGGGACATCTGTGAGAAGGGGGCATGGTCCTTAATTTGCAAGGTCACCAGATGCAGACGGCAGGAAGGCTGTTCCAGGGGGAGGAAATAGCATCTGTAGTGCCCCCAAGCTGGGAACCATAGTGACCTAATGCATTCGTTCTGGAACAGGGTTCGAGTGTTGCTTTTTCAGTCACTGGGGCTCCTCTAATGTCAGAGGAGACAGAGTGTGCAAGGGGTCTTGATGGCACAGTGACGAGGCTGGTAGGACCCTATACACCAGGGACCCCTAGTCCTTGCATACATTAAATATTGGAAACATTCACCTCTAAAACCACCTGGTTCGGCAATTGTAACAAATGTACGTACCTCTGGTGTTAACTAACAATTGAATGCCTTCTGCAGTGGCCACTGGACCGGCCACATAGCTGAGGATGGATGAGTCCAAGCGCATGTCCAGCTCTTGGAGTCTGGGCTAGTCCTAGAACTGATGCTGCTGTCCATAGTGGGAGAGGTAGTGGGTTGCAGAGCGCAGCAGGAAGCATAGGGAAACTCTCTACTTTCTGCTCAATTTTCCTGTGAACCTAAAACTGCTCTAAAAAATAAAGTCTATGTTTTCAATGAAAAAAAGAAAGCAAAAAACCACCTGGGTCTGGCAGGTGTGTGTGTGTATTTTTAAAACTTGCCACAGAGTATATGCAGTATGATTCTATGTGTGTACATTTGAAAAACATACAAGATACTACTATAAATTGTTTTGATATTTATCTTGAAATTGTGAAAGTGTAAAAATGTGGGCAGGAGGGCTTTACGCTAACTTCAATACAGAGATAACCTCTGGGAGGAGGGAGGTGAAAGTTTGGTACTACCTGCAGTACTTTTCTTCAAAGAAAATACGCTGTGACATTGTCTTTACTTTTTTATAGGTGTTTTAAATATTTCATAATTTAGTATTAAAATATGAAAACAGAAATCATTGTCAGCAGGAATGAAATGAGAGCCTCTGGTCCAGCAGGGCTCCGCCCCCTGCCCCACCCCCTAGCTGGGGCATCCAGCCCCGCCCCTACTCCCAGGGGTCCCAGTGGAGATAGCCTTCCTCCCACTCTCTTTCTCCCAGAGTAGGTGACATCTTAGAATCGAGCCACTTTCTCCAGACCCCTGACCTATCCCCACCATGGGCCTTTCTGAGTCTGATCGGTGATGCAAAGATGGGGTCTGATGCCTGCATTGTCACTGGGTTCCATCCCCCTGCCACCTCGTCCTCCATCCTGGCCCAGGCCCTAAAAGTGACCTTCTGCTTTGGATACTGTTCTGGGAGTAGATGGGCTAGAAGTTGCCCCTCATGGGGTGTTTCTGATGCATGGGTACAGGATCAACCCCCTTGGGTGTAGGTAAGCCCTCCAAACCTCTCCCTTCCCTCTCTTCTTGGCCACCATCCCACCTGTAAACCACTCCACCTCCCTATATTGCTCCCTGACCCAAATTTCCTCTGCTCTCCTTTCCTCCCCATTCCTCTCCCCATGCTCTCTGGAACCTCCTCGCGTGGAACAGAATTTCCATCTACCCTGAACCTCTCAGCCCACCCTCTGTATCCCACCCTGAGGCCAGGCTCTCCCCCAGGTACCATTTCCCTGACAGGCCCCTCCAATGAACGCTGCTTGATCTCATGTCACGATCAGAGATAGGCTGAGCATCCTTCTTAGTCCCCGCAGCCCCCTCTAGACCAACTTCACATACAAACCGTTTTAAGAATCACATCCTCAGCCTCCATGGTTCCATGGCCTTTCCCTCCTGCTAACCATCTCCCAAGCTCCTGGATATTCTTTTATTAATGGAGAATTTGGGCACCTGAATTCCACCACGAGTGACTTTGACTAACAGATTGCAGACCAGAGGGGCCACAGGCTGAATCAGCCTGTACACATTTATATGTTTGTTTTAAAGAAGGAATGTGTGATACTCAATTTTGCATCCATAACAAATACCATAAACTGGGTGGTTTAAAGAACAGGTATTTATCTCCTCACAGTTCTGGAGGCTTGAAGTCCCAGACCAAGGTACCAACACGGTCAGCTCCCGGTGAGGGCTCTCTTCCTGGTTTGCGGATGGCTGCCTTCTTGCTGTGTGCTCACGTGGCCTTTTCTCTGTGTGCACACGGAGGAAAGTGAGGGAAGGGGGCAAATGGGGAGAGAAAGAACTCTCTGGTGTCTCTTCTTACCAGGACGCTACTCCCATCGGATTAGAGCCCCACTCATGTGATTTTAATTACTCCCTCAGTGCCCCATCTCAGATACAACCACACTGGAGGTTAGGGCTTGGACGTATGAATTTGGGGGGACACAGACATTCAGCTCCTAACAGAAGGTGAAGGCCTTTAAGCACTCTCTTTGCTACAGGCTCCACCTCTCCCTATGTCTTCTCCCTTCCTGCTGCAGTCATTTGTCTATGCATCATGCATGCCGACCTGCATGGTCTTCACTCCTGTCCATCTCAGCATCCCAGTTCAGCTACATCCTGAACTATGTTGTCACCCAGAACCCTTGAACCCCTGAATCCCCTGTAGGACCCAGCAATTCCATATCCCTCTGGTCCCAGCCTCCTAACTTTCTATCCTACTGAACTGGATCCATTGGATAAAGCCCAGAACTCTGCTTCTAAGTCCCAGGTCTTGGGATGGCTTCCTAACCAAGAGCCTCAACCTGGCTCTGTTCTCCACACCTGAGTAAGGCCAACAAACCTGGCCAAACCCCAAACGAGAAGAGCCCTGGAACTGGAGTCAGGAAACTGGTGGGGTCAAGAGCAAATCACAGCCTTTGGGGGTCTCAATTTTCCCATTTGTAAATGGGAAAATACCAGTTCTTCCTTCCCAAGGTTTTTGTGGAAATTAAACTGGAGGTCTGTGGAAGCACTTTATAAACAGCAAGCACTGGGCATAGGGCGGTAGTCGTCACTTGGGAAGCATATGTCCCCCTAGTGGATGCTGGAGAGTCACCATCTCCTTATACTGATGTGTTAGTCAGGGTTTTGCAGAGTAGAACCAATTCGATGTGTAGTTCAGTCTGAAAGCCGTCAGGCTCACGGCTCAAGAAGAACCAATTATTTAGTTCTAGTCTGAAGGCAGGAGAAGACAGAGTCCCAGCTCAAGCAGTCAGGAAGCAGGAGTTTCCTCTTACTCAGCCTTTTTATTCTTCTCAGGTCCTCAGCGGATTAACTGATGCCCACCCACATTGGAGAGGGAAATCTGCTTTACTCAGTCTATAGATACAAATGGGAATCTCATCCAGAAATACCCTCACAGACACACCCAGAATCATGTGTGACCAAATATCTGGGCATTCTGTGGCCAAGTTGACATGTAAAATTAACCATCACAAAAGGGGACATAGAATTCCCAAGGTCAGTAATTTCTTCTCCTTTTGTACACATAGATGAGCATCCTGGTCATTTAAACAGTCCCACAGGTGCTTTGTCATCAATTGCCTTAGACTTTATCACATTCAAGGGTGACGAACTAACGGGGCCAAGACAGTAAAGTAAGGGTGCTTTGTAAAAGTGGAAAGTTGCCATAGGCATGTCTAGTGGTGTTGTACCAAACTGTATAACAAGTTCAAATTGGCTCAGACCAACTTTGTTTTCTGAGAGCCAATCACTAGCAAGACCCGCCCACTAGATGCCCAGCTGGAGAGAGATAAAGGTCTTGGCGTCCCTAAAGCATCCTGGTTCCATGCGCAACGTGAGTCTGCCCGAGAGCAGGTTGACCGTATGACCTTGGGGCTCTCCCTGGGCCTCAGTGCCCTCATCTGAAAAAGAAGGCTCAAAACAAGGTAAGGACATGTAGTATCATCATAAACTGAAGGTCCAAGAAACTGTAGTCAGGTCCCTGAGATCTCTGAGCCTCAGTTTCCTTGTGGGTGAATGAAGTGAGTCATCATTGCCGTCATTGTTTGCTGTGAGTATTCACGAGGTAGTGTCACGAAGACACTGGGCACACGTGGCAGGCACCCAAAGGAACTTTACAAGTGCCACTTATTCATGAGTTGGAACGCTCATTAAACATGGATTACCTGAGGGCTATCTATGAGCAGGGGCTGGAGAAGCAACAGCTAATAAAGAAGCTAAGTTCTCTCCCTTGATGAGAACACCCAGTGATGGTGCAGAACCAGCTCAACAGCTATGCCATGTGGTGAATAATATGGGAGGTAAGAGGGGTGCTCTGGGGCCCAGAGGGGTGGCATCAGACCCTGGCTGGGGCTGAGGTAACGAAAAATACCTCCCAGGAAATTGGAACCCTGTACATTGCTGGTGGGAATGTACCATGTGGCAACTGCTGTGGAAGACAGTATGGCGGTTCCTCAAAAAGTTAAACATAGAATTACCATAGGACCCAGCAATTCCTCTTCTGGGTATATACCCCAAAGAACTGAAAGCAGGGACTCCAACAGACGTTTGTACCCCTGTGTTCGGAGCAGCCTTATTCACAATAGCCAAAAATGTGTACGCAATCCAAGGTCCATCGACAGATGAATGGACAAAGTGTGGTATAGATATACAATGGAAGATTATTCTACTTTAAAAAGGTAGGACAGGGCTTCCCTGGTGACGCAGTGGTTGACAGTCCGCCTGCCGATGCAGGGGACACGGGTTTGCGCCCCGGTCCGGGAAGATCCCACGTGCCGCGGAGCGGCTGGGCCCGTGAGCCATGGCCGCTGAGCCTGCGCGTCCGGAGCCTGTGCTCCGCGGCGGGAGAGGCCACAACAGTGAGAGGCCCCCATACCACAAAAAAAAAAAGGAGGACATTCAGGGCTTCCCTGGCGGAGCAATGGTTAAGAATCCGCCTGCCAATGCAGGGGACACGGGTTCGAGCCCTGGCCTGGGAAGATCCCACATGCCGCGGAGCAACTAAGCCCGTGCACCACAACTACTGAGCCTGAGCTCTAGAGCCTGCGAGCCACAGCTACTGAGCCCACGAGTCACAACTACTGAAGGCCGCGCACCTGAAGCCCGTGCTCAGCAACAAGAGAAGCCACGACAATGAGAAGCCCGCGCACCGCAACACAGTCGTAAATAAATAAATTAAAAAAATTTTTTTTAAAAAGTAGGAGATTCTGACACATGCTACAACATGGATAAACCTTGAAGACATTGTGCTAAGTGAAAAAGTTGGACACAAAAGGACAAATATTATAGGAGGAGCCAAGAATTGTCAAATTTATGGACACAGAAAATCAAACGGTGGTTGCCAGGGGCTGGAGGGGGTGGAAATGGGGAGTTAATGTTTAATGGGTACAGAGTTTCAGTTTGAGAAGATGAAAACTTTTTGGAGATAAATGATGGTCGTGGGTGCACAAAAATGTGAATGTACTTAATGCCACTGAACTATACACCTAAAAATGGTCAAAACGGTAAATTTTATATAAAATGGAATATTATTCAGCCATAAAACAAAATGAAATCTTGCCATCTGGGGACAAGATAGATGGACCTTGGGGGCATTATGCTAAGTAAAATAAGTCAGACAGAAAAAGACAAGTACCATGTGATCTCACTTAGAAGTGGAATTCAAAAACAACGACGACGACAAAACCAAGTTTCTAGATACCGAGAATATATTGGTGGTTGCCAGGGGTGGGTGGAAGAATGGGTAAAGGGAGTCAAAAAGTAAAAACTTCCAGTTATAAAGTAAATAAGTCATGGGGATGTAATATATAGCATGGTGACTATAGTTAATAATACTGTATTGTATATATATATATATATATTTTTTTTTTTTTTTTTTTTTTTTTTGCGGTACGCGGGCCTCTCACTGTTGTGGCCTCTCCCGTTGCAGAGCACAGGCTCCGGACGCGCAGGCTCAGCGGCCATGGCTCACGAGCCCAGCCGCTCTGCGGTACATGGGATCTTCCCGGACCAGGGCACGAACCCGTGTCCCCTGCATCAGCAGGCGGACTCTCAACCACTGCACCACCAGGGGAGCCCTGTATTGTATATTTGAAAAAAAAAAAAAAGACCTCCCAGGAGAAATGGCCCTGGATTCAAACCTTGATGAGCGAGCATAAATTTGGGACCTAAAAACAACATATTTAATTCCTTCTCTTGTTTCTTTTTCCATTTGTACTAACATGACTCAGACTTTCTTTCCTAGAGAGACCTAATTTTAGACACTCAACATTCCTGATAAAGTCCCAGGATCCAGTCCGGCTCACAATGGCATCCAGTTGTATCCGGTTGTAAGTTGTGCTCGTCTGGGTCCTTGCAGCCACATGGAGAATGAAGAAATAAAGAACCAAGAGGAAAACTTTTCACTCCGCACATCACAATCCATTCCAGATGGATTACAGAGGTAAGATAAAAACGAGAAAATCAGTGCGACACTGGAAGAACTAGAAATGAATATTTATCCAACATCTAGGGGAGAAAAGACTTGCTAAGTACAGCAGTAATAGCAAAAAAGCCCAGGGCTTCCCTGGTGGTGCAGTGGATAAGAATCTGCCTGCCAGTGCAGGGGACACAGGTGCAGGGGACACAGGTGCGATCTCTGGTCCGGGAAGATCCCACATGCCCTGGAGCAACTAAGCCCGTGCGCCACAACTACTGAGCCTGCGCTCTAGAGCCCGTGCTCTGCAACAAGAGAAGCCACCGCAATGAGAAGCCTGCACACCGCAACGAAGGGTAGCCCCCGCTCGCCCCAACTAGAGAAAACCCACGTGCAGCTATGAAGACCCAACACAGACAAAAAAAAAAAAAAAAAAAGCCCAAGGAAAAACAATGGGAAAAAGAGACTCCAGCAAAAAGTAAAATTTCTACACATGGCATGTGGGCAAGGAGGGGGAAGAGCAAGTAGGAAAAATATTTGCAGCAAAGAGTTATTGTCTTTATTCTGTAAAGAACTGATACCGATTGGTAAGGAAAACATTGAGCTTTCTGTAGTAAAATGAGTAAAAGATACAATTTCCAAAAGAAAAAAGGACACAATCAGTAGGGAGGATGATTGAGGATGAGCTCCCGTCTGCACCTAGCAACGCGGCTAGTGTAGGACAATTCCAGGCTGACAAGCAATAGAGCCAAAAGCTTTCTGCTCCTTTGTCTGTGCCTTGGCGGGGGCGGGGGGGGAGCATCACCTGGTGAGACAACTTGTCTTCTTAAAAAGACTTTTGATAAACACATAGTATGCAGAGGGCTTGTGTTATAGGCAAGAGAGAGCAACTTAATATTTCCCTAGAGCTCCAGGGCTAAAGTAAGAGAGATGCAAGGACTTGTCAAGGTCATTCATTTCTTCTCTTACCCATTCTACAACTATTTATTGAGTATCTGCTATGTACAAGGCACAGAACTACAGGATCTGCCAGTACAGCTGCGAAAAGATGGACACCATCTCCCAGCCAGCTCGTCCCCCCCATTCCCCCTCAATCCATCTATAACGTTGTACTGAGAAGAACTTCAAGCAGCTTTTCGGGGCATTAGGGTCTTCCCTCCAACATATGAAAGAGGCAGAGTGCATCTGACCCTGCAGAGAGCCAGAAGCCTCTGGTAATTAGAGTCTCTCAATAATTTAGGATGACACAACACCTTGGGGATACTCACTAAGGAGGAGGTAGCTGCCATGGCAGGATCTGGAAGCCAATGACCTGGATTCGGGACTTGGTTCTTTTCTGGCTGTGAGCTCCTGAGTGAGTCACTAACCCCGTGGCTCTGACCACCAGCCCTACCCATGGAGTGAGTGGCAGAGGGTTCAAGGTACCCCTGGTGTGAAAGCATTTGGCAAACTGTGATGTGTCCAATAAATAGGAGGGATGTTCCTTACTCAGGACACCAAGCGGCTGTTTATTTCGATTAATGCCCAGAATCTGACCCCTCCCGCCAGGGCTGCTGCATCCCAGGTGAGGAATGGGTTTCCCTTCTCAGTCTCGTGTTTGCTTAGATAGAGGAAGGCTGTTCCACGTGGTCATGACTCCACGTTCCGTTCAGCAGTTATAGAACTCTAATGACTTGATGGCTAATTCTGTTCTGATTTATATATGGGTAAATTAGGATTTTTACCCTGTAACAGGTGGTGTCTTCATTAAATCATGATCCATTTGCTCTGACTGGAAGCAGCTGGTCTGGGGTAGGGCTGACGGCAATTTATTTCCTGCGTGTCAGAACTGAGCCGTGAGGAAGGGAATTCAGATGGAAATCATGCAATTTGTTTCTCTTCGTGTTATCTGTAAAATTAGGGCTTTCCGTCCCCCACCCCCTTGAACCTTTTAGAGGTCCCCACTATGATCTTTACAAACTTTAAGCAGTCAGGGAGGCTGGAGGCAGCGTCATCTCCTGAGAAACTGATGGAGGGAGCAGGTACCGTTGATGCTGTCTGGGCCTCCAGGGCCTGGCGGTACAGCGGCAGCGGCCAGACAGCACCAAGGTAGACCAGTTTTGTCACACTGAGAGGCAAACCCATTGCTCTTGAAAAGAAAAGTGCTTAGTTTTTATTTTTTCATTTCTTTTCTTTTACAGACAAGAGAGTAAGCCTCAGCGAGGAAAGTCACTTGCCCCAAAACAAGTGGTCTTGGTCAGGGTCAGGTCCACAGACTGGATCCTCACTAGACATCCTGGGGTCCCTGGACCAGTATCATTGGCATCACCTCGGAGCTTGTGAGACATGCAGAGTCTACACGCCACTGACCTGCTGAACCAAAATTGGCCCTTTATTAAGACCCTCAAGTGATGTGTGTGCTCATGAAGGGGACGGCAGTGACTCGGGCATGACTACCTTGGGAGTTTTCATTTGTGGAGCACATACCAGGGACCAGGAGCTTTACAGCTTTTGCAAGATGCTTCATGTGTTTTATCTCATTTAATATTCACAAAAGTGTTGAACGCAAAGCAGGTACTTTATTCCCATTTTGCTGATGGAGAAATCGAGGCCCTGAGAGCTGAGTTTATTTGCCCAAAGCCACACAGATAGTAGATAAGATTTCAAGCTAGCTTTGTCTAATGGCTAAGTCTGGGCTTACAACTGTTATAGCCAACATTATCTCGAATGCCAATGATTTTTTTAAAATTAATTTTTATTGGAGTAGAGTTGATTTACAATCTTGTGTTAGTTTCTGCTGTACAGCAAAGTGAATCAGTTATATATATACATATTTCCACTCTTTTTTAGCTTCTATTCCCATATACATCATTACAGAGTACTGAGTAGAGTTCCCTGTGCTATACAGTAGGTTCTTATTAGTTGTCTATTTTATATATAGTAGTGTGTATAGGTTAATCCCAATCTCCCAATTTATCCCTCTCGCTCCCCCTCTTCCCCCTTGGTAACCATAAGTTTGTTTTCTACACCTGTGACTTTATTTCTGTTTTGTAAATAGGTTCATTTGTACCGTGTTTTTAGATTCCACATATAAGCAATATCATATGATATTTGTCTTTCTCTGTCTGACTTACTTCACTCAGTATGACAAGCTCCAGGTCCATCCATGTCACTGCAAATGGCATGATTTGATTCTTTTTTATGGCTGAGTAATATTCCATTGTATATATGTACCACATCTTCTTTATCCATTCCTCTGTCAATGGACATTTAGGTTGCTTCCATGTCCTGAATATTGTAAATGCCAATGACTTTTTAACCACAGCTAGAACCAAAGATGTCTTCAGTATCTTTCTAAATGTATTACATTCATCCCTGCCCTCTGAAATTAAATAGCTGAAAATTAATGTTACCTTTCAAAATTATAAACTTCATAATGAATATCTATTATTTGAGAATACAAGGAGATCCTAAGAAAGTGTGCAGAACTGTTTGTCCCTTTACTGAATGAACGTAGTCTGCTGAATTTTTAAATAAACTTTTAATTTTAGAATAGTTTTAAATTTATAGGAAAATTGCAATGATAGTACGGTATAGGGGTTCCCATATACCGCGCATACAATTTCCCCTATTATTATCTTACATTAGTGTGGTATATTTGTCACAATTAATGAACCAAACTTTGTTCAGATGTCCTTAGCTTTCAATGATCTTCTTTTTCTGTCCCAAGATCTCATCCAGGACACCGCAACACACTTAGTTGTCACATCTCCTTAGACTCCTCTCGGCTGTGAAGGTTTCTCTGATTCTCCTCGTTTTTGATGACGTTGCCAGTTTTGAGGAGTCAAGTATTTTGTAAAATGTCCCTCAGCTGGAATTTGTCTGATGTCTTCCTCATGGTTAGGCTGGGCTTATGGGTTTTAGGGACGAAGATCACAGAGATCATGACATCATAACAGGGGAGGGTACGCACTGTCCACGTGACATCACTGTTGATGCTGACCTCCATCACCTGGCCAAGGGGTCATGCTTGTTAGATTTCTCCACTGCAAAATTATTCATTCCCCATCTGCGCATTTCCATACTGTGCCCTTTAGAAGGAAGTTTAGGGGAGGAAAATCTCTACCCATCTTAGCTTCATTGGCTGGGGCCCTGCAAATTAGACTTACAAAAGACAGATTAACAAGAGAAAAACAAAGAAGTTTATTAACATGTGCATCGTGCGTACAAGTGGGAGTACTCAGTGATGAAAAACTCGTAGGGGTGATTAGAACATGGGCTTTATAGCATTTTAACAAAACAATGAATTTTGTAGAGAAAACATGGGCTTTATAGCATTTTAACAAAACAATGAATTTTGTAGAGAAGTGACAGGACAAAGAAAAGGATTTTGAGTTTCTAGGGAGGGCAAATGGTGGGAACACAAATATACGGGGGAACTAATGGAAGATAAGGGCTAGTTAATATAGTTTGTTATGTAGATTTCCCTGGTGCTATCTTGGGGCTGAGACTGGAGTTGTCTCCTACGATTAACTCTGTCCTTCCTGGTAGAGAGGGGAATGGAGACATCTTTACAAATGTATGCACTGCTTTTCTACAAATAGAGAGAGGTCGGAGAGCTTTTCTTGTATCTGCTTATTCTCAATTATCTTCAGCTCAGAATAATCCTTATGCCAAAATGGTACACTTTGGGGTGGCATATCCTGCCATCCTTCAGAAGTCATTGTGAGCTGTCCACTCTTGAGGAGTGGGGAGTCGTGCTCTACCTTCTTGAGGATGGAAGATCTATTGACACATAAAATATTTGGAATTCTTCTGTAGGCAAGATTTACCTTTTCTCCCTCATTTATTTAGTCAATCATGTGTTTATATCACCAGGGACTCATGGCCATTTATTTTATGCTCTGGGTGATAATCCAATACTACTTTATTTATCTCGATGCTCCAGCTGTGGTCATCAGGAGCTTTTTCAGTTGGCTGCTGTATCCCTTTGGCATACTCCCATCACTGTGGATTTTCTTTTTAGCACTTCCTTACTTTCTGACACTCCAAGATGCTCCAGGGTCACCTTGTCTATTCCCTTCCCCAGCCCTAGAATCAGCCATTTCCCCAAGGACCACATTATGTTTGAGTTTGTGTTTACAGATGCCATCTAGTCTGATCTTCCCAACAGCTCTGTGACATGGGGAGTGTTATCCTCCTTCACAGATATGGATCGGAAAGGAGAAGCCGTTTGCCAAGAGAATGAAGGTTGGAGCCAGTATCTGAGTTAACATCTACCTGCTCCAAAGCCTTCACCACCTGTACTGACCTGTTATATTACAAAATGGAGCAATCTCTCTCAATTTGGGGGAATCCATGAGGTTCCAAGGAGAGGAAGAATGGAGAAAGAGAGCTGAGTGGAGTCACTGAGAGGTAAGGAGGAGCTGGGGGTCCTGCTTTTATAAGATTTCTACGGCTACAGAATATACACACAGCCTCCCTCTTCTTCAGCCCACCAGTCAACCCACCTTGTAGCTACTTTTAGATATCCCCACCCCTTAGGTCTCCTTCCATGGAATCCTAGAATTCCAGTTCTAGAAGACACTCAGCAATCACATCATTAACTCTTCTCCTTTTACAGACGATACAACTGAAGGTCAGAGAAGGCAAGAGGCTTGTTCAAGGGTGAATAGCAACTACTTGACAGAATTGGTGCTGGGATCCAGGTTCCCTGGTTCCTAAATCACTGCCCCCAAGAGGCCTTCATCGTAGTAAGCTGGTTTCACCTGGGAGCCAGGAACCTGGGCGTTGCCGTGAGGAATGGCATCACTGATCCTTCGGTCTGTCTCTTTTTGTGTCCTGGGCCTGCAGGGTATACCCCTGAAGATGGGGAGGGGTATTAACTTCCACCCTTTACCCACCTAAGGACTCTCCCTCGGCCGCACAATTAGGCTTTAGCAAAAGACTCTTTTCTCGAAGCTCACTCTGGGTCCTTCTCCTGCATTGCTTTGTTACACATCCTCAAAACCCAGCCAGAGCGGCAGGGACCTGGCTGTGGAGCCTGGAGTTCCCAGTTATTGTTGGATCAGAATCCCTAGTTCATCAGGCCTGACACCCAGTGTTCGATGGAGACAGAAACCACAGAACGATGGATAGTGACTGATTCATTTCCAGCCTGATGGCAGTAGAGCTGTCCACCTTGCCATTAAGAGAGCCATGTTTGGCAAGGGACATGCAGGCAAACAGAGATGAATATTTTTATGATCCAACTCTGGGTGAATTCATCTGAGGGCCTGTTTAGCTTCCGGACAAGCAGGAAGAGATTAAATAAGTTAATGGATGGCGATAGAACTTTCTAAACTGTAAACTGCTTGTGAAAGCACTTCCTAACTGTAAAGTATTACATAAATCCTGAGAGAATGTTGGTGGAGTTGTGGGTACTAGCATTCCAGAGCTGAATACAGCAATGTCTGCTCCAGGATCTCCAGCTACTTTATGAATTTAGGTTTATAAATTTTGTAATCAAGTGAATCTTTTTTCTCCCCTTTCAAATAACTTTCCTTTACAACAGACTGTGCCTCCCTTCCTTTGTGGCTTCAACTTAAAAGTCCATGCAGACTGCAAGGGAAATTTTCAATGGCTCCCTCCCGTAATAAAATATCTAATTCTATATGAAATCAGCGAAACGTAGTAAATCCTAGAGAACAACAAACGATTCCTTGAAGATTTATAAAAGGCAAAAACGGCTCTATAAAGAATTTGATAGTTTTCTAACTAATAATTATTACTAGTGATTACATGGCTATTTACCTTGGTTAAAACCCATAAAATTATACACTTTTTAAAACTGGTAAATTTTGTAGTATGTAAATTACACCTCAATAAAGATGATTTTTTAAAGGCATAAACACCCAGGAACAGTTTGGTATTTTTCAAATAATATTAGTTAAATTTCACCTAATATATTCCTAGGCATAGAATGTTTCTTTCCACATTATTTTAAAAATTTGTCTTCAGGACAAACATCTCAAGCTGAGATAGAGTTCTGAAACTCTGGACAAGCTTCCCATCAAAAACTCCTCTCTAAGAATTTTCTCATATTCTGTAGCTTTGTATTTCAAATTAAAAAGTCATTGTTTTCGGGCTTCCCTGGTGGCGCAGTGGTTGAGAGTCCGTCTGCCGATGCAGGGGACGCAGGTTTGTGCCCCGGTCTGGGAGGATCCCACATGCCGCGGGGCAGCTGGGCCAGTGAGCCGTGGCCGCTGAGCCTGCGCGTCCTGTGCTCCGCAACGGGAGAGGCCACAGCGGTGACAGGTCCGCGTACTGCAAAAAAAAAAAAAAAAAAAAAGCCATTGTTTTCTATAATTGCTTCCTGCTAATTACAGGAAAGCTCTTGTTTAACTTCCTAACACATTTAATCAGGTAGAAAATTTCTCCTGACTCTCTGCCACATTCTTTACTGGGTAGATGCTCAGAAAGGAAATTTAAAGATTGTTTTCAACGCCACTGAGGGAAACTGTGTCCCCTTCACCAGCTGTATTCTAGCCTAAGTTCCTAAGGATTCATAACTTTCTAGTCAGGCATGATAAACTTTTTCTTTGCAACAATCTAGCACTGACAGTGTGTCTAGCATTTTCAGTGATTCGTACTGTCATGTGGGAACACTTGTTTCTTACTCTTGGTATTTCCACTGTCAAGGAAGGTACGTGATTAATGTACTTCCCGATGTTTCCTGGTTCCTTCCATGGGGAGGAACGTTGTAAGCTGCCTCTTTCTGCCCCTTTCCTCAATCCTGCTGGGAGGCTGAAATGACTTATCCAATTGGCAACTATGGAAAACTCAACCAGGCAAACTCAAGTTAATTCCTCCCGTCTTCATCCTGAGACTGAGCCTCCCTGCTGAAGCATGAACTCTCTACTCTTCCATAATGCCCTAAGACTAACCTGGGCAAAGGGCCCCACACATGGACCCAGTGCCCTGTCCCACCCCCGCTGCTAGGACAGGGTGGTTAAGTCAGTCTAATACTAGGGTTTAATTTCAGTAAGCTCACTTACCCCAGGATAAAAGCCATGCCCCCAATCTTGATGTTCCATCCGCTTTCTTATCTGAACAGAGAAGGGGGTGTCATTAATGAGCTACCCTCCAAGACCCCAGCACTTGTAAGAGAAAGCAATGGACATGCACTGAATTCTCAGTCCAACCACCTAACTAGATTGTGACTATGGACCCGCTACTTGATCTTTCTGAGCTCCATCTGTAAAACACAGAGGAAGACAGTAGCAGCGTCACAGCACCATCACAGTATCAAATGAGATAGGGAAAAGGAAAGAGGTTGGTAAACTGTGATGACCTCTGTACTTATGAGCTATGCTTAAAACTGTTTGCTCTAGATTAAATATTTGTGTCCCTCACAAAGTTCATATGTTGAAACCTAATCCCTAATGTGATGGTATTAGGAGGTGGGGCCTCTGGGAGGTGATTATGTCATGCAGGTGGAGCCCTCATGAATGGGATTAGTGCCCTTATAAAAGAGCATCCAGGGAGCTCCCTTGTCCCTTCCGCCACATGAGGACACAGCAAGACAGTGAGTGGGTCCTCACCAGACACCGAATCTGCCAGCACCTTGACCTCAGATGTCCCAGTCTCCAGACCTGTGAGAAATAAATTTCTGTTGTTTAGAAGTCACTCAGTCTATGGTACTCTGTTATAGCAGCCCAGATGGGGTAAAACAACATTGTAAACAATCTTTAGTAAAGAGATCCAAATGTACACAGGCATGCAGAGATCTAAGCTATTTACATGACACCTGTTCTCTTAGCATCTCATAGATCATCGACCAGTTTGTAGTCTTGGCTCTGGGACTGGCCCTGACAAGACTGTGTAGCAGGTGAAAGCACCGTTTATTGGATGTCACATGGATATAGTGAGGTGGCTGAGAGCGTAGACTCTGGTGCCAAACAGAACTGGCTGGACTCCTAGCTCCACCACCCACTAGCTGGGTGTCTGTGGGTGAATTTTTTTACCCCTTTGTCTGCAAAATGAGAATGATAATAAATGAGGGTAATACTGGACCTGCTTTGTAGGGTTATCGTGAGGAATAAATGAAGTAAGGCATGGGATAAATTCAATTGGAGTTCTGGTACATCATAAGCATTCATTACATGTTAAGACATTAGGATATCTACCCAGCACCTCCACATGGCACCCATGATATTCTCAACCCCCAGGCTAGTCAGGATTCTCGCTAAAACTCCTCGTCTGAGCCTAGCCGCCTTCTCAGCCCTTGTAGCCCACTCATCTCAGCACCACTCATGCTCTCAATTCCCCCAATCAAGCAGCCAGCTCATGCCCTGTTTGCCCCAAGCTCCTTGCAGGTGATCAGGAACTATGCTCGTTTGTTCATGCATTCGTTCATTCAACAAGTGCGTACCTAGCACCTCCTCCATGCCAAACCCTGGGCTGGCAGTCAGGGCCATGGAGACAAATCAGTCTCCTTCTCCCACCCTTGCTGAGCTCACCTGAATGGGTAACAGACACAAATGGCTCCACTCCACAGCTGACTGTGAAGGAGCCACCTGGAGGGGCAGGCAGTGCCTCGGGAGCACAGGACACGATGCCTTCCAAGTAGGTCACGTTCAACTAGAACTCTGAAGGCAGGAGATGCTGAGGAAGAGCCTCCTGAGCTAAAGAAAGGGTGAGGAAAGGAACCAAAACGGTCAAAGGCATGAAGGTAGGAAGCCGCAAGGATTGTGAGAGGAAAGGTTCTGTGATCCAGAACCTAGGCCCGCCAGGAAGAACTCTGTAATCAGAGATGGGGCTGCTAGTTCCACGCTAAGGGCTTTTAGATGCTTGAGCAAAGGCTTGAAGTAATCAGGGCTGCCCCTCAGGATGATGAATAGAGCAGGCTGGGAGGATGGGTTGTGACGGGGTGGGAAGGCCCAGATGCCTTCTGAAGACCACTGGACAGTGACGGTCTTCAGTCACTTGTTTGCTCGTTCGTCCGAGAAACGGTCGTTGTGTTCCTGATGACAGGCGACAGCTGTGCGTCTTTGAATGGGACCCCTGAGCCTTCCCGGGCCTCCAGGAACCTTCTCTCGTCCATGAAGGGAGGATGTCAACATTCAGGGACTGAGGTTGTGCTGTCTGAAGCCAGGTCTTGGGCGCAGGTTGCTTTCTGGAGTCTCCTGCAGCCTCAGGACTCCACTCTGTCCAACCAGCTGTATTGGACTTGAGGACTTAAAAATATTTCATCAGCCTTTCCCAGGCTCCGCTAGAGTCTCATCTCCCTGACTGCAAAGGAAGGTATTTCCGTATCATCTGGACACACGTGGTGGGTGCTTGCTCAGAAACTGGATGTCCCACGAATGTCAATATCCTCTGAAAGGAAATCCTCTCCAGACCGGTGAGGAATCACGGATGCAAAGAGGGGATTTTAATCCGTTGAGCCTCTACCTCATGCACAGATACTATGACTGGGAACTTTAATGGCCTTCACTTAACCCTCCAAAAACCCAAGGAAGAAGGTATTTGTATTCCCAAGGACCACACTGAGGACCAGGGAGACAAAACAAGACATTTGCCTCAAGTCACAAAACAAAGACACAGCAGAGCTGGGACCTAAGTCAGCTGTGTCTGGTTCCACATCCCATGTTCTTTCTGCTGTATCACTGTTTGGAATCACACTGGCCTCCTCCCCTGTCCTGCACATCTCATCCTCTGGGATTTGGGGTTGCCCCTGCATATCTCAGGATCCCTGGTATGACGGCTCACCCTGGCTCAAGGAGAACAGTACTACCGTGGCAACATGATCCAGGTAGGAAATACCACTTTACTGCATCTCGTCCATCACCCACTCCAACAGGAAAAACAAGTTAT